>NC_143562.1:95626578-95936184 GCF_054136105.1 Typopeltis vanoorti
ACCAGCTATCATACTTATTTTTGAATTCATTCACATTGCTTGCACATACTAAATCCAATGGTAATCCATTCCAGTCATGCACCACCTTATGAGAGAAAAATAGTCATAAAATGAAAAATTCCATCAATTGAAATCCTGAATGACCCTTTCAGAACTTTCTGCGTCTCAATCATATTACCGCTCTTTCTCCTGTTTGCTAGTGTCTGCAGTCTACAAATTTTCAATCTGTCTTGATAATCAGCATTCCACAATCCTGATATCTTTTTTAACACTCTGTTGCACTTTCAACACTATTAGAATCACAGCAGAGACCAGACCTGCGCACAATAATCCCAGTCAGGTCTTGTCAAGGCCTCATAAAGAGGCAAAATGACATTCTTATCTTTACATGTTAAAGTTCATTTCAGCATTGCAATTATCTTTTGAGTTGTTAAAGTTCATTTCAGCATTGCAATTGTCTTTTGAGTTGTATTTGCTACATGGCCCTCCTGAACTTCAACTTGCTATGTACTAACACTCCAAGATCTCTAGCCGGATCAGTTTCTTCCAGCATAATCACGCCAGAGTGCATGACTTTACATTTCTGTCATTGAACTGACATCCATTTTCCCATGCCCATAATTCCAGCCTGTTCAAATCATTCTGCAAGTAATGCATATCAGCAGCATTCCTGATTACCTTACCTATATTTGCATCATCAACAAATAGCTGTATGTCACCTGTCAAATCCTTCCCGATATCATTAATGTACAGATTGAATAACAGTGGACCAAGGACTGATCCTTGTGGTACATCATTAGTTGTTTTTTTTTTTTAATCTTTGTACTGGTTATGGGCAGTACTACCCAGACAGCTCGTCCAGACTTGATATACGCCTAAGCCTTTACAAGTGTTTCACCCTATGCCTGTTCTAGTTATCATTGTCGTCATTCTCTGGTGGCAATGCCATGCCACCAGTATGCCCTGTAGGGCCCTCAAAGAAAGAACTTTTATATCCTTCTGCGTAAGCCCAAGCTGTTTTTAAGTCCTTATAACTATCTGTACTCCATATGCCATGTAAAGAGATGGTGGCGCTGGTAAACCTCGGAGTTTCCCCATGCTCCTCCCGTATCTTACTAACTAGATCTTGGTTATTTTTATAATAATTTACTTTATTATTATGACTATAGGCTAGTGGGCACCCTGTTCCCACCACCTGGGCATCAACTACCCAAACGTCACCATCTCTTTTAATCACTAAGTCTGGCTTACGCAAACCCACGGAGGTCCTATAATGTGGTTCCACCGTAGTCTCCCAACCTTTCTCCTTAAAGCGGTTGTTCAGAATGGAGACCATGGCATAATGCCTCCTCACGCGGACCCCATGGGTGTGGAAGTAACACTGGGCTATATGAGACAATGTCTCACTGTAGTGGCAGCCAGCCCTACAGTTGGAGTCGTCACTACCCCATTGAGCTGTGCTGGCTCGAGTAGGCAGGGCATTGATCCTCGTCCTGATAAGGTCAATATACTCGAACCCAGGGAGGAGTCTGGTGCCATTCCTTACCCAATCATGCTGGGGAGGCACCAGATATGACTCCTTTAAAGGAGCACCATCTACAGAACAGTGCAACAGAGATGCCCATATCTTGTGTTCTGCAGGTGCTGACTCGATTAAATACCTTGATAATGGGACCAGCCTTTAGCCCGTCTAAAGTCTTCTTGTATTAATGGGCTATAGAAAGCCTCTCTGCAGATGGGGAAAGAAGATAGTTCTAACTGCGCGATTCTTGACAGTCATGGGATCAGCCATCTAAGTGATGGAACCCCAAGCCCACCATCCTTCACCCTCGCATGGAAATATGCAGTAGGACTGTCAGGCGGCAGTCGGAGCCATGATCTCTCAGCTGAACGGATAGCCCTGTCCATTCGGAACAGTACTGAGATATATGTCCTATTAAGCACAAACTTTGGTAAAAGCGAGGTAGGAGATAGTGGGAAAGGAGAAACAGTCTTTGCTGGGGCTTGAGAGGAGCTTTCCTCAAAGAAGCGATCCCAGCTTCTAGGATAGAAGGGACAGAAGACTTTCCCTTTGGGGTGAAGATGATACCGAGGTGTCTCCACTCTTCCAGGATGGTCAAAGCATGCAACGGCCTCCCGTGCAGAGAAAATTCTATAGTCTCGACCTTAAGCTTCTTGTCACGACCAGAGAAGACAAGAACTAAAGAGCAGGACTTCTCTACATTAATAGAAAGGCCTCGAATAGAGAAGAAGTCAAATTCCTGCAAGAAGGAGTTCCTGCAAGCCTATCTTAGTAGAGGTTACGAGAATAAGATCGTCTGCAAAGGCCATAGCATTAAAGGAAGAAACGCCTAGAGAGTAGCCTATGTGGCTAGGAAGAGAATGAAGAAACTCATCTATGATGCAGTTAAAGAAAAGGGGAGATAGAGGATCACCCTGGTGAACACCTCACACTGCAGGAATAGAAGTTGCATGGGACCCTGTAGTGATAGTGATGGAGCTACCCAAGTATAGCTCCATAACATAGGAAAGAAAAGGTTCTGGACATCCAGCAATAGACAGCGCTCGAAGGGGAGCAGGGAGGGAGATGCTATCAGAGGCTTAAGGTGGCGTCGGGAATTAGACAGAAGAGAAGAAAGAACATATATATTCTCGGCACAGCTGTCCAAAGGGACAAAAGCTCTCTGTCTATAATCATGATGTATATGTTGCTGAAGACGTTTAACTAATATTTTATGATAGAGTCTAAGTAACACAGGGGAGATGGTAATAGGTCTAAAGTCTGATGCACAGCTTGAAGTTTCTTTCTTCGGAATGAAGATAATTCTTGAAGCACGTAAGTATGGTGGTATTACTTTACTGGAAAGGAGAATGTCCACTAAGTCTTGAAGAATCTTCAACGGCACCTTCCGAAGCCTAGATGCAGGAAAGCCATCAGGTCCGGAGACAGAGAAATTGGATGGAAGAGCTGCTTTAATCTCCTGGATGGAGATGGAGACAGGCTGATATATTTGAAGGGCAGGAATGGACCTCAATATCGTAGGTTGGTCATCATAATCAGGGAAGTGTGGAGGTGGAGCAGAAAAGACTGTACTCCAGAATTTGACAAAATCATCATGTAAGTCTGTTAGAGGTGGAAGGGAAGCACCATCAAGGATGGTTTTGGCACGTTGCCCTCTATTCTTTTTATAGAGAGCCTGCATAACTGCATAGGCCCTCTTCCTCTGCTTCCTATTTGACAAAGTCATTGTAGAATGAGACGTAGACTGATGTTGACGAGGCATGAAGTATTCAGAGAATCTACGTCCCCCCCCCCCCCCCCCCGAGTTCTTGACTGGTAGCCAGTTCTTGAATTCTGATGACTCAAATTTTGAAGACTTGAAAGGGGGTTACCGCCTCCCCACCGAGTTCCATACTGGTAGGCTGGTTCTCCTTGAATTCTGATGACTCGAATTTAGAAGACTCGGCGGGGGTTTCCCCCCTCCCGATGCCTAAGGCACCCAACCCCTCAAGTTCCGAACTGGTAGGCCAGTTCTCCTTGAATTCTGATCACTCGAATTTTGAAGACTCGACACTCAGGGTAGCCACTGAGTTTCAAAACGTTTCAAATAACTTGACAAAAAATGTGACACAAAAATGTTTCACAAAAAAAGCTTATCATTTTATATTATAGAGTAGATTTTACAAATTATATTTACTATAAGAAACTATTCCTGTTGTTCCTCTAAGTATGCAATAGTGAGAGGTAAGTGTATATCTTGATCTTTCTCTAAATTTTTCTACTGTTTTTGCTACAGAAATCATAATTCTTGATACTATGCACAGAACAGTGCTGCTACTTTAAGTTTGCATTCTTATTGGCTTCTTATGAACAATTTTCTTCCAAATTAATGCCATTTTTCAGAGCTCCAACGTGGTCACATCTAACATTTTCGTCTTGTTAAGAACTTTTAAATGCATCAATCCATCTAGACCTTGATTGTCCTCTGTTTATTTTCCCTGCCATCCTGGCACCAAAGACCTGTTCTGCACCTGCATTTGTGATTAAACAAATCAGTATTTTATGGCTTCCAAATGATGGCAATTTTTTAACAACTAGGTTTCTGCTTCTGAATTGCCATCATAACTGATATAACAAGATGCACACTGGGTCCAGTGTTTGAATTATGTTAATTCAATTCTTCCATCAGAAACTTGGAAGACTTTTCATAAAGGCATAAGTTTCTCTTCTTATTCTGCAGGTTCTTATTCTGTAAGTCTTTCAATTTTTGTAATAAATCTTTCAAAATCTAAAAATCATTTGTAATAATCTGCAGTGCATTTTTTGAGGGGCAGGTGAATGGTATGCAATGGTAATGCATACCTGTATTAGCAGTGATGTGTCACATACGGATGAGGTATATTTATGAAATTTGTTTTTTCAGTAGACTTATTTCTAAAATTGGTATTTTTGAAATGTCTTAATATAAAATCTCCAATGTAATGTTATATTATTTTACATCATAAAAAATATTTGATTTTGTAAATTTGTATTACATAAGTTGTTTGGTTTCTATACTTTGTGAAGTACATATGAATAAATTTCCCTTATATATTATTTTGAGATAACTTATTAGCACATTACTGTTATTTCCTGCTACAATAAAACTTATTTATATTTAGATATATTTGATTATATACTTATATTATTCATATTCATTTTAATTATTTGTATATATTTATACAATAAATTTATTCTTGTGTGTGTTATATGCTTAATTCATATTCAGAAACGTTATTAGAATATAAAATAGCAACATCAGCACATTTTTTTTTCTTTTTCATATCTTTTTAATTTTAAAATTTTTCTGCTAGCAAAGAATGAGTACCAGCACTTTTTTACAAAAACGAAGCACTGATAATCCTGTACTTTGTTTTTTCATAGGTTGGGCTGTATAGTAGTTATATATATATATATATTCTAAGCCCAACCTATGATATAAAAAAAAAATTCTTAGGCATGGAGACATTTTTATTGGTATAAATTACATTTTTTTTTTGTTTAACCAAAATAATAAAAATTTATATATTTACATAGCATGGAGCCAATGTGAATGCTATGGATCTTTGGCAGTTTACTCCCCTTCATGAAGCTGCTTCAAAATCACGAGTGGAAGTATGTTCTCTATTGCTTAGTCATGGAGCAGATCCCACCTTTCTGAACTGCCATTCAAAGAGTGCCATTGATGTAGCATCAACCAGAGAACTTCAAGAAAGGTTATCGTGTAAGTTGAATTTTTTTTTCATTATAAAAAAATAAAATCATTATTTTCATAAATATTTAATTAAGAATATTTTGTTTTATCATAAAAATTTTGTTTTGCATATCATATAACATCATTAGTGTGAGCTGAAGAACAGTAATAGAAATTTAAATTAAACCCCCCCCCCCCAGAAAATATGCACATTACAATGGAATCCTAAACATGGTGTGTGTGTGTGTGTGTGTCTGTAAAAAAGTATTAATACAGTTGAGGATAACGATTTCCCAAACTTTTGCAGTAGAGATGGTCATTACAGATTAATTTAAATCATAATGGACTGATGGAATAAGTCTTCACCACTTTCTTAAAATAAATGTTCAAATTTATAAATACAATTTTGCAAGAGTTTTGTATTTGTATTATCCTATTGGATCCCATTGCTTAAGTTGTCAATTTCATGTTGGGCCAGACAAAATTTATGAAGTTGGATAAGCTGGATATGGTTCTAGTTCTAAAATTATTTATTTTTATTATTTATTTATTTTAAATACTAGTCTTCCAATTTGATCAAAATAAGACAAACTGCAAGAACATGGAACTTGGTAAATACCAGGTAGTACTAGTAATGTAATGGTGACAGTTCATATTTTAGAGATGGTAAGAGATTGCAGATTTGGTTGATGGGTTTGAAAGTTAATTGTAAACTGGAATTTCTTCAAAATCTTTGCTTTTACTTTCAGAAATGCCTTTAATATATGGAATAAGATTTCTGTGGATGTCTTCCTCTTTCGGGTGATGTTGAGGATAACTGAGTGATTTTTATGTTCAGTTCTTAAGTATAATTGCTTAATATATTTGTTCGATAGTTTTCAGTTCCTTTGGAGAGACACTCTTGAGGAGCAAATTTTGTGTATTTCAGCTACCAAGGATTTTATAATTCTGTCTTTTTGTAATGAATGGTGTGCAGATGAAATAGGAATACAGTAAAGAATAAAAGTTGGTTTATGGCAGACGAAAGTTGAAATGATCTATCAGATCTGAATAATAATAATAATAATATTATTATCATCATTCAGGCCTCCATGGAGTCAAAAGACTCATCATGGGAGGTCCTTCCTAGGAAACACAAAGTCTATCATACCACTCCTTGAACTTACTGACCGTTCTTGCTCTCGCCACTCTATCAGGCAATCCATTCCATGGTTCAACCACCCTCCATGAAGAAACCACTCCTCATCCTCTTGCTCACAGCTTCCTTTCATAACTTCCAGGGATGGCCCCATGTCATCGCTCCTTCTCGCTGTTCCACCAAGAAAGAACTCCCAGTGTCAACCTCATAACTACCTCTCAGCAGTTTAAAAGTCTCTATCATATCACCTCTCCTTCTATCTACCAAACTCTGCAGTTCACATTCCCTCAGCTGATCCTCATAACTAACATTGTACAGTCCTGAAACCATCTTTGTTATCTGCCTCTGTACCCTTTCCACAGTTAATTTATCCCCTTCAAAACCTGGGGATCAAATTTGAGAACAGTAGTCTAAGTGTGGTCTGATCATGGTCTTATACAATGGAACAATAACTCTTTTATCTCTGCAGGTCAGTGTCCTTCTCAGTATTGCAGCAATCCTCTTCATCTTTGCAATGTGTTCCCTGAATTTCAGTTTTCTGTCAATCACCACCTCCAGATCTCTTGTCATCCCTACTTCCTTCAGTACAGCTCCTCCAATTGAGTATGCAACCTCCCATCGATGTATCCCAAACTTCAAGACCTTACATTTTGCTGCATTAAACTGACACCCCCATTCATTTGTCCATCTGTGTAGTTTTTTCAGATCCTGTGGCAGGGCTGCTGCATCTGCATTATTACTAATAACCCTTCCCAGCTTCACATCATATGCAAACAACTGAATATCCTCTTGCAATCCATTAACAATGTCATTGATATAAAGATTAAATAATACAGGTCCTAGTACTGAGCCCTGTGGGACCCCACTCGTAACCTTCTGCCTCCTTGATGTTTCCCCATCATACACAACTCTCCGTTTCCTATTAGATAGCCAATCCTGAATCCATTTGACTAACTCGACATCTACACCCATGTGCCGCAACTCAAATATCAGCTTATCATTTGGCACACTGTCAAATGCCGTTGCAAAATCCAAAAAAATGGCAGGAGATGCCTTTTCCTCATCAACTGCTCTTGTCACTTTATTATAAAGGCAATCATATTATTAAAGCATGAGTGCCCCTTAACAAATCCATGTTGACTCTTACAGATAACATTACCCTCATCTGCCCAATGCTGTATGTGATCCCTCACTAATTTCTTTAAGATCTTAACAACTACTGATGAACACAAACTGCCCTATAGTTAGACACATCCAGTCTGCTACTGCCCTTATGCAATGGCATTATCTTACCTTCCTTCCATTTCTTGGGTACCTTTCCCATAGCCAGACTTTCATTGAAAATCCAGGTCAATGGAGCTGTCAGTTCTTTAGCACATGCTATCAAAACCCATGGTGAAATAGCATCCAGTCACACAGCTTTACTGACAGCCAGGGTACTCAGTATTTGAAACACTTTCCTTTTGCACCTCTAAACCTCGAACCTGCTCTATCCCTCTAATATTAAAACTTACTTCTCCAGGAAGAAATACTCCAATAAAGTGTTTATTGAACAACTCCACTATGTCCTCTGCATCAGTCACTCTATTCCCATTTTTATCCCACAATGTCACTCTTCCACAATCATTTCTTCTCCTACTGGCCACATAGCTAAAAAGGATTTTCTTTGGATCTTAGTGCCGATCTCATCTCGTATTCCAGTTTTGCCTTCCTTACCATATTAGTCACTTTCCTGGCTTGAGTCTTAAATTGGTGAAATTTGAAACTGTAAAGTGGCTTAAGAGCTCTACTTAGATCTGTTGTTTATGAAGTAGTAGAAGAAACTTCTTTCTCTGGTACAAAAAATAGTAAATTGTGCGTCAAATTGAACTGCAAGAGGTAAGAGTATTTATACTTCATTGTAATAGGAGGAATAATATTGTAATATTGTATACTACATAAGGGTGATAGGAAAAGATCTCATGGAAAAGAAGGGAATGTTAATATTTTTGGAAAAGGCCCTAACAAAGAAACTGATTATGAATATTTTTGTTATTGTGAAAACAAGGTGTTTAGTTTGGTAGACATGATTAAGTATATGTTAAACATTCCAGTAATAGAATTAGTCAGAGAATGAGTGATTTTAATATTTTTGGATAAGAAAATCCCTAAAGTGTAAATTTATTTTAGAAAGCCTTGGATCCACTATTTTGTAATTATGTAATTTTATTTAAAGTGTATATATTGCTTTAGTTTTATTAAATGTGATATTTTTTGTATTTGGTCTTGAGCCAGTGATTTTCCAGATTCTAAAAGAAACAGTTAAGTCATTGCACCAATCAGAATAGAACCCTTGTGTAAATACTAAACACTTGGAGTATAAAAACAGTCTTTATAGTGAAAATCTCTAATCTTATATCTACTTTATCACTATCCTCTTTTAATATCATGTATTTGTGTTGTCTTATTTTGCTAGCTGTGCCTTTTAGTGTTTCATCTTTTAAACTATATGCTTTATTTTGATTGTGCACAAGATGACTGTGATATTTAAGTTGAAATTTTTGTACAGCTATACTTATACATAAGTAAATAACTTTTTACTTTATCAGCATGTGTTCAACTTGTTTTAACAACAAAGTGGAAGCTGCTTTAATTTTTCATTACCAGTGAAAAAATTGCCAAAGCTTGATGTTATAGCAATAGCATTATTGAGTGGAAATGAGTAATATTATTAAGCAAGAACTGCAAGTAAAGAAAATGTTGAGGATATATAAGGAGAAAGATGAACAACATGTTCATGAGTGTACAAAACAAGGGATACCAGTATAATAAGGAAAATAAAATAAGTTTAGAAGAGGAAATTAGTAGAACAGGCCAAAAGAAATTCCAAAGAGTTTCATTAGTAGTAAGCAAAAAGAAGAAATGTCTATAGGATAACTTTAATGAGCGATGATCACGTTATAAAGGTGCAGTATCAGAGATATGATAGGTACTTGTTGAAAGTTTTTTCCACTTGGTTATACTATAAATTAAAGATATCAAGAAATTAGATACTTGGTTTAATCATTTATCCAAGTGTAAGCAAACAAAGTTTGCTTACACTTGGATACAAACAAACACCTGAAGTATTTTCAGGACTGTGGTAAAGGTGGTATGACTTCACATCACTTGCCTTAGTATCATATAATGCAAAGCACATCTCCTTGCAGACATGTACTAAAGCAAGTGATTCAAAGTCATACCACCTTTACCACGAGTTGCCCCAGTCCTGAAAATACTTTGGGTGCAAACTTTGTTTCCTTACACTTGGATAAAGGATTAAACCAAGTATATAATTTCTTGGTATCTTTAATTTATATGAAAGGTACTAATGTGAGAATAAAGATAGATGACTGGTAAGTGATTAGGATATCGCAAAATCTTAATGTAAATATGGCCTTGTGGTGATGTGGGATATCTGCCTGTATATTATGAGAATTTTCACGGGATTAACAGTTCCCCTGAGCAAGCTGAAGTTTCGGCTCTGGTAAGGTTTTAAGGGAGTCTAAAAAGAATAAACTAATTCAGTTGCATAAAGGATGAGCTAAGACAGAAGTAGCAAATTATAGGTAACTCAGTGTCTCAGGAATGGTAGTAAAAGTATGGAGAAGGTCATAGGAAGGACAAATGTAGGAATGGGTGGGGATATCATATTTTGTGAAAGGGAAGTATGGTTTTTTGAAGTGTAGGTTTGGTCCTAGTAATTTACTCATTTTATAATACAGGGACATTTGAGTTGGAAAAGGAAAATAACTACGTCTTGATACTTCTAGACTTTGCAAAGGAATTTGACAGGATAGTTACCACTTCGAACTGATATTAGGAATTGGTGCAAATGGGAATGGCTGTGAATTCAGTAATATAGATAAGGAGGTAAGATGGACAGCCATCAAAGAGTAGTCTATGGGGAGAGTTGAATCCAGTGAACAGGTGATTAGTAGTGTACTGTTATGCAGAATACTGTATTTCGATTGCTGTTTCATTTGTAGATCAGTGATATACTAAATGATTTAAGGGGAAATGTCTAGTTAGCTGATGATGAAAGCTACATAGAGAATAAATGTGATATAGGGATTTTGTTAATGATTTAAATAGACTAGTAGTATGAATAGAGAATAATGGTTACCGGTTTAATATGTCAAAGTATAAAGTTATGCACTTTAGAAGGAAAATATTAAAAGTTGAAGTTTCGAGGGCATATAAAAGTAACCAGAATAGTCCATTGGATTTCCTGGATTTTTGAAGGGTTTTCAGACAATAATAAAATAGAAAATTGTAAAGAAATAGTTGATTTACTTATAACCTCAAGGTGAGCACTAGGATATTACAGAAGTGTTGCTTCTTTCTCACCTCGGCTTCTTTGCTGAAACTCTTGATAGTGCATGGAATGATGAGCACAGTGAATAATTCAACCAGCACATCATAGTATTGAAACAACAACATGAGAGACAGTGGAAAGCTAGTATGATAGGAAAGTGTTTTTCTTCAGAGAGAAACATAAGGTGCTTACAAGAGGAAACAATATTGATATTCAATTTTAATTTCTATTTTTATTTTGTTATTGTTTAGTATTGAAATCATATAATAGACTTAACATATCAGGTTAAATTTGCCAAAAACTTAAGTCTGAATTATGTCTTATCTTTCATAAATTAGGATTACTTTTTTTTTGTAACTTGAAACGTATGAGTGGGCAGCTGCATTGGTTTAACATATGGTGTGATTAGATCATTAATGGCTTAATGTAATTGTTTTAGCTAAACATATGATTGTTTTTTTTTATGTTTAAAGAAAATAGTGCAATGTCAGTTATTTCCCTTAAGCTGTTGTTAACATTTTCCAAAAATTCATCTTGTTATATTTCCTTGGTTTCACTTATAGTAATTTACACATTTTCTTTTTGATAAGTTTTAAGCAGTTATGTAATCATGTCACTTAGCTATTCTTTTTTTATTGCAGATGAATTTAAAGGACACTGTCTTCTTGAAGCTGCACGTCAAGCTGATCCAGCAAAAATGAAAAAATATTTATCTCTAGATGTTGTAAACTTCAAACACTCCTTTACAGGTGACACACCGCTGGTATGTTATATGTAATTTATTTATTTATGCATCCTTGTGTAGTTCCATGAATTGTTATTACTACTGTATAATACCTCCAATGGATATTCATTCTAGACCACAATGATACATGATCCATCATCTGGATCATGTATCACACAGTAAGCACTATTTAATTGCATATTTTTTTAAGAGGGAATACCCTACTACCTCTATTTCAGACAGTCATCTTCAATTGAGGAAAAAAAAAAGCTTTGCATCTCTTTAGGATGCAACGATTCCTTGCATCATAAAGAGATCCAATTGAAGGGGATATTATTATTCTTTCTCTCCAAATTTCCGAATATTATAATATTGTTGGTATTGCCATGGCCGTACAAAATTTTAATTTTCGTTTTTGCATTTTGTTTTATTTTATGGTTCCTCATATTGCTTGAAAACAGTGTAATTTATTATCATCTGTATCAAATGTTACGTAACATTCTAATATTGAAAATGCATTACTTATTCTCGAGTGTTGTTTTCAGTTAAATTTTTTCCTTTTCATTTATAATACCCAACAGTGTTAGTTTTATTTAATGAAATTTGCAATATATGTTCACTAATTATTTATTGTAAATGCCAAATTTAGATCTTTTGAAGATATGATTTTTGTATGATTACTTGATCTTTTGCAAAATGCACTGTATTTACTGTTTTGTGTTGATTGATCCTTATTCTTATATTCACCATAAATTTTCACTTACTCATCAGGTGATGATATAGATGCCCCTTGCTTAAACCATTTTTTATTTAGTTTATTAGTTTTTCCATATTAAGGGTTGAAGCTATATAACTAGTAAATCTCTCAATAGATTTCATGCCACTTCCTGCCAATGAGGAATGTGGAGAAGCAACTTAAGACTTGATCCACTGTCCAGCTCTATTTTCATCTGGTGAGTTTATTTATGACGAGTTGTCATATTCACTAAAGTGCTGAACAAATAAGAGTGGTTCAGCAAAATTGAATTTTGTTCTGTTGAAACCACATATACATGATGCGGCTACTGTTATCTTGAGGAATCCATAATTGCATTGAAAATAGGCAGATGACATATGATGCATCATTAATAAAGAGGTAGAGATAGCAGAGGGATTACAGAAGACTCTTCTTGAATGGAAGTAGCTTCAGTTCAAGTAGCATGATATTGACAAATTTCAATATGGGAAATTGGTTAAACTAACTGAAGTATGGTCCTACTGGAGACAGCAGTAGAAATGTGGAGTTCTCTCCCTCTGTCATTAGAAAAAACGAAGAGATTGCTTAAGGGTCAAAGCTGGATAATGGGAAGGAGACATCTACATAGCTTATAAGTGCAGAGAACTAGCTTTTGATCCACTTCCCAATCTCATCTAAAGGTGTGTACTGTTACAAGTATCTCACCCGGATACTGAATTAATGAAAATAGTCTGGCAGTTTGAGAGTTATCCAAACAAACTGATTGAAACCATCACTGTTTTCATGGAGGGCAAGGGTGAACTCAACCTCACTAGAATTAATGATAGATATTGTCATTGTAGTATCAGTGGATTTAAAGTGATTTAAAGAATCACTATTCTCTTACTTGTATATAAAAAATATATGACCTCTGCATTGATTTATAAATTAAATTTGGTACCCTCCTAGGTCTGGCTCCCACCGATCACTCCTTAATAAAGGTTGAAACTGGTTTGAGTAGTAGACCCTGTCATGATTTTGCATTAGGGGATACTGAAGCAGTTGATGCGAGGTCAGCAGTCTGTATATCAAAGTGGACTAGTTGCGAAGAAACTTTGTTTGCTTATGTGAAACTCTTATGTTTATATTATTATTATTATTATTATTGTTCCGGGAAACTCCAAGGAGTCGACAGACTCATCGAGGGAGGCCCTAACATCATGTCAAGAACAACTATTCAACATTCACACAGTATCTATCATACCTTGCCTTGAACTCATTCACGGTTGTAGCACCCACAACAGACTCTGGAAGCTTATTCCACTCATTTACCACTCTCCAAGTAAAGAACCTAGCTCTAACACCCTTGTCAACCACGCTCTTGCCCAGCTTCCATGCATGGCCCCTAGTCCTCCCACCACCAGTCATATTTTCAAAAATATCTTCTGGATCAATCTTATAAAAACCCTTCAGTAATTTGAATGTCTCAATCATATCACCCCTCCTTCGCCTATCGTCCAATTTCTGCAACCCACAAATCTTCAACCTATTCTCATAAGGTTCATTCCACAGACCTGCTATCATCTTGGTCACTCGTCTCTGGACCCTCTCCACTTCCTCCCCATCACGAAGAAACCCTGGTGCCCATAGCTGGGCACAGAAGTCCAGATGGGGTCTTATCAAGGCTCGATACAGAGGAACAACAACTTGTTCGTCTCTGCATGTTAAAGTATTTTTCAGAAGCCAAGTGATTTGGTGAGCTGTTTTAGTTACTTTTGCAATGTGTCCCCTAAACTTCAATTCCCTATCCACCAACACTCCCAAATCCCTGGCCTCATCAATCTCCTGGAGTATGGTTCCACCAATGCGATATACTGCTGCTATTCTTTTCACCCCAAAGTGCATAACCTTACACTTTGCCACATTAAATTGACATCCATTTTTCCTAGCCCAGTCCTCCAAACTATCCAAATCATCCTGTAAAATTTTGACATCCTGTGCACTCACAATTGCTCTACCCAACTTTGCATCATCAGCAAACAAGTGAACACTTCATCTCAGATCCTTTCCAATATCATTGATGAACAAATTGAAAAGCAGTGGTCCAAGAACAGAGCCCTGTGGCACTCCACTAGTCACAAGACGTCTTTTAGACTCCACTCCTGAATAAACCACTCTTTGATATCTCTCCTTCAACCACCCTCTTATCCATCTCACCAACCCTATATCTATACCCATCTGCTCCAGTTTACTGATTAGGGTTCCATGTGGTATCCTATCAAAGGCCTTGGCAAGGTCCAGTAGTATCACTGTAAACCCATTACCCCTATCCAGTTCAGCCGTCACTGTGTTATAAAACGTGAGCAAGTTACTGAGGCATGATCTACCCTTCACAAAACCATGTTGTCCCCCATACAATATCCCATTTTCATCTATCCAATCCTGTATTCTTTTCTTGACTAATTTCTCTAAGACCTTGACAATGATTCCTGATATGCTAATCGGCCGGTAATTTACAACAGCAGTCTTGGAACCACCTTTATGCAGTGGAACTATTTTCCCCTCTTTCCACCCGCTCAGGACTAACCCAGACCCGAGACTCAAATTAAACTCAAATGATCAAGGGTAGTGACAATTCTTTAGCTGCTTCTCGTACAACACGAGCTGGTATACCATCCAATCCCACAGATGTATTGACATTGAGGTTATGCAATTACTAAAGTTCAGTATTATATTATACAGTATAGATATTTTTGAGTCAATAATTACAACTGACACTTTGTTTCGGGGGTTGAAATAATTTTTGCGAGTATAAATAAAAATATAAATATGCAGTTAGAGAAAAAGAGCTAGTGAGAAATAGTGATATCAGAGAAAGCTATATAACTCAGAGGAGACCTCCACATAGCTTTTAAAGGAATGCAGAGAACCGACCAGGGCTTCTGACCTAATGTCCAATCCTCACCTTCTCGTGGTGCACCTTGTTGGGTATCTACTTGGATACTGAACGAACGAGGATGGGCTGGCAATTTGGGATTTAGCCGACCAAATTGTATTCTTATTGGCTTAAATCAATATACAAAATGATGGTACAACATGACAAAATTTCATGCCGACTGGGGCGTCGCCCGGTTAAACAAGTCCCCCATTGTTTTTGCCAGGGAACCAGGGCGAACAGCGAAAAGTCAGCTACTGGAACAAATCTGAAAGCACACCTCAACATCACCAGAGTTAAAGATCGGTACTATCAACATAAGAAGCCTGAATGGCAAAGAAATGGAGCTAGCTGAGGAATAAGATAAGTACCAGATCGACATAATACGGGTGACTGAAACAACAAAGACCAAAACTGGTGAGATCTTTCTGAGCAATAAATACAAAATGTTATATTCAGGCAATGACAATCAAGGAAAAGAAGGAGTAGCCATAGTATTCAACACAAAATACGAGGCTAATCGTTCTTGAATGGCAGTCAGTCTCAAGTAGAGTAATGTGGGCAAATATGAGAATGGGGAACTGGACAATGAGACATATTTGTGCCTATGGTCCCACAGAAGGTTCTAATAAGGTAGAAGTGGAGGAATTTTTTGAGGCTTTAGAAAAAGCAACTGACACAATGAAAAAGGAAAAGTTGGTCCATGTTGGAGATCTAAATAGCAGAGTAGGAAATGATTGTGAGACATACAAAAATATTTTGGGAAAATTTGGAGAAAAGAGCAAAACTAATAATAATGGCAAATATCTGTTGGATTTCTGCTCAGGACATGGACTTGTTATTACTAACACCATGTTCCAACATAAAAATGTGCACAAATTCACATGGAGAGAAGAGGCAAGGAATAAGAAAAATCTCATTGACTATGTTATTGTTGATAGTGATGTTTTCTCCCTGGTGCAGGACACCAGAGCATACAGAGGATTTGAAATTAGAAGCGATCACTATTTAGTCTTGAGCAGGATAAAATTGAATTTCATATTGAAAAGAATAACATGTAAGAAAGTTTTAAAGCGAATAAAAGTTGAGCAGCTCTCAGATATGAACTGTAGACTAAAATACACAGATTATTGAAGAAAAAATAAAAGAATTTGAGAACAGGAATCAAACCTTGGAGATTCAGTGGCAAACTCTGAAGAAAACATTAATTGATTCTGCCAGAGAAGCATGTGGTGAGGTTGTCTGCAAAGATAAAAAAATCAGAACTCCCTGGTGGACACAGGAAGTTAAAGAGGCAGTGAAGGAAAAGAAGAAAGCATATCAAAAGTTCCTGTCAAATAAGTCAGCTTGTGCTCTTAGAGAATATAGAGACAAATGCAAGAATGCTAAACACTGTGTAAAACTAGCTAAACAAATGTCATGGGAGGACTTTGGCAAGAATATAGAAAATAAATATCAAGAAGGTGGCAATATATTCTGGAGGTTGTTGAAGAAGCTTAGGAATGGAGGAAAGAGTGCTGTAAAAGGAGTTAGAGATGATAAAGGGGACATGAAAATGGGAGAAAAAGATATCCTTCAGGTATGGAGTAATTACTTTAAAAAAAATGCTAAATGAAACAAGCAATGATGACAGCAAAGTGGTAAAAAACACTGACCAGGCATGCAGTCAGGAATACATATCCATACTTGAAGCAGAAAAAGCCATCAAAGGCTTGAAATGTGGAAAGGCAGCAGGAGTAGATGATATTCGACCAGAAATGCTGAAGTGTGGTGGTATAACAGAGGGACGAATTCCCGATGATTGGAGTAGAGCTCTCATAATACCCATATATAAAAAGGGAAATAAAACTGAATGTGAGAATTACAGAGGTATTTCCCTACTGAGTGTTCCTGGCAAGATCTATGCAAGTATACTTGAGAAACAGTTGAGAAGAATTGTGGAAGAAAAGCTTGGTGAAGAACAAGTTGGATTCAGGCCAAATGGAGACTGTCAGGATCAGATCTTCACTTTATGACAAATAGTCGAGAAAGCATGGGAATATAACAAAGATCTGTATTTAAGTTTTGTCGATCAAGAAAAGGCATATGACAAGGTGCCAAGAGAGAAGCTATTCAATACGTTGCAGTTATATGGTGTCAATGGGGCATTATATCAAGCAATACTTAGTCTTCATTTGAGTTGTAAGTCAGCAGTTAGAATTGAAGGAAGTACAGGAAGATGGTTTAATGTTAAATCTGGTGTGAGACAAGGATGTACATTATCCCCTCTGTTATTCATTATCTATATGGATCACATTATGAAGGAAAGTGGTATTAAACATGATATCAAAATTGGAGATGTTAATGTCAGCTCTTTGCTTTATACAGATGATGTTATACTTCTAAATAAATCCGCTACAAGTCTGCAAGATTCTCTGACTAAATTGAATAGCTGTTGTAATAGATATGGTATGAAGGTCAGCAATAAAAAGACAAAGACAATGAAAATAGGCAGAATCATTGAAAATGTCAGCTGTGTTGTGAATGGAAAACCTGTGGAACAAGTAAAACATATCAGCTAATTAGGCACGATTTTTAGTGAAGATGGTAAATTAAATATAGAAATAGACAATAGAATCAGCAAAGCTGGTATGGTGGGAAGTCAATTGAATAAATTCATATGGAATAAGAGAAAAATTAGTCAGAACATAAATTAGCTGTATACAAGACAGTGTTCAAACCAGTTTTAACTTATGGATCTGAGAGCTGGGTCAGAAGTAAAACACTTGACCAAAGACTAGACCGCAGATATGAGAGTCCTGAGAAAGATTATAGGTGTGAACAGATTGCATCAATAGCAATATCATATTAAAAACGAGGATATTAGGAAAGAACTTGACATTGTCAGCATCCAGGAATGCATTAGCAGAGCTAATCTCAGGTGGTATGGTCACTTAAACAGAATGGTCGAGGAAAGATTAGCAAAACAAGTGTTCTTTGCCAGGTTGGCAGCAAAACGACCCAGAGGAAGACCAAGATATAGGTGGATTGATACGGTACAAAGTGCCTTAGACGATAGAAATATAAAATCTGATAATGTTGGAGTCTTGACAAGTAACAGACTGATTTGGAGGAAAATTGTAGTTAACAAGTTAGTAATGATGTAATTTTTTTCATGTAGTACTATCATATCCTGTACACCCCTTGAGGGTACATGGCAGGAATTTGATGATGACACTTGGTTTCCTTTACCTAAAAAAAAAAAACCAAACAAAAACCCACTATTCATTTTTCATTAAATTATTTGGCTATATGCCAAGGCTAATATGTATGTTTGTCTTTATAGCATTGTGCTGTGAGCTCTGCATATCCAAAACGAAAACATGTAACAGAAGCCCTAATTCGGAAAGGTGCCAATCTGAATGATAAAAACAAAGAGTAAGTTAATTTCTATAAGGTTTCCTCTGCTAAGTATTGTTAATATGGTATGTTAATAACTGTGGCCTAAATATTTAATAGTAATATACTTAAGTGATATCTGAAGATATCTTTTTCTGTTTCTCCCTATTTGTCTACATTTTTCTCTGTTGAAGGATTCCCAATGTCATCCTACATATGGATGACATTGGGAATCCTTATGTAGGATGACAATCCAGGCATTGTCATCCTACATATGGATCTATCATTTTTCATCAATGCTTCATTCTGTTTTAATTTTAATTCCTCTTAGTCTATATTCAATCCAACATATATATATCTGCATTCTTTGTCTTTTAATCTGATGTTTAGCATGGCTCTATTCTATGCTTGCTTTTCCTCATATTTGGTTAGTGGTCATATCTCTGATCCATATGTCATAACTGGGATGACATGCTTGTTAAGTTTGGCTCTTATTTTCAGATTTTGTCTTTCATCTATCTACACAGGAAGTAAAGTTTTTCCTAGTATCAGTTCTGGATTGTATCTTAAGACCACGCCTGCTGAAAAATGCATACAGACTATCTGCCGGGAAAATCTGAACCTACTTGCAAGCACTTTTTTTTTTTTTTTTGAAAGATTGTCCTGTGATCCATTACATGAATGACAGAAGATGGTAAAGTCATGCACATACAGGGGAAGGTGTTTGGTAATTAACACTGCAAAATAAAAGTGACACCAAGCTGATTCTTGTGAGACTCTCTCTTAGCTATACAGGTGGGAGATTAATGGTTCCCACTCAGAAGATTTCGTTGGATAAAAAGAGGGAGCTTCTCCTCTGACACCAAAGTTGTGTAGGTCTTTCAATATCGCAAATCTCTGCATCGTATACTTTTCACACATCAAAGAAAACCAATATTAAGTGCTTACATTTTTGGAAGGCATTTCTGATGGCTGCTTCCAGTCACACTAAATGGAAAATGCTGTTCTGCTGTGCAATCAGCAGAACAGCAGTTTTGAGAAAAAAAGGTTATTTCTCTCCAGAAACAATAAAAAATTAGAATTAGCTATAAAAGGTCAATGCTGTATAACTGAGAGGAGACCTCCACATAGCCTTTAAAGGAATGCAGATAACCGACCAAGGCTTCTAACCTGTTGTCCAATCCTCACCTTCTCGTGGTGGTGCACCCTGTTGGATATCTACCTGGATACTGAACGAACAAGGATGGGCTGGCAATTTGGGATTTAGCCGACCAAATTGTATTCTTATTGGCTTAAATCAATATACAAAATGATGGTACAACATGACAAAATTTCATGACGGCTGGGGCGTCGCCTGGTTAAACAAGGCCCCCATTGTTTTGGCCAGGGAACCAGGGCGAACAGCGAAAAGTCAGCTACTGGAACAAATCTGAAAGCACACCCCAACTCAACATCACCAGAGTTAAAGATCAGTACTATCAACATAAGAAGCCTGAATGGCAAAGAAATGGAGCTAGCTGAGGGATTAGGTAAGTACCAGATCGACATAATAGGGGTGACTGAAGCGCTAATATCAGAATGGGGAATTGGACAATGAGACTTATTTGTGCCCATGGTCCCACAGACGGCTCTACTAAGTAGAAGTGGAGGAATTTTTCGATACTTTAGAAAAAGCAACTGACATAATGAAGAAGGAAAAGTTGGTCCTTGTTGGGAATCTAAATAGCAGAATAGGAAATCATTGTCAGACATACAAACATATTTTGGGAAAATTTGGAGAAAATAGCAAAGCTAATAATAATGGCAAATACCTGTTGGATTTCTGCTCAGGACATGGACTGGTTATTACTAACACCATGTTCCAACATAAAAATGTGCGCAAATTCACATGGAGAGAAGAGGCAAGGAATAAGAAAAGTCTCATTGACTATGTTATTGTTGATAGTGATGTTTTCTCCCTGCTGCAGGATACCAGAGCATACAGAGGATTTGAAATTGGAAGCGATCACTCTTTAGTCTTGAGCAGGATAAAATTGAATTTCATATTGAAAAGAATAACATGTAAGAAAGTTTTAAAGCAAATAAAAGTTGAGCAGCTCTCAGATGTGAACTGTAGACTAGCATACACAAAGATTATTGAAGAAAAAATGAAAGAGTTTGAGAACAGGAAATTAACCTTGGAGATTCAGTGGCAAGCCTTGAAGAAAATCCTAATTGATTCAGCCAGAGAAGCATGAGGTGAGATTGTCTGCAAGGATAGAAAAATCAGAACTCCATGGTGGACACTGGAAGTTAAAGAGGCAGTGAAGGAAAAGAAGAAAGCATATCAAAAGTTCCTGGCAAATAAGTCAGCTTTTGCTCTTCGAGAATACAGAGACAAATGTAAGAAAGCTAAACAGTGTGTAAAACTAGCTAAACAAAAGTCATGGGAGGACTTTGGCAAGAACAGAGAAAATAAATATCAAGAAGGTGGTATGATAATCTGGAGGTTGTTGAAGAAGCTTAGAAATGGATGATAGAGTTCTGTAAAAGGAGTTAGAGATGATAAAGGCGACATGGAAATGGGAGAAAAAGATATCCCTGAAGTATGGAGTAATTACTTCGAAAAATTGCTAAATGAAACAAGCAGTGATAGCACAGTGGTAAAAAACACTCAACAGGCATACAGTCAGGAATACATATCCATACTTGAAGTAGAAAAAGCCATCAAAAGCTTGAAATGTGGAAAGGCAGCAGGAGTAGATAATATTTGACCAGAAATGCTGAAGTATGGTGCTATAAAAGTCTTACAGTGGCTGCACTGCATAGTTCAGAAAGCCTGGACAGAGGGACGAAATCCCGATGATTGGAATATTGGTCTAATAGTACCCATATATAAAAAGGGAAATAAAACTGAGTGTGAGAATTACAGAGGTATTTCCCTACTGAATGTTCCTTGCAAGATCTATACAAGTATACTTGAGAAACGGTTGAGAAGAATTGTGGAAGAAAAGCTTGGTGAAGAACAAGCTGGATTCAAGCCAAATGGAGGCTGTCAGGATCAGATCTTCACTTTACGACAAATAGTCAGGAAAGCAAGGGAATATAACAAAGATCTGTATTTAAGTTTTGTCGATCAAGAAAAGGCATATGACAAGGTGCCAAAGAAGCTATTCGATACGCTGCAGTTATATGGTGTCAATGGGGCATTATATGAAGCAATACTTAGTCTTTATTTGAGTTGTAAGTCAGCAGTTAGAATTGAAGGAAGTATAGGAAAATGGTTTAATGTTAAATCTGGTGTGAGACAAGGATGCACATTATCTGCTCTGTTATTCATAATCTATGTGGATCACATTATGAAGGAAAGTGGTATTAAACATGATATCAGAATTGGAGATGTTAATGTCAGCTCTTTGCTTTATGCGGACGATGTTAACTTCTGAATAAATCCACTACTAGTTTGCAAGATTCCTTGACTAAATTGAATAACTGTTGTAATAGATATGGTATGAAGGTCAGCATTAAAAAGACAAAGACAATAAAAATAGGTAGAATTGTTGAAAATGTCAACTGTGTTGTGAACGGGGAACCTGTGGAACAAGTAAAACATTTCAGCTACTTAGGCACGATTTTTAGTGAAGATGGTAAATTAAATATAGAAATAGATAACAGAATCAGCAAAGCTGGTATGGTGGGAAGTCAATTGAATAAATTCATATGGAATAAGAGAGAAATTAGTTGAAACACTGTGTTCAAACCAGTTTTAACGTGTGGATCTGAGAGCTGGGTCAGAAATAAAACACTTGACCAAAGACTGGAGACTGCAGTTATGAGAGTCCTGAGAAAGATTACAGGCATGAACAGGTGGCATCGATGGCAATATGATATTAAAAACGAGGATATTAGGAAAGAAATTGACGTTGTCAGCATCCAGGAAGGCGTTAGCAGAGCTAATCTCAGGTGGTATGGTCACTTAAACAGAATGTGCGAGAAAAGATTAGCAAAACAAGTGTTCTCTGCCCAGGTTGGCAGGAAAATGACCCAGAGGAAAACCAAGGTATAGGTGGATTGATATGGTACAAAGTGCCTTAGATGATAGAAATATAAGATCTTATAATGTTGGAGTCTTGACAAGTAACAGACTGATTTGGAGGAAAATTGTAGATAGGAAGTTAGTAATGATGTAAATTTTTCATGTAGTACTATCATATCCTGTTCACCCTCAAGGGGTGGTCAGGATATGATAGTACTACATGAAATGATACTTGATGATGATGATACTGATTTTTTTCAAGAATCTTGTACAAGCAACTAATCAGAGCAATTGGTCGATGGTTTATCGAGGATTTTGAATTCCTCCCTGACTTAGGAAACGCCGTAATAATTGCCTTTTGCGAGGTATCTATAAACATGTTCTCACAGAAAATTCAGTTGAAGAGGTAAAGTAGTTGATGCATGATGGATAGCAACAGATGTTTGATCACCTCATAATGGATGTTATCTTATCCAACAACAATTTGGGAAACATTTAAAAAGCAGCTTTCATATCTTGTTATTTTTATTACGTTACTGCTTGGAAAAAAGCAGAATATGTTGTTTTACTGCTGTATATTTCTTTATATTACTCAAGAAACTCTGAAGGGTAAGATGTTTCTGATGTCTTACAAAAATATTCCTGAAAGTGTTGGCAATTGCTGTTGGATTGACAATTGTGCATTCATTACATTCAAGGATGGAAAGTGTTTGGGTGGTATATCTGCCCTTCATTTTCCAAATTTTATCCCAGATTTCTTTGTTGCTGGTTGCTCATAGAAGATGTGTATTGGGTCCAGGAATCCTTTTGGCTCTGACAATGGATGTGTCGTGCTTGGATTTGAGCACATTTGAAAATGATGAGGTTTGTCGTTGTAGAGTATCTGCAGAAGATACTCCAAGCTTTCTTTTGAGCTTCCTTGGCTGTTGTGCAATCAGCACTCCATTGCAGTTTAGTGAAAAGTGAAACTGTCTAGATGTTTTAGTAATTGCAGTTGCAGCAGCTTGTGTAATACACTCGTTCACGATTCATTTCGTCACTAATATTAGATAAATGAAGTGTCACAGAATCAAATTCTGCTAAGGAAGATAAGCTGAGCCACTCAGCTTGTTCAATTTTTCCATCATGATATTCATAATGTAGTGTATTATGAATATCATGATGTGAATATCAGAAGATTTGGTCACTCCCAAATAAGTTGTCATCAGTATCTAACCTAAACAGTGGGAAATACCTGTTTCTCACTATGGTATACTAGTTTCTATAAGTATCCCTTGAACGGAGTTTCTTCACTGATTTTGGAGATACTGACATCCCTTCCAAATCCTTCTGGAAGGGCAACCTTTTCCTGAGTGACATTCTTGAGTTGTGTGCAGTATTAAAAAAGGATGATATGTTTATTGCTTTCTCTGTTGTTTTTATTTCTGGATTTTGTTTTCAGTTAATATTGCAATGATTTCTGGATTTTTGGACATGGTTAGTTGAGGGGGGGTGGGTTCCCTGATAGACTACAGGATTAAAAATTATTCATACTCAGAGGAAGTCAGTTTCAGCACCAGAGCTTCCCATCCACCACACTATATACCGATGCCCATTCTCAAGCAATGACTGCACTTAGGAGTGGAACACCAGTGCTATCCCAAATGCCATCTCAGCAAGCCTTGAACCATGTCCCCACACCATGGGGAAGGAGACAGACCACAACACTGTTTGACCCTCGGAGGCAATCCTACTAGCTGAATGATCCAAGCTAGGCCCTTCAGGACTGCCCATCTTGCTAAAGCAGAGGCCAAAGTAATGCAAGATTACGACACGGATCTCCTTTCTTGATGTCCTCAGGTCACACCATACAGCAAACATGATGGCAAGGCAGTGGATTTCAGTGATTGTGGTCTGGTGATAGTAAAAAATTATGCATTTGGCATCATTATAGTGCCAAAGGATATAAGAGGTGAAATTGGGAAAGGGTATTCCATAGAAAAGTAAATGTCTAGGGTAATGGGACAGATACTAAGGATTAGCTACTATTCTGGTGAATAAGTAGACAACTTGTATTTGATTACAGCTGACGTGTTTTGAGAAGGAAATCTGAGTTGTAGATACTGAATCCTCAATGTCACTGTTGTTAGATATTTGAGCTGTGGAAAATCAAGCTTCAGAAATGAGTACTGAAAGAAGCTGGAGTGATTAGGAAGTCTGAAGAGCAATAAAGACAGCAAGTGAATACAACTGAATTAAGACAGGAAATTTCGAGATAAGAATATTCCAGGTTTAGCATTCTATGACACAAAGCATCAGGTGTAACAAATGCACATGTACAAAGGAATAAACAATGTGTACATTTATTTTGGGTAGTTGATGTGGATTCTCTTACAAACAGCAGGTAAGGTACAGATCATTAGTTTGTTAGGAGGTCATGAATGTTGGTGAGGTGGATATGTAATGAATTTTTTTATATGAATTATGTTTTGATTGATTTTTAAAATTTTTTTTTTTCATTTTCTATCAACTTCACACAATGCATTGCAGAACCTACAACACATAGTGTCATTTTTGGAGAAATGGTCACATAAAAACAACTACAGGTTATAGCTTTTTGGAAGAAACTGTGTTTGGGAAGGCTGTGATTTGATTTGATATGTCTAATATAGCAGAAGAGTAAATGGATATTGACTAGTAGCTGCTCATATTTGTGGACTTGGAAGAATGTGTAGGAATGGTGTCTAATAATTCATCAGCTCAGTAGGTAGAAAACAGTACATCTGTGGAATAGTGACTGGAGTGAGTGTGTGTGGAGGAGGAATCATCAATTAACCAGATTATCCTCATGGTAAAGAAGAGTTAATTGCACGGTGTGTAAGGGCAAAAAAAAAAATTGCATACACTTCTCCCACAAATAAAATTGGTCTCCTGGCTAATGCATAAACTTGACAGTGTTTTTCTCTCATGCATCATTACTTGCCTCTCTTGGATATAGCCCAGCAGAGTAAGTGGCAGCAGGAATATCCTACTATGATCACGAAGCTTCCCAATTCAGTATCATCAAGTACCTCTGTAATGCAACTGGAAGAAATTATGGGACATTGTGCCTTTTAACTGGACAGAAAACCTAAGTTTAATAATTGTCTTGACAAGAAGAATCTTTACATGAAATTTTCAACTGAAGGTGAGTTAGCTGATCTCATACACCGGTAGCAGGGTTTTATATACCTGAAACTTGGGTATTTCATCCTGTAATACAGGCATATTGGCCAGAAAATAGACACATACACAAAAAATATTAGCGGTGTGTGTGTGTGTGTGTGTGTGTGTGTGTGTGTGTAGATGAAGGATAAAGTAGCATAAACAGTGGTTTTGTGGAGTAGAGCATTCTACAGCAGTGAGTCCTTGGACTTCTTGGAAGTGTTACATAATAACAACATTGATTCCAAGAATCACTATACTGCTTGTACTTCCAAATGGGAGGGATTCTAATCCTCATAATGTATTTGACATACATGTGAAGGGTGCATATCATGAATTCTATATGTAAGAAGAGGAAGAAACAGGAGTCCCTGTTCTGGAGATCAAACATGGTAATGGCCATGTGGTGGTGGGAAGGTCAGGTGGCACAAAACATCTTATTAACTCTGGTGTCTATTTCAAAAATTTTTGATAAAAAAAAATTACATAAATCCACTAACACCATTTTATTTCTAAATGGAGTAGGCGAGGCCATTTAGCTCTAACTTTTGAAGATTAATGAGCAGCTAGCCTCCATCTAGCACCCTAGAAGGAGAGTACAGCAGACAACTGTCACCACCTTGTGGTCCATGATACTATATATTATTGTCTGAAATAGAGTCCTGTGGTCAATTTTCTTTAATTGACGGGATGAAAAACCCAAGTTTCCAGAAAAAAAAAACCACTTGTCTGTGTCATAGACTGAGTGATTTGAGAACAAGTCAAAGAAAGGCTTAGAAAAAGTTTCTCCAGTCGTCAAACATAATCGAACTTAGAACAGCTTTGTTCAGGTGGCCTAGCGCTATGAATGCAAACGCTATTTCCAGAGAGTTATGTAGACCTTTATAAAATCAAATAAATAAATATTGTTAAAAATTAAAAAAAAATTAACCTATGTATTTAAATGCAGAAGAATTCCAAATCTCACTTGGTATAGTGAGAAAAACTGCACTACAATATTTCCAGTGATCAAATCACTTTTCCCTCTGCTGTACAACTGCTTCATATATATCTCTATTCTATACATCTAAAAAGATAAGCTGAAATTTGAAACTTTTTTATGTCACGTTTTTTGTCTTACCGGCTTACCAGCCCGGAACTCGAGGGGGGGGGTGATATATATCACTATATCATCCAGATGTAGTGATGTAGTTGTATCAAGGCTTTATAAAGAGGATTGATAACTCCCTTATATCTGCTTGTTAGTGTGTTCTTCAATAATCAAGCAATCTGTGTGTTACCCTGGCTACAATAGCAGTATGCCCTCTAAACTTCAGCTCTCTCTTTATCTCTGTCTACTACTCCCAGATCCCTGGCTTCATCAGTTTCCTGGAGTACACCACCCCCTATGTGGTATATACTTTCTAATCTTTTTATCTCAAAATGCATACATTTACAGTTTTCCACATTAAATTGACATCCATTATGTTTTGCCCATACTGTCAGCCTATTTAAACCATCCTGCAAATGCTCTACATCACATTGATTAACTGTTCCCCTACCCAACTTTGCATCATCAGCAAACAACTGAATATCTCCCTTCAAATTATTTCCTATATCATTTATGTACAAATCAAACAGCAGTGGTCCCATCACAGAGCACTTCCACACACCATTAATCACCTGCCTTCTCCTAGATTTGCTCCTCTATATACTACTTTCTGGTATCTGCCCATCAGCCACCCTTTTATCCATATCTCATTTTCATATCCATCAACATTTGTTACAGTTTGCATAACAGAGTTCCGTGTGGTATCCTGTCAAATGGCTTTACAAAATCCAGCAGTATCGAAAGTGTAGCAATTCCCTTTATCCAATTCAACTGTCACTCTATAAAAAGTTAGATTATTAAGGCATGACTGACTCTTCAAAAAGCCATGCTGTTCCTCATAGAGTATTATATTCTTATCCACCCATTCCTGAATTCTCTTTTTGACCAACATTTCTAGTACTTTTACCACCACTTTTGAGATATTAATTGGTCTATAATTTGCTACCACAGACTTAGACCCTCCTTTATGTGGAGGAATTATTTTGCTCTCCTTCCACTATCTTGGGACTTTGCTAGTTCCCCTGCACATTATTGTAAAACATGAGCTGATATCCCATCCAGTCTCACAACTGTATTTGTATTCAGATTCTGCAATATAGTAAGTACCTCAATTTTTCAACTTCTGTTCTCACATAAGTCCCTGTCACCTCTGTCATAATAACATCGTCATTTGGAAGATATACCCTCAAAATGATCACTGAGCAGCCCAACAATTTAGTCTGCCTCTGTTATTTCTCTACCTCTGCACTCATTAAAGTTATCCCTCCATAGTCATGCTTCCTTCTACTTGCTATATAACGAAAAAAAACAACTCAGGGTTTTCCTTTTGTCTTTTTGGCTAATCATAATCTGATCTTGCCTTCCTTCCCATGCTGGTCACCTCTCTTTCCTGATCCTTGTACCATTCATGACTTAGCTGGTCACCTTTCTTCTTGTGTACCCTTCACAAAATTTTCTTTGTTTGCAACTCATGCTTAATGATACTACTCATCCATCTAACTTCTAGTTGATTTACTCTCCTGACCTTGGGTATACAGGCTAATGTTATTTCCTCCAGATACCCCTTGACTATCCCCCCCATGTACTATGAACATCTTTCCCTGCAGATCTTTATGCCATAGTACTGCTGCAAGTCGCTTCCTAAGTATATCATAATCACCTGCCTTGTAGTTCCACATATACTTCTTCTTGACTGGAATTTCCACATGTTTTGTTACTTCCCAAGTCAAGACCATTCTTTCCCCAATTAGAGACAATGTTGCCACTTTAGTTATGGACTAGTCTTCTGATCCTATGATAAGATCCAACACTCTTGTACCTCAAGTCTCCTTTGTCACATTCTGCTTCAAGTAACTATCAGTAGGTATATAAATTCCATTTCCTTACTGTCATGTGATCTTTCTTCCTTCCAATCTATCTCTGAAGTTGAAGTCCCCATAATAATTACTCGACTTGCACTTGTACCAATATGCTGATGCATGTCTTTCACATCATCCCTGCCCTATAGCAGCAGCCAGTTTTATATTATATCCTATCAGCCTCAATATCACACCAGTTTGACTTAAAAAAATTGCTATCTGTCTGGCTGATTCCTACTCTTGTTGGCTGCAATTCGTCAACAGTACCCCATTCCCTGTCCTATTACTCTTTCCTCCCTGAAAACACTAAATCAATCACATTCAATCCCTATAACTACATCATCTGCTGTTAGCCAAATCTCACTGATGCCTGTAATGTTTGGCATGGTTGCACTAACTAATGCCCAAAAACCTTATCCCACTCTCTTGTTCCTGATATTTCTGGCATTGGCAAATAGAAACTGCGGCATCCCTTTAGGCCTCCAACCTAAATATTTTTGTGTGCAACAGGAAGTATTCTATTATTTGTCTGCAGAGAAATAGCTCCCAATTTTGGAATGAAATCTTAGTCTGAAAAAGCATTTTTAATAAATGTTGTCATTGTAAAAGGACTCCTTTTACAATGAATCCTTCCAGTGGCTGACTTAGTAGCGAAAATTGCATAGCTCAACAGCTAATTTTGCATCATCATATTGTTATTTGTAAAAATCTATTCACAATTACACAGATATCAATAAAGTTAGCATTGGATGATGTCGAGGTTGATGAATAGTTTTGTTAATGAAACTACAAATAAAATGGCTTGGCCACACAGATGGTTGAGTGGCATAGCTTCTCTGCTTTGCAACCAAATTGGCTTTGATTATGAATCCCACTGTGCACATGGCTGTTTGTTGAAGATATTTCCTTGCCAGATTATTTCATCACCCTCAATAGTTTACTCAGCCTCTAAAAATACCTTATAATACTTCTCACATGTTTGGATGGTGCACCTAAAACCTCACTAAAAATTCTTGATGCTGCCCAAATGAGTGCAGTTTGGCTCATAGATGATTCTTCCTTCCTTGATTAATTTCAGCCTCTATTAATTTCTCACAGATTCACTGTTTCAGCATTATCTTTTCTGCACGTAATTCCATGGACACTGTTTTCCATGGAATTTCCATTCCTCCACTTTGTCCATGTCCATGTTCCATGGACATGGACAAAGTGGAGGAATGATGGTTGCCATGAACTGGCAACCATCATTCCTCCACTTTGTTGGGCCTGTTAATACAAAAGTAATAGCTGACCAGTATCTTTTTTCAGTACAGCTGTAAATATACTCAATCTGCTTCTATCCTCTGTCTTTTATTCCATCTACCTCTGTCTTCTGGAACAGTCCCTTCCACATGAAATGTCTCTACAACTTACTATTTCCAACTCTTCAAGAAAAATATGTAAGACCTCAATTGTTTTTTTTATTTGAATTCAACTATGAAAGACTCTTTACCTATAGTACATTAAATAATAAAGGAACATGTAAAAACCACAGTGATATCTTTAATTAGTAAAAGGACAGATATTTCATACTAAAATTAATAGTACATCTTCAGTGTCTGTAACAGTAATAGGAATGGTAATAGTAATAGCAAAACGTTCAGTGGATCACCTTTTAAAATACTGGAAATAATAGAAATAACAAATTTAATCTATTAAGATAAATGGTTTTTTACATAAGATAAGTCTCCCAGATCTTTGAGAGAGTCATACAGTCATTTCTATTTAAATTCGGTCGGTGTAAGATAGTTTCACAACTTTCTTTGAATAAGCGTTCATATTTGAATCTGCATCTATGGAGGAGAACTGCTTTATCTACACCATGAGTAGAGTCAATACTGTATTATGCCAGACCAGACTTCAGAGGTTTGTTATAATCAATATAATATTGATGTTCTTTTATTCTTTTTTCCAAAGAATGGCCAGTTTGTCCAAAATAAGAGACATCGCATTCGCAAGGTATTTGGTACCGTTACGTCGATGATGTTTCTGCTGTTTGGCCACACACTGAAGATGAACTTCCCACTTTTCTACAATGGATAAATAACCTTCACCCACACATCCAATTCACTATGGAAAAAGAAAACTCTGGTACTTTACCATTTTTGGACATCTTCCTTACTAGAACGTCTTCTGGTACCTTATCTACAAGCGTATTTCGAAAACCCACATTTACTGGCAGATACATTCACAAAAAGTCTGCATACCACATCTCTCAAAAATTTGGCATTCTCAAATCTCTAATTCATAGAGCACATAAATTTTGCTCTTCCCCAATAATCTTACAACAAGAACTTTCCATCATTAAAAAGTTAATGGAATCAAATGATTACAACTCCAATCAAATCCAACAGATACTTGACTCTTATGTTCCAACACCTACAGTTTCTTCAAAGGTCTGCAGAGTTCCTATTCCACACATTCCAGGAATCTCAGAACCTATAGGTAGAATTCTGAAAAAGTATCAGTTGATTCCAACATATATTCCTATCAACAAAATTTCTTCTTTATTACCTTCTACAAAGGATAAACTGTCTTCTCTATCTTTGGCTGGCGTTTACCAAATACCTTGCGAATGCGATGTCTCTTATTTTGGACAAACTGGCCATTCTTTGGAAAAAAGAATAAAAGAACATCAATATTATATTGATTATAACAAACCTCTGAAGTCTGGTCTGGCGCAGTACAGTATTGACTCTACTCATAGTGTCCAGTGGGATAAAGCAGTTCTCCTCCATAGATGCAGATTCAAATATGAACGCTTATTCAAAGAAAGTTGTGAAACTATCTTACACTAACTGAATTTAAATAGAAATGACTGTATGTCTCTGGGAGACTTTTATCTTATGTAAAAAAAACATTTATCTTAATAGATTAAATTTGTTATTTCTATTATTTCCTAGCACGCGGTAACAATTGTATTTTAATAGGTAATCCACTGAACGTTTTGCTTGTATTCCATTCCTATTACTGTTACAGACACTGAAGATGTACTATTAATTTTAGTACGAAATATCTGTCCTTTTACTAATTAAAGATATCACTGTGGTTTTTACGTGTTGCTTTATTATTTAATTACTATGCCGCAGGTTCCACTAAAAATCAGACTATAGTACATTAGTATTACTACTGTAAGAGGTAGATAATCCAGAAATTTTGCTTAAGAGATCAAACATGGAACTTTTTCAGATCACTCTGAAGTGATCTGAAAAAGTCATGGGATTTATGGGGGTCATGGGATTCCAACTTGGTTAGAGAGTAGATAATTTATCCCTTCAGCCATCCAGACCAAATATATTGATAAAAGTTTCCAAGTATTCATGGGTGGGATTGTCTAAAAAATAGTAATAACTTTCTTTACTATTTTTGTCTAAAAATAGATAACTTTCAAATGATGTTGCTTTGAAACGATGTACAAGCAGAGCTTGAAATCATGCATTCACTTAATTCATTGTTCTGTTGAATAAATTGAAATGATTTTCACAAATTGATGGTTAAGAATATGTAACATAGAATAATTTTTGATATATACTGTTTTTATTTGGTAGTATATCCAAATGAACATAGTTCAGTATTCCACAATTTGATGACTATACTTTGTAATATTTCATTTAGTTACTGTAAATAGAAACTATTTTGGTATATATTGACTTGCTATAATGATGAAAATATTAACCAAATGGTATGTTTTAATGTAAATTTTTCATTTCTTATAAGTGATATTACTAGTAAATTTTATCACTTAACTGTGATAAAGTTTATTAGTGATATATTCCTAGTAATAAAAAATATATTCCTATTTTTTAAATATATAAATCCCAACTATGAAATGTGTCTAAAGCTATAGTATTAATATCATGCGTAAATTAAAAGTTTGATAATCTGGAAACTCCTCTAGAACCAAAGTTTTTCAAGCCATTACAGGCATGTAGTAATCAGAACAGGATGATGTAATATTCATATACTATCTAAAGAGACATTAGTAAACTTTCATATCTAGAGTGGGATTTGAACCTACACTCTATTGGTTGGAGAGTGGCAGTACTATTCCCTCTGAATGATAAATGCACGTAAACACAAGAAAGATATTTAATTAACCAAATATTTTGGTCTGGAAATAGCAGACCATCTTCAGTGGTATTACAAGAACAGTTTTAAAAAATACAAGCTAGAATACTAACAATAGATCGTTCAAAATAGAACACGCCGCATGTTCTATTTATTGTTATTAATGATGTAATCTATTGTTAGTATTCTAGCTTGTATTTTTTAAAACTGTTCTTGTAATACACTGAAGATGGTCTGCTATTTCCAGACCGAAATATTTGATAAATTAAATATCTTTCTTGTGTTTACATGCATTTATTATTCAGTCTTATGTCACAAGTATCCTTAAAACAGCAATACTATTCCCTCTGCCAACAAGATTATGTTTATGTCATGTGCAATAGTACAGACTTCATAGATGCAGGATTCCATTAAGAAAGTTACAACTGCAAAAATTAGGATAATGTAAAAAGGCTAGGTATACTGCATCTTTTGCTTGTTTTTTTTTTAATATAATTGTTTTTACAACTTCTAATTAAATACATTAACTGTATTTAATTTAATTTTACTTTTAATTTTAAAATGTTTTTATAGATTTCTTACACCTCTTCATGTGGCAGCAGACAAATCTAATTTAGATGTGGTGGATGTATTATTAAAACATGGTGCCAAGGTAAGTGATTTGTATATATTGCTTTTCAGTTTTGAATATTTTAATTTTAATATTCTGATTAGATTACATCCTGATCAGAATATTCGAATTAGGTGAATTTTACTTTCATTGGTCTTTCAACAAATATTGTTATTAAGATTGTTTGTTTACATTTTTTTTACAATGCTTAGTTGAATACATTATTTAGGTGATTTGTTCTTTTGATTCAACACAAAAATTAAGGACAAAAATGCATACTGTGAGCCATCTAAATAATTTTAAACTTAAAAAAAAAAATCCACATAGTCAGCAAAATAAATTTATTATTACAGGATGCATAGTTTAGTTATCACTTAATTTCTTTTTATAGATTTATCTGTTTAGACAGAATTTTGCATTAAAAATAGTAAAATCAAACATCAGCTCATTAGGTTTACTATTCTTAGTAAGTCTGTATTAACTTTCACTTTCCCAATCCTTTTACATCATTTCCTCATATAACACTTAGACATATACAAGATCAAACTTTGTTATCGGGCTGCATCCACTACTAGCTTTTCATTGCACAGACATGTCACCTCCATACCTTCTTCAGTCTCCAAAAAACTTGGTGTCTTTTTCTGTTTAATGCATTACCTGTCACCTGCACAACTCAGATATGCTCACCTTAAATACTGTTTTCATGTTTGGGCTGTGTATGAAATGCTTCCCAAAAATTCTTCTGGATAGCAGAAGCTATCCAAAAGAGGGTAGTGTTATTCAGTGGTAATTCTCTCTTTCTCTCTTAGATTCACTCCAACTTCTCATCAATATTCTGTTTCTATGTTAAGTTTCTTCCATTTTTTCAAGCTCATGAAAACAGAAGCAGCTGCTGGTTGGCATTTATTTGCAGTCCAACTTCACGAAATCGGTTTCTCAGTTTCCTTTTTTTGCCCTTTTTTCTTTTATCCATGTTTTCTGGAACAACATTGTTTGCATAACATTTTCTTTAAGGACTACTATAACTTCCAACTATTCAAAAAGAAAAAAAAAAGTACCTTTTGTCATCTTAACTTCTTGATCACATATAGCATTGACATGTTGTAAGTTTTGCAATCTGTGTGTGTGCACATGTGCGCACGCACGCACACTATTTTTTATTGCAGTTATCACTTTTTATAAACCATCCAGTTGATGTAAGAAAATGTTGTTGAGATAGTGATGCAAAGTTATATGCTGATTACACCTCTTGGCATGTAATATCTTTTAGATGTATTTTAGATGCCACCATCCAAAGTAACTTTCAAATGATTGTTTTTGTAGATGGCAATAAATTTTTTTTTTTTTTTTTTTTTCTTTTAATGGCACTGAAAGAATATAATGAAAATGGTTTCTCAGCATTGGTTTTTGAGTTTCTCATGAGGTATCTTCAACATCAACATGCCAACAGAAGTTAACTTTAGTTCCCTTCAACAATTAAAAAACTTTGTTTTAAATTTATAAAAAAAAATAATTATATAAGAGGATGTTAGTAGATGTGTAATCAATTATTTTCTCATTATTATTATTATTATAAATGTAGTGTTTTATTTGAAATTTCTTTAAACAAAATATTGATATAGTATGTATGATGTCTGTGGTAACACTGCCAGCACCAAGTTCCATGTGTAACTTCACATGGAGAGAATATACAAAAAATATGAAAAAGGTTGTTGACAGTGATATCTTAACATTTGTTCAGAACATAAGCATATATATAAGGGTTTTGAAATGGGAAGTGAAATAATTTAAGTGATTACCATTGAGTTTTCAGCAGGATAAAGTTTTGCCTAAATTAATATGGGCAAAAGTTTTAAAATGAATCAGTCTGGTAGTTTTCACTGGTGATTTGTAGAATTGGCTAAGAAAATAAATGCATTTGAAAACAAAACCTCTATCTTAAAAATACCTACTAGTAAAATTTGAGGAAGATATTTACTGATTGAACCAAAGAGGCCTGTAGTAAAGTTGTGTGTGTGGAAGGATAGAAAAAAATGAGAAATTCATGGTGGATTCAAGAAAAGACATATTCACAGGAAAGAATACAAATAAAATGTAAGAAAGTTAAGATGTGCCTAAAAGTTACTCAAGTCTTCTTTGGTAAGAATATGGAAGATATCACAAAGATGGCAATTCTAGAGACTATCAAAAAAGCTTAGAAGTAGTGGAGAAATGACGTAACAAGTGAAGATAAAGATATTTCGGATGTATGGAGTAATTACTTTGAAAGATTGATAAATGAAATAAGCAGTGACAGAACAGGATGGAAAATATTCCAGAGAAATGCAATGAGAAATACATATCAGTATTTATTAGTTCATGTGAATGCAGTGGATTTGTACTATAACAAATACCACTATAATGGTGTTATAGTGCAAATTACAGAAAAGTTCCATAGAATCAATGCTATTTGAAGTTCAAAACATTCAATATAGAAAACTGAATTTCTTAGGAAAGAATAGCATAGACAAAGAAAATGAGAAATGGTACATTGATGATAGAATGAAATTTATATATGCAGGAATCTTACACAAAGGAAATAGTGGGAAATCATACATTGAGAGAGAATTGACAGAAAATTGGATATTTACTGCCAACCAATAGTATTTTTGCTTGTTAATTACATGTGTTCTCTGGCTGATTTGCATGTATGCATGATGAAAGCTTGAGTTTCTTAGAAGGAAAAACTTGCTTCCTCTGTATGAGATTGAACTGACTCATCTTCAATTGAGGAAAATATCCATATAAAGGTTCCTGTTGTCTAGACAAGAATTGTACTGTCTTTTCCAATTGAAAGGTGTTCTCCCAACTACAGAAATATCAAAACAAGACTGGGTTTTAGAAAGATTAAAATTAACTAAGTTATCACTTCTCTGCTAGGAGTGGTATGGAGATGAACATTTAAGTAGTTGACCATAGACGTTTTGCTGCAGGCTTATTGGTTTGTACATCACAAGTTTCTAAAGTACTTCATCAAAAAAGCTATTAATCAGATATTTTTTATGTATTGAAAGAAGATCAGTAATTTTCAGAATGAAGAGGATAGAGAAGTAGGAAAGAACAAAACAAGGTTTTGTTCTTTCCTCTATTCACCTATCCTCTTTTGGAATTGTAGCATTAAGAAATAATTTTTGGGATTAAAATCCACTGATTTCCCCTACTCCCTTCGTTGAGATTGCAGCTACAATTTTCTATGGTCCTGCATTTTTTCATACTTTTATCTTTTTATTGCTGATTTTCATGTCATATTTGTTACAGCAGTTATTGGGCTAAGTTTAGTTAGAGAATTCTAGACTTGTGCTGGATGTATTCAGGAATACATCATCATCTGCCTGAAATATCATGCTCAATGCTATTTTCTTTCATAATGTGAACCATCTAGATGATGAATGAGTAGAGATATTGTGCATCCTTGTCTTACACCTAATTTTACATCAAACAATCTTTCTGTATTTTCCTGAATTCTTACTGCTGACTTAAAACTTAAATATATACTATGTATTACTTTGTATAATGCCCCATTCACCACATATAATTATAGTGTTTTGTAAAGCTTTTTTCTGAGTACCTTGTCATTACCTTTTCCAAATCAACAAAACTTAATTGCAGATTCTTGTTATATTCCCATGATTTTCCATTATTTTATTTCATCTATGTCATGAAGTGAAAATCTGATCTTACCAAACTCTATTTGGCCTGAACCTTACTTGTTCTTCTTGACAATTTTTCTTAGCCTCTTCTCGAGTATGATTGCATAAATCTTACCTTGGAACACTTATTAGAGAAATTCCTGTATAATCCTGATTCAGATTTATTTCCTTTTTTTTTATAGATAGGAACTATGAGAGTTCTACTCCAGTCATTTGGAATTCAGCCTTCTGAATTATGCATTGTAGTCACTGCAAAATTTTTATACTCTCATATTTGAACATTTCTGGTCAAATGTTCAAATATGAGATTTTTATACTCGCATATTTTTATACTCTCATATTTGAACATTTCTGGTCATCTACTTGGGATGGCTATCCATATTTCGGGATTTTGATGGCTTTGTTTATCTCTAGCATGGATATGTGTGCCTGTTTGCTTTCTTCTTGAATGCTTTCTACTGCTGTTCTATTGTTGATTTAACAATCCTTAAGAGTACTGCAGAGACAAGTAGGATATCTTTATCATCAGTTTTCATATCTGCTGACCTGGTTGGCTGAGTAGTTAGTACCTGCTCTTCAACGAACAGGCTATGGGCTTGAATCCAACATAGGCATGGATGTTTATGATTATCTCTTTAGGCAGGAAATGAATATCATCGCCTGGTGTTAGACCACAGCTCCAATTATTTGGAAGCCTGAAATGGCTTGAAAAAGTTCCATATTTGGTCTCTAGAGCAGGGTTTCCAGACTATATAAAAAATAAATTAAAAAATACAAAAAATATATAAAACTGATAAAAAAAAATAGGGCAAAAAATTCTTAGACCACCCACAGTACAAAATGTACTATGATCTTGGATTCCTTTCAAATTACTCTTTCTTTTATTTTTCTAAGCTTTTTCAATAGCCTCCAGAACATTTTATCACCTTCCTTAAATTCATCTTCATATTATATTTTTTTCCAGTCTTCTCATGACTTTTGCTTAGCTACTTTTACAGATAACTTAGCTCTCTTACATATTTCTCTATATTGTTTTAGGGAATCTGCCAGCTTACTTACTAGGAGCTTTTGGTATGCTTTCCTCTTTACCTCGATTGCTTCTTTAACTTCTTCTGTCCAGCATGGTGTTCTTATTTTTCTGCCCTTGAAGACAACTTCACCACATGCTTCTCTAGCCGAATCAATCAATATTTTCTGCAGAGTTTTCAGTAAAACTCCAAGGTTTGGTTTTTGTTTTTGAACTGTTTTTTTGAAAAATGAATAGAAATCACACTTAAAAAACCAAATGATGATCATGTATACTCTTGTATCTTGAACCAACATTAAGATATTACTATCGGCAACAACATGGTCAATAAGGCTTTTATTTCTTGTCTCCTCTCCATGTGAATTTATGCATATCTATGTTGGAGCATGGTGTTAGTAATGACTAGTCCATGTCCTGAGCAGCAATTCTTCAGGTATTTACCATTATTGTTATTAGCCTTGCCATTTTCTCCAAAATTTTCTTGCCTGGTGCGATGCATTTTTTAGTCTGTTGTTTAGATCAACAACAAGGACCATCTTTACCATTTTCCTTGTCAGCTATCTGCTCTTAATGATATAAAAAATTCCTCTACTTCTTCCTTGAAAGAACCTTCCCTGAGACCATAGCATAAGTTTTTGAAGTTTGTTCATATGAAACTACATGAAACTGTCTTCCAATCAAGAAGTTTATCTTTGTATTTGGTGTTGCATGCTTATTGCTACTCCTTCCTTTCCTTACTAGATTTTGGCCAAATATAACTTATTTACATCCTGCTGTTTTATTCTCTGTTTTGTCTGAGGAACAACAATTATGTCCACTTAGTACTTTTCCAATTCTTCTGCAATCAGTGATCAGTAGAAACTACACCCAAGAACTTACTGAGGTTAAATCAGTGCTGAAGTCATATATTTTCCATGTGCATTGATTTAAACTCAAGTATAGCTTGAAACCAGTCTGAGTAGTGGCTTTTTCCATAGCAATACTTGTCTGAAGGGAGTACTTTGTATCATGGGATACTGAGGTATTGAAGTGAAGTCAACAACCTCTGTTTGCTAATAGACCATTTGTGAAGACACTTCATGTGCAAACTTTGTTTCTTTATGCTTGGGTAAAGCATAAGGAAAATGATTAACTGCAACAGAACATCCAGTCTGACTGAAATGTGGTATACAAGAGACCACTGATGTACTTCATCTTTTGTAAAAGGAAAAAAGAAAAAACTTTTGAACTGGAGAGGAGAAGGCAGAAAAGTCAAATTTTTTTAAGATAGGATCAACTTTTTCAGAAACATTTTTAACACAGTTATCCATTTTTGATGTATATATCCAATGGTTGTTTAGGCAAATAGGTATTTAAATGTTCAGGTATTGTATACAGTCTAGGTAGTTATATAGTCTAGTTATATAGTTTATATTTTATATAAATAGTAGATATAGTCAGCTCTCTATAGCAAATATCATTATTAAACTCACTCACTATAACAAATTACCAAATAAAATAAATAAAAAAAGTCCTGATCAATGTTAAATAGGAATTTCTATTCTAAAGGAAATTGTAGCAGGCTCTTTGGATTTGTAGCCTACTGTCCATTGTAACAAGCTATCCTGTGGTCCCTGTGACTTTGTTATATCAGAGTTGGCTGTATTTTATAACTGTTTAAACACAGATGAGTTCATATGTGATTATATTCACATATGAACTGATTTAATAATATTTATTTATTAAATCATTTATTAATATATGAGAATTTATTAGAATTTATTAATATATTCTCATCAGAGCAAATAACATGGACTTGATAGCAAATGTTTTAATAATGCCAAATTTCTGCCTGGAAGGATGATGGGAATCTAAACTACATGAATGTTTCTTCTGGTGAAAGTAGGTTTTCTATAAATGAAAAAATGTTCAAGAATATGTCAAGAAGAAAAGACATGGTAGGTAAGGTAAAGAGTTATCATTTTCAAGTTCTATGGTAATTTTAGTAAATTCTAGTGTTAAAATTATTGTTTAACACGATTACCAGTTTTTTATATTTCTCACAACTAGACATTATCTGATATTTTTGTTTATGTAATTTTGTGTTTAGCCTCATTAAGATAACAATAGTTTATGCTATATGATCATAATTAGCTATATGAAATGTTACATCTATTCCAATTTTTTTGCAGAAGCGTTAAGAATTTTATTGTTCAGAAAGCAAAAATTGGTTATTCCATCATTAGTCAAAGTTTTGGAAAATTATTAGTTTCATTCCACCATTGCCATTAATAATTATGTAATAAATTTTTGCAGATATAATGGAAGGTAAATTTTTCTAGGTTAATGCATTAGATGGCTTAGGACAAACATCACTACACAGATGTGCCCGAGAAGAAAATGTCCAAGCATGTAGAATTCTTCTATCATATGGTGTTGATCCAGCAATTGTTAGTTTACAGGGTTATACTGCATCACAGGTAGCAAGTGAAAGTGTGCAGAAGTTACTCAGTGGTAAGTGGTACTAATTTGTTCATGTTTTTCATAGAATGAGAAATTTTTCTGTGTGTATTCTGTTAACTCTATTTCATATGCACTTTTACACCCGCCCACCTAATACATTGTAGATTGGTTGGATTTGGTTGGATGCTAGAGGTTATACATAATGGCCAGTGTCCGTGTATATGTTTGTTTGTCTGACTGATACTCTTCTGACTTCAGCGATAGCAAAGTTGAAAATAACTACTACAATTCATTCTTAAGAATACTTATATTCTAAAACATGGAGTGTACCACCTCATATTTTGGAATGAAATATGTTATCACATATGGCTGGTAATGCTATTATCTGTTTCCCTTATATAATGCTATATAAGGGAAACAGATACAGCATATCCAAAGAGTTAATGTTACATCTGTTTACTCTTGATGATATGCAAAAAATGTACAGATTACTAAAGAGGTGTTATCGAAGAATTCTCTAGCACTGGCTTATTTGTTTGTGACATTGGTAAAACATGACATCACTAGAATCAGCTATAGTTAACATAATCATCTAATGGAAGCATGAAGATACATCCACAGACAGGTACACCCTGGAAGCCTGAATCATCCATTTGTCAGGCCACAAGTGGATCATCCATCTTTTTCTCAGAACAGAATGTTGTAATCTTTTTGTCACCTCTAAATAGCATTGTTGGTTGACTGTTTGTCGCTGTTCAATGAATTCATAGTAGACTTCCCCTTGTGATTAAAGAAACACACCAACATGATCTTGAACCAAAAGTGACATGCAGGTTTTTTTCGGACTTGGTGAACTCTGGGTTTTCCACTCATGCTTGTTGTTTTGTTTTGGGATACTGGAAGCACTAGGTTTCGTTACCCGTTCACTGACATCACGGAACACTCATTCACTTTCCGTGGAACACAATTTGGGAAACCCTGGTGTAAGTAATAACTAGTCTATGTTCTGAACAGATATCCAGCAAATACTTATTATTGGATTTATGCTTTTCTCCAAATTTTCCTAAAACTTTTCTATGTGTCTGGTAATTACTTTCTACTCTGTTATTTAGATCTGCAACAAGGATCAGCATTTATCTATATTAGCTGCCTTCTCTAATATCTCAAAAAATTCCTGCACTTTTTCCTGAGTAGAAACCTGTTGGGACTTTTGACCTAACACTTCCTCATGGTGCATTCTATAAGTATTTGCCTGGATACTGAAAAAACAAGTATAAGCTGGCAATTTGGAATTTAGCTGACCAATTTCAAATTTCATTCATTCTTAAATTCAATTTCATTCTTAATATAATGGCATAACATGACAGAATTTGTTGCTACCTCTATGGGACCATAGGAACAAATAAGTATCATAGCAGCTCCTCATTCTGATATTTCCCACACATCACTCTATTTGATATTGCCTGCCATTCGAGAAGAGATTATCCTTAGAATGCTATATTTGTAATGCCCAGATGGCAACAAATTCTGTCATGTTATGCCATTATATTAAGAATGAAATTGAATTTAAGAATGAATGAAATTTGGAATTGGTCAGCTAAATTCCAAATTGCCAGCTCATACTTGTTTGTTCAGTATCTAGGTGCACTTATAGAATGCACCATGAGGAAGTGTTAGGTCAGAAGCCCCAGTTGATTCTTCACATTTCTTGAAAAGCTATGTGGAGATGTCCTCCCAGTTATCTAGCTTTGACTCTTAAGCACCATATGATGAATTTAGGTGATTTTAATTTACTTCTAAAAAAATTAATTAGTTTAAAAAAAAACTTACTACAAATGCGTCCTACGTATTATATCTTATAGATCCATTGCCAGCAGGTGTTGATGTTGAATATCAACTTCTGGAGGCAGCAAAAGCAGGTGACAATGAAGTTGTTAAGGTGAGAAAACATAATTTGTACATCACTTTTATACATTTTTTTTATTATTATGAGACCTTAAAGATAACTATAATGTAACATATCAAATTTTTTGCAAGTTAACATTGCACTCCTTTTTGTTTTCGTTGCCATGGTATCTTAGATGCCAATAATATTTACAACATATTACTATTTAATTTTTGTTACACTTCATTTTCTAGTTTGATATTAAAAAGAAATTGAATCTTTTCAGTTATTCATTAGTAGTGTTTTGAAAATATGTGATGAAATAGCTGTCAAGAAAATTCAGTTGACTAAGTAAAGATAAATTAGGGAGGACAAACCTTTGAAAGATTGGTAATAATGTCCTGCCACTTGGCTACAGGATTGGATCAAATACCTTTTTTTTTTTAATTTAAAATCAATTATTTATATCTATTAAATTGATAAATGGACATAAGTAATTTTTACTCCAGATGAGATTGATTTTTAGAAAAACTTCTAAGTAAAATAAATCTGAACTAGTTATAAACTTTTAGAGGGGGGGGGGGAATCACACTGAATATAATAAAATTAAAAACAAACAGTGCATTTACATTGAAGTGTACATGCATGCAAAATTGGTTCAGTTACTGTTGGGTTTAATTGCAATAATTCACTCTTAGAGTGAATTATTGCAATTAAGGTCTCGAAGAAGTAAGTTTTGGATTTAGAATTGGGAGATCAGCTGTTAATTGTTGTAAGGGATTATGAAGAAACATTGAGAATTTGGAAAATGTCTATTTATGGCATTTCTGGATTCGGAAATGTGTCATCTGGGAAAGTTTGGGAAAGATAATGTAGTAAAAAGAAATTATCATCCAAGAATTTGATGGTGATGCGATTCGATTCATTGAAAGGATCTGCAAAAGAAACTGGACAAATGAACTATGATGCAAAACTGTGTTGCTTATCAATAGCAAGAAGATTGATAGCATGGTTTCAGATCAGAGAGAATATGTGCAGATTTCTTTGTTAAACTTGCTAGTTTTGAAGAGAAGTGAAAATTTCAAATATTTGGGAAGCATATTTTCTAGTGACGGAAGTGTAAATCAGAAGATATATTTAGGAGGATTTCACTGAGTCAAAGTTTCTTTAATAGTGTATGTAGTTTACCTTGTGATGGTGAAGTCCCACTGAAATATAATCCTTTGATTTACAGGCATTAATTTTTTTGTGCATTTTGTCTTGCTATAAGACAAAATGCACAATAAACTAGTCAGTGGAAATGCATATCTTTTGAGGACAGTGCTGGCAAAAAAAGTATAGCCAGATAGAATGAGAAATGTGAATTTTAGGAATGTATTAAGACTAAAAAGTGTTATAAAAAAAGGCTTTTAAATTTCCACTTGAGTTGGACACATGATAAATTCAGAAAGAATATTAAGAAGAATGTATGAAATGAAGATTGAGGAGAAAAAAAAAAAACATGGAAAAGGTGAGAGATAAGTTAGAAGATTCAGAATAACAGAAACTACAGCTGAAAGAAGGTTTTTGAAGAAAGAATATGGAAGGGCAGAAACAGATGTAGGCCTTTGATCTGTCTGAACTGACAGTTCATGTTAGAGTAATTGCTGTTGATTATAAATTCCATTCATTTGCTCATAACAAGAAATGACTGACTGAATAGTAAAAGCCATTTTTAATGATTTTCAAGGGGACTTCGCATCCCTGCTCAGGAATGCTTGCTAACTCTATGTTATAATATTCCTGTCTACATTTACCTAATTTACATTCTTGCATTCACATACAAGTTGCAGATTACACTTTGCCACTGCTGAGGAATTTGGGATTGGATATAATCATAATAATATTGAGATCTTTACTCTAAGGATTGGTGTTGGTAGGATTCAGAACTGCTTGGGAGGATTGATTAAACTTTACAACAGACCATAAATGGTTATGTTTATTAGACACATGTTCACAGGGCTATAGTAATTTTATTACTGCAAATATTTCAACCAGAAACTAACTCTTCATCAGCTTAATCACATGGTGAAGCTAGAACAAAGAATGCTAATCTTATTTAAAGGATATAATTGTACTATAGTAGTTGAATATCTTCTACAACATGGAGCTGATGTTCATGCTAAAGATAAAGGGTAAATTGTAAACTTTTTTATTTGCAATTAAAACAGCTTTACTAAATCACTTAAGGAAATTACAACATAGATAAGAATATAAATTAAATTACACTTTAATAAATATGTCCGATATTTAGGCAACGTCACGTTGCCATCTTCAAAAGGAACTTACAAAAAAAAAAGTACGTGCACGTAGGCACTACAACACAGTAACCGAGAATGAAGTGATGAAGCTATCGTTCTCCTAAAACACCTACTTAACCCCCTAGCAGGCTAAGTAGGTGTTCTTGGCTGTTGGGCTGAAGGTCTGCTGATGTAAGTCTCCCAAATTTAGGGCAGTCTCATACAACCAAATTTGTTGAGGTTTGGAGAGTTTCTTAGGGCTGAGGCTGATTCCATGAATAGTCTTTCAAATTTGTATTTGCTACGGTGTATTACTGTAGCTTTCTTCCACTGTATTCTGTGGCGTGTATCCAGAGCATGGTCTGCAAGACCAGAGTGTCTGTACTTGTGAAACCGGATGTAGTCCTTGTGTTCCGAAATTTTGATATTCACTGTCCGGCCAAAGTAAGATAGTTTACAGCTGCAAGGGACCTGGTATATACCAGGTAGGTCTAGGGGAAGTGGTTGGTCTTTAGTGGAGCGGATAAGGGATGTCAATTTTCTGTATGGTCTGTAACAGGAGGTCAAGTCATGTTTTTTTTTAAATTTTGGTAATTTTTTCTGAGGTGCCTCGGATGTAGGGAATGGTGATAGATTTAGAGTAATCCTTGTTGTCAAGGGGGAGGGGGGTTGTGGTTTGTTGGTTTCAATATTTTTTGAGGGGGTAGCCATTGGCTAAGAAAGTGTTGAGAATGTGATTTAGTTCAGTGTTTAGGGCCTTGTAGTTAGAACAGATTAGTTTAGTCCTTTTGTATAGTTTTTTCACCACTCCATATTTTTGTGAGGGGGTGGTGGGATTGTTGGTGATTGTACTTGCCTGTATGGGTGGGTTTTCTATAAACTGAGAAAACCAAGGTTCCATCAGACTGACGGGTGACTAGTGTGTCTAGGAAAGGGAGGCTGTTGTTTTCCTCTTTTTCCAGAGTGAACTTGATTCTGGGGTGTCGGTTGTTTAAGTGTGTTAAGAAGGAGAAGAGTGTATCAGAGGCTAAGGCTTTTTCTTCAAAGTTCTCCATAAAGAAATTGGCCAAGGGTGAGGAGAGTGGTGAACCCATGGCTGTCCCCTCTATTTGTTTGTAGAATTTTCCCTTCCAAACGAAATAGCCTGAGTTCATTGTGAACTGAAATAGGGCTGAGATATCAGGAGAAAATTTAGCTTGGATTAGCTGTAAGGTTTCCTTGAGTGGGACTTTTGTGAATAAGGAGGGGACGTCAAAGCTGACCATTATGTCAGTATGTTGGAGTGTAAGGTTTTATATGCTGGCTTTGAAGTGGGCTGAGTTTTTTGTGTGTGATGGTGTGTTGCCAGTATAGTGTGTGAGTGCTTTGGCCAAATGTTTAGCTAATTTGTATGTGGGGGAATCAGTGCCATCTGCTATGGGACGTAACGGCACATTTTCTTTATGTGTTTTTGGGAGTCCATAAATAATGGGGGGGGGGGTATAGAGTTAAACAGTTTTAATCTGTTAGTAACTTCTACAGGCCAAGAAGTGACTTTCCTAAGGTGCCTGTGAAGTTTTCTGATTTGTGAGTTGTGGGATTGTATTCGATAGGGAGGTAAGTAGCCCGATCTAATAGAAGAGCATTAAGCTTGCCTGTGTAGTCTTTTGGTTAAGTACTACAGTTGCAATTTCCCTTATCTGCTTTGGTGATAACTATTTTTTTATTATTCCTCATTTCCTGCAGAGCTTTATATTCCTTGTTGGGTATGTTGGTTTTTGGTGGTCTTGCTTTGGAGAGGACACAAGCTACATCCAGTCTTATACTGTTGGCGATTTGATTCGGAAGGTGCCAGATTCCGTGTTCGATCTGGATCATAATATCCTCACTAGGTATTTTTCTGGGAGCAATGCCAAAGTTGTGGCCACATGAAAGCGCGTTTAGTGCTTCAGGGTGACTGAAGAAAGGTTGATTACGGTGTTGGTAGGAAGTTTTGGATTGGCGGTAGAGTTCTTTTTTAAGCTACAGTAATACACCATAGCAAATACAAATTCGAAAGACTATTCATGGAATCAGCCTCAGCCCTAAGAAACTCTCCAAACGTCAACAAATTTGGTTGTATGAGACTGCCCCAAATTTGGGAGGCTTACATCAGCAGACCTTCATCCCAATGGCCAAGAACACCTACTTAGCCCGCTAAGTAGATGTTCTTGGTAGACACTACAACACAGTAACTGAGAATGAAGTGATGACGTGCATGTGCCTTTTTTGAAAGTTCCTTTTGAAGATGGCAACGTGACATTGCCGAAATATCGGAAATATTTATTGAAGTGTAACATTTCAATAAATTTAATTTATATTCTTATCTACATTGTCATTTCCTTAAGTGATTTAGTAATAATTAAAATAGCTATACATGTGAATGTGATTAAATTGTATAGGATAGTTGTTGTTATGATTTTCTTTTATAAAATTTCATTATAAATGCTTATATTTTGTCAAAGAATGTTTGGCACTTGTAATTTTATAAAGTACTAAAATAAAAATTTTAAACGTTTGAATGACCCTTCTACAGAAAAGAAGGAAAAAAAGTTCACTTACTAAGTTGAAATACAGAAATATTTCATCCTGTATCCTATTTTCCTCTTGCGTGTTAGGCTTATTAGCCTGTCAGACCAAATAACTTTGCTTCTTTAAAACCTCATTAATGCTACAAAAAATTCTTACTCAAGTAATTAATTCTGCCTGCATAGCATATTATAGCTGTCAGTTGCATGAGTTCTGGCTAGTTTTCCTGTTTTGTGAGGTGAAGAATGAATTTTCAGGAGGGGAAACCCCCTGCTATTTATGAGACTGGTTCACTCACCTTCAGTTGAAAAGTCTCAATAAAGGTTCTTTACATTCCAGATGGAATTCAAACCCAAGCCTTTCCAACAAAAGAGCATAATCTCTAGAAATATTTCAGGTTATTTTAAATTAATTGTTAACTCTGAACTTTATCAACTACAGTCACTGGTATTGGATGATTCTGATGAAACACCTGGCTTATATCCTTGTAAGCTTGATCTGTTGCAGCACATTATGCCAAATGAACAAAATACTTCATTACAAATTTTTCTGCCATATGCTGAACTATCTTGGAATAGATGAGACCTATATATATTCAAAATTTATATTAGTAATGAGGCTACATTTGCATCAGGAGGATTGTGAACAGGCAGTGGTCAGACTTCATATTTTGGCTGTAATATGGAGTATGATGTATAGTAGCCCTGTCTTCTTCTATGGAGAGAAGGGGGGGGGGGGATACTAATAACAGAATTATCCATCTTAGTTTGTTGGAGATTTGACTGATACATCTACTTTTCTCTCATCATCATCATCATCAAATTCCTGACATGTACCCTCAAGGGGTGTACAGGATATGATAGTACTACATGTAAAATTTACATCATTACTAACTCCCTATCTACAGTTTTCCTCCAAATCAGTGTATTACTTGTCAAGACTCCAATATTATTATTATCAGATCTTATATTTCTATTGTCTAAGGCACATTGTACCGTATCAATCCGCCTATATCTTGGTCTTCCTCTGGGTCGTTTTCCTGCCAACCTGGCAGAGAACACTTGTTTTGCTAATCTTTCCTCGCCCATTCTGTTTAAGTGACCATACCACCTGAGATTAGCTCTGCTAACGCACTCCTGGATGCCGACAATGTCAAGTTCTTTCCTAATATCCTCGTTTTTAATATGATATTGCCATTGATGCCTCTAATCTTTCTCAGGACTCTCATATCTGCGGTCTCTAGTCTTTGGTCAAGTGTTTTACTTCTGACCCAGCTCTCAGATCCATAAGTTAAAACTGGTTTGAACACTGTCTTGTATACAGCTAATTTAGTGTTCTGACTAATTTCTCTCTTATTCCACATGAATTTATTCAATTGACTTCCCACCATACCAGCTTTGTTGATTCTGTTGTCTATTTCTATATTTAATTTACCATCTTCAGTAAAAATCGTGCCTAAATAGCTGAAATGTTTTACTTGTTCCACAGGTTCCCCATTCACAACACAGTTGACATTTTCAACAATTCTACCTATTTTTATTTGTCTTTGTCTTTTTAATGCTGACCTTCATACCATATCTATTACAACAGTTATTCAATTTAGTCAGGGAATCTTGCAAACTAATAGCGGATTTATTTAGAAGTATAACATCGTCCACATAAAGCGAAGAGCGGGCATTAACATCTCCAATTTTGATATCATCTTTAATACCACTTTCCTTCATAATGTGATTCCATATAGATAATGAATAACAGAGGGGATAAGGTACATCCTTGTGTCACACCAGATCTTCCTGTACATCCTTCAATTCTAACTGCCGAATTACGACTCAAATAAAGACAAAGTATTGCTTGATGTAACGCCCCATTGACACCATATAACTGTAGCATATTGAATAGCTTTGTGTATGTTATTAGATGTTATTCTTTTCAATATGAAATTCAATTTTATCCTGCTCAAGACTAAATAGTGATCGCTTCCAATTTCAAATCCTCTGTACGCTCTGGTGTCCTGCACCAGGGAGAAAACATCACTATCAACAATAACAAGAAATGCTGTTGCTTTGTGTACAGTCACAAAGAGAGCACACAATGAAATCCTCTAATGTATGAAATCTTTTTGAAGTTCTCCTTCCATTAGTTTTGGTTTCAGATTTATATGCCATTTGTTTATTTTTGTAACTATATATAGTTTTGAAAAAAAAAAAAAAAAAAATATATATATATATATATATATATATAGACAACCAATAGGTAATGGACAACAGAAAAGGTGGAAATGGGAAAATAAGGAAACAGTGACACGTTTTGATTAATATGGCATTGGTCTGCTGTGGGCATTTAGCACAGCCTGTATTCTTCAAGGGGGAGAGAGATTCAACAGGAGGAATTTCACATCATTCATCCAACAGAAACTAGATCAATTCGCCTTTGTTCTTTTAAGGTGGGAAACATTGCCTGAGAGCTCACTCCAAAATGTCCCATAAATGTTCTATAAGATTTAACTCTGGCAATTAGGATAGCCATGATGATAACCTCACCATCACGATAACCTCACCATCATGATAACCTCACCATCATGTTCCGCAAACCACTGGGTGACCATATTTGATCAATGAATGGGGGCATTAGCCTGTTGAAACATGAATGACTGAGTAGAATCAACATGGGATGAAGATGATCACTTATGATTTAATGATAACGTACAACATCCACTTTGCTTTCCGATACAACAAGTGAACCCAAACCATGCCATGAGAATGTGCCCCAGACATTACAAAACCACCAAACCTTTCACAGTTGGAAACGAGCACTCTGGCTGGCAAGCTTCCTTTGACTGACGTTATGCACATATTCATCCATTTGCAGCAAAAAGTGTGAACGTGGATTTATTGGACCATATCACATCCTTCCACTGCTGTGTAGTCCACTACCTGTGATCTTTACACCATTGGATGTGACGACATGCATGACAGAAGTGATCATAGGTTTGTACAAAGCAACCCGACTGTGATATCCAACTCTGTGTAGTTCCTGGCGTAGGTTTTTTTTTTTTAATAGGTTTCTCATGACTGGTGTTGAATTTTTCACATAATTACTCAGCAGTACCTTCCTGTTTTCCCTGGTACAACATACTAATCTCAAACATTCGTCTTTTGCAGTAAGCACTTTCATCCACTGTTGCATTTTGCTCATGATGTTTGTCTTGATGACTGCCATGCTGACATAATCTTAGAGATTGTTCCTCGACTTGTATGCAATTTCAGATGTTCTGGTCACAGATGCACCTGCAGCCTGGCTCAAACCATCACACCCCACTTTCAAAGTCACTGAGATTTTCTCTGGATTCCATTCTAACATATAATAAACAGCAGCAGGCCTCTTTTTGCCTTTACACATGTCTCTAGAAATGTGGGGAGTACATTTCATATTAACTGCATCTTGTTTGGTGCATTGTAGATGCTGCATTGCAGCTACCAATAACACGACCTGATATCTCAGTGTTTCTATTTTTTTGTCCATTACCTGTGTGTGTGTGTGTGTGTGTGTGTGTGTGTGTGTGTGTGTGTGTGTGTGTGTGTATGTGTGTGTGTGTGTGTGTGTTGTTATTATTACATGACACCTCCAGGGAGTCCAAAGACTCATCAAGGGAGGACTCACACTCTACAGCTTTCCATCTCCACTACTCAATCCACCAACTACTTTCATCATCTACACCAATGCCATCTACCGACGACCACCGCCACTAGTATTTTCACAGATATGCACAAACATCCATGTGCCCATGGCAGGATTTGAACCTGCAGCCTTTTGGCTGGAGAGCAGATATGCTAACCACTCAGCCAACCAGGCCGGACATATATATCATTTATTTTATTTCATTTTATTTATATATTTATTGTATTTTATTTTAATTTTAACTGCTCAGATAATTTGTGTTCATGCTGCAAGTTTCCAGATGTACTGGTCATATCATAGGCCCTTCAGTAATTAGTTTAATTATGCTTTGCAGAAAATATTATCTACTCATGCTTCTGTTGTGAACTGTCGTGATGTTGATGGAAGGCAATCAACACCTCTCCATTTTGCTGCTGGATATAATCGTGTAATAGTAGTTGAATATCTTTTACAACATGGAGCTGATGTTCATGCCAAAGATAAAGGGTAAATCGTATACTTCTTTATTTGTAGTTAAAATAGTTTTATACATATGATTAAGTTGTATTGGATAGTTATTATGATTCTCTTAAGTCTTTATTTAAATTTAAATCTGCACAGAAACTCTTCTGTAAATCTTTCTCCTTAATGCATTAGTATCAAGACTTTAATGCTCATTAAAAAAAAATTTTTTTTTTTAAACTTAGCTGAGTTTTTAAAGTATTTTCATCATTCATCAAGAATCTGAGTTTTAAGTTCCTTGTGTTGATGAATCTGTGAGCATCTGCTGTAATTTTTCACTGGACCTACCAATATCAATAACAAAAAGATGTATAAGTTTGAGTATTTTCAGCATGAACAAATTATCACTCTATCCAATAGACAAGCTTAGGTGTTGAACATCATTCATAACTTATTTTAACAATATTACAACACCAAATGAACTAAATTATAAAAAAGATGTTTATTAATTGGCTTATATTTCACTGATTTCAAACCAGCATCTTCAGAGCACAAAATAACTTGTTATAGTTTACACATGACAATGAGTAAGTGAAACAGTTCAAATTGTAAAGGACAAAAGATCTGAAGTTCTAGTTTGGTGCCCTCTAATGTTGTCACAAAGAAGTATTACAGCTGTGTAGGAGTTGATCTTAGGTCTCCCAAATTTTTGGCAAATTAATGCAACCATACTTTTCAGGTTAAGAGAAAGCTTCATAGTCATGGCTGACTCTAAAAATAATCTTTCTGACCTGTCATGACTTCTTTATAGTACATTGGTTTTCTTCCATCTAATCCTCTATGAAGGTGTGATTTGCCAGTTCAGACTTGTCATAATAATAATAATAGTAACGAATGCGTTTCTTATGTTCTCCAAGGCAGATGTTAACAAATCTTCCTGTCTGTCCCTAGTAGGCCCAAGTCACAGGGAACATCATACACTTCAGGATATGTTTATCCTTAAGAGAGCAGGTCAACGTTGCTAATTTAACATGCAGTTTGGTGGTGCAAAGGTCATATTTTATTAGTACTTTGGCTATCTTTTAAGGTTTACTTCAGGTATAGGGAGTAGAAATAATGGTATTTGTTCTTATATGTTTGAGGGGGGGGGCAAGGAGTAAGAGGGCCATGTGGTGTTTTATCTATTTTGTAGGAGCTGTAGTCATTGCTAGAAAGTATGGCGAATATGTTCAAGTTCTGTGGAAAGAGCTACATTATTTGAACAAACAGCTATTTAGAATATTTTTAGAATACCATACCACTAGTCTAAATGATGATGATGTGATTGTTTATGTAGATCTCTTCCTGTGTGTGTGTGTTGGCTTATAAATGGAAAAAGATGGTGAACACCATCTGAAAGGCAAGTGATTAATGTGTCAAGAAAAGGCAAAGTTATTAGATTCTTCTTTTTCTACTGTGAAGCAAATTTTAGGGTGGCTGTTTAGGTAAGTAACAAAAAAATCCAAAGTGTCTTGCCCGTGGGACCAAATGGCAAACACACCAACTAAACACAAAAAAGAATGACAGCTATAACTGTCATAAACATATTAAATATGCCACTTTGAGTATATCCTGCAACAGCGTCAACATACTACACTCTGACCACAACTTTGATGAGATCATGTGGTCAGTAATCTATTGTCAGGGGTGCTTACAGAAGAATCTAAGAATGCTCTCAGTTGTGGCCATAACTTTACTGTTACACCTAAAAAAAAGTTCCAAAACTAGAAATAATGATGAATAGAGACCGGGGCATCTACATTCTTCCACCTTCAACAACTAATAATGTATGTTTGAGACATGGCAAGCATCCTAAACAAATTTAAACCACCTAAAAGTAATGTACAACAGAATGAAATAGCTGCCTTTAAAAAGTTATATAATCATCATCACCAAATTCCTGCCATGTACCCTCAAGGGGTGTACAGGATATGATAGTACTACATGAAAAAAATTACATCATTACTAACTTCCTATCTACAATTTTCCTCCAAATCAGTCTGTTACTTGTCAAGACTCCAACATTATCAGATCTGATATTTCTATCATCTAAGGCACTTTGTACCGTATCAATCCACCTATATCATGGTCTTCTTCTGGGTCGTTTTGCTGCCAACCTGGCAGAGAATACTTGTTTTGCTAATCTTTCCTCGCCCATTCTGTTTAAGTGACCATACCACCTGAGATTAGCTCTCATAATGCATTCCTGGATGCTGACAATGTCAAGTTCTTTCCTAATATCCTCGTTTTTAATATGATATTGCCATTGATGCCATCTGTTCACGCCTCTAATCTTTCTCAGGACTCTCATATCTGCGGTCTCTAGTATTTGGTCAAGTGTTTTACTTCTGACCCAGCTGTCAGATCCATAAGTTAAAACTGGTTTGAACACTGTCTTGTATACAGCTAATTTAGTGTTCTGACTAATTTCTCTCTTATTCCATATGAATTTATTCAATTGACTTCCCACCATACCAGCTTTGCTGATTCTGTTGTCTATTTCTGTATTTAATTTACCATCTTCACTAAAAATCATGCCTAAGTAGCTGAAATGTTTTACTTGTTCCACAGGTTCTCCATTCACAACACAGTTGACATTTTCAGTGATTCTGCCTATTTTCATTGTCTTTGTCTTTTTATTACAAAGTTATATAAGAATTAAATAACAAAAGTTATATAAGAATAAAAATATTGCGATTACTAAAGCTGATGAGGATAATGCTATGTTTATCATGAATCAAGGGAATTATAACAAAAAAAGGCAGGATCCCCTAGGTGATAGTAATACTTATCAAATTGTAATTATGTAATTATACCAAATTATGTAATGTAATTATATAAATTATTGAAAAAAGTCACTTCTTGGCCCAAAGAAATCAACAAAATAAAACCCGTTCATGTTAAATCATCTCTATTTATCGGGTACCTAAACTCCACAAATCTATTTCTCTATGCCCTGTAGTTGATAGCATAGACAGTCCAACTTATTTCTTGCTCAACAGTTAGCTAAGTCACTTGCTGTTACTTATTCATAACTCTATTTTTATATAAAAAAAAATTCACTCCATTTCAAATCACTAGTTAAAAATCACATCCTTAAAAATTCAGAGAGAAATTCAGACAGATTCTTTATTTACTAATGTTTTTTTCATAACAGTGAAATTCATACAGATTTTCTCTTTTTTTTTTCTGTCAGCCAATGCCTTTTTGTTCCTGTATAGGGAGTAGGCAAGGCTGTTTTACCCCTATCTTAACTTTTTGGAGACAGCCAATCAGAGATAGCTGGTCCAAAGCTATCACTAATTAATCAGTACACAGTGAAGAAGGCAGCTAGCAAGTGCCACCATCTCGTGGTCTATAACCCTAACACAGTATTTTTAATATCTGAAAATAGTGTGGGTTCGACGGCTGATTTTTATGAGTTTATAGGATGAATTTTCTCCGAAGTTTTCGGGAGAAAAAACTCGTTAGCCCATGCCAGAGATCGACTAACTCGGGAACTGGTCGAGAAAAGGCTTAGGAAATGTTCCTCTTGTCGGAGACTAGATTCGAACGCATTTCATCGTGCGGTCAAGTGCCGTAGAGTGCAAACACCATTTCTACTGAGCTACAAATTTTCTGTATAATGTATTAATAATAGGCACTGTAATTTACTGTTTCTATAGCTAATAATATTGCTTTTTTTTACAGCATTTATACATTTAACAATGAGTTATATATATATTTACAATTTTCATCATCATGATCATCATCATCATCAAATTCCTGCCATGTACCCTCAAGGGGTGTACAGGATATGACAGTACTACATGAAAAAATTACATCATTACTAACTTCCTATCTACAATTTTCCTCCAAATCAGTCTGTTACTTGTCAGGACTCCAACATTATCAGATCTTATATTTCTATCGTCTAAGGCACTTTGTACCATATCAATCCACCTATATCTTGGTCTTCCTCTGGGTCGTTTTGCTGCCAACCTGGCAGAGAACACTTGTTTTGCTAATCTTTCCTCTCCCATTCTATTTAAGTGACCATACCACCTGAGATTAGCTCTGCTAATGCATTCCTGGATGCTGACAATGTCAAGTTCTTTCCTAATATCCTCATTTTTAATATGATATTGCCATTGATGCCATCTGTTCACGCCTCTAATCTTTCTCAGGACTCTCATATCTGCGGTCTCTAGTCTTTGGTCAAGTGTACAATTTTCATTTAATGTATTTAAGTGCTGCAACTACTGCAGTTAAATGTAATATATTGAGATATATGTATATATATATTTTTTTGTTAATCTTGATTGAGATGTAATTTCTCAGCTTGCATCCTCGAAGCTTATTTATTAAGCTCATCTGAGGATGACACCGGTTAGTTATTATTTATTGGTTTGTTTGCTGTGTTGAAAGTAGGCTGATGTTTGATAAGTCTGATTTCCACTACAGCTGTAGGTTGAGAAATTCACACACACACACTTACACGATAATTTGGAATGTCTTGATGTGTCGCTAAACTGGAAAGCCTGAACAAATATATATTGTTTCATTAAGTTTGTAAGCTGTGTAGGGTGCTTGTTTCTTGTTTCATAGCATGTCCTTAGGGTTCTTTTCAGGCTATTGTAGTTTGTAAGGTTCCTGTATTCAAGAGGTAATTTATTTAGCATGTCTGGGATGTAGAAGTTTCATTTGGCCTTTTCATAGTGATTATTGTATTTATATGTGATATAATTAATTGTCTGAGCTCTTGTTATGTGGTATGTATTTCTGAATGTCCTGTAGTTAGCATCGAAGTAATGTTTTAGCAAAGCTGCATAGTGACATAAGTGTTTTGCTGTCAGTATTTTGTGTTTTGACATTGCAGTGTATATAAAGTCTGCATTGTCTCTTTGTTTTTCCGAAAGATCAGTTTTATCATTTTGTACTGTAACAACATTAATCTATTTTGTTTGTGGGGTGCACAGGAAGCATACGTTGTTATAGTGTATCTTAGTATATTTTGGCATAGTGCTTTGTATATTAATGTTTTTAAGCATGTGGGAACTATGTCTTTTAATCTGTAGAGTTTGCCAGTTATTTTTCGCTATTCCAGTTCATATCTGCATCGAAGTAAATTCCAAACTATTTTATTGTTTTATCCTGAGTGATTGTAGTGATTTTACTGCTCTGTGTGTTTTTTACGTTGGAGAGTGGATGTTGGATGCTTATATATTTATTATCAACTGGTTGAGTCAGTGGATTTCTGAATATAATTAATTTTGTGTGATCTGAGTTTAGGTGTATGGAATTTTTGGTCACCTAGTCTGAGCAGATTTATGTCATGCTGTATATTTGTTTGGGCTATGCTTGCATTATTATAGGTGGATGTTATAGCTGTATCGTCTGCATATTGGAAGATCTTGCCTTTGAGTTGTAGCTGATTAATATCGTGCATATAAATGTTGAATAGAGTTGGGGAGAGTACAGCTCCTTGTGGCACTCCACAGGTAACTGGTAGCTTTCTACTTCAGTTTGAACCGATACAGGTGATATGCTTTCTATTTAGTTAGTAAACCACCTGTGCAGAGGCCCATCTATTTCAACATGTCTCAGCTTTTCTAATAAGGTTTGATATGTGAATGTGTCAAATGCTTAAATGATTAGTTAAATCGATAAAGACTACCATACCGATTTGGTTTTTGTCTAAGGCGATATTAATTACGTCCATAAAGTCTTCTAAGAGAGAGATGTTATTCCCTTATTTTTCTGAAAACCGTATTGTGTTTTGGGGATAATATGAAAGTTCTCTGTATATGCTGTGAGTTTCTTTAGTACGATCCACTCCATAATTTGATTGATAATTGGTAGTGTTGCTATGGGTCTGTAATTGCTGATTAAATTTTTTTTTCCATGTTTGTATATGGGTGTGATTATGGCAGTCTTTAGCATACTTGGTATCTGTCCTGTTTTAAATATTTTATTTATTAATTTTAGTAGGATAGGACCTAAGCTAGTTGCATGTTGCTTGATATCCTTAGGTCTTATACCATCAATTCCTGGGCCTTTGTTTGGTTTGATTTGATGTATTTTATAGAGAGAACTTCTGCTTCTTTTATGGTTGGGAAATGTTATATTTTATGATTAACCTTAATTTATCTTAGTTTCCTTTATTTCTGGCTACTTAACTATATACCTTTTAGTCATACAATCTCCTCTTTTATATACTTCTTTGTGTGTGTGCCTAACTCGACTCTACCTAGAAATGATTCCTTTTCGGATACTGGCAAATTTATTTTTTATTGCAGCGCCAGCCAGTATCCTATAACATGAGTTTTATTCAGGTTCAGGGAATATTCCTAGATTGATTGGCATTCACTCTATCACACACTAAATAGATATCGGTACTAATTGCAATCGTGGCCAATGATCTATCCCTTAAACATATTCATCAAATTCCCTCCCGCTATGGTTCTAAATTTTATAAGTGGTAATTTGAATTCTCGAATTCAGGCAAGAGTCGCGTATATGCAACAAAACATGTTTATTGGAACTAATGACAATTACAACAAAAATTGGATTAAAATACTGACTTCCAAATCTCTTACTAGGTTAATATCTCATGCTAAACTAGTTACACAATGCTAAATTAATCAAAATGCACTCAGATCACAATGCTAATTACACAAAACAATAGAACTAAATGACAGTATTACTCTAAATCAATTCTCTTATGCATGCTACTCTTAAAGACATTTCATACAACTTGTTACTATCTGGTAAAGGTCATCCACAAAATACAAATACACATATTATTTCAGTCACATGCAACTATATAGATTAATTCCTGACTTTTCTTTGTTCAACAGAATTTTGCGGTCTCAAATTACCAATTCTTATCAGAGGCCTCTATGGATTGTCCACATAACTTAATCTAACATTAATTTCTATCTCTTTCAAAACATATAGTAAAGGTTTTTACATTACCCTGTTCTTTACGAAGGTCTGTTAACTGCCCTGTGTTGTTCGGGTCATCCTTCGATCTGTTGTTTCTGCGCCTGGCTTATGGCTATGTCGTCCCTTCTACATTCTTCCGGACTCGAACTTATTACTGCCTCGACTGAGGGTTATCTCCACTCCTCTGCTCTTGAATGGGACATCCGGTGACAGGCACATTTTCTGCGTAGGCCAATGATTCATGTGTGGCTCGTCTTGGGATCTTGCTCGGCATACTCAGAAAGACTGCCCGTTGTCTAACATCATAGGACCCTGGCTCGTCCTTTTTTCCGTCCACTAGTCAGGAATCCTCGAGGTGAAAATCAGGAACAAAAAGACCTGCAATATTGCACGTATTGCCTTATATTCTCTCCTTTTTCGCACTACCATTAATTTTTATGCCCTTAAGATGATCCTCAATTTCCTTACTGCTGTTAGGTGCTGTCTTCTAGGGAAGTGCGCTTACGTTATCTTTCGCGTATGCAGTACCCTGCTGCGTTACGGCCGACACATGCGTTTCAGATGCGACCTTTGCACTGATTCTCTTTACTGTCTGGCAATTTACGAAGTTTCAGACAGCTTAATATGACCAATTTTAACTACTATTTCCTTTTTACAAAAAATCATAAAATCTTATAATTCTCCAGTTTAGTTTTCGACTACAAAATATTTCTGATACAATTCATATACTATTACACAATTTCCTGTACAACAAATCAGAGCTTTCTGCTGGTGAACAGGTATTATCTAAATTAGCCAGAATTCTCATGTTAAATTCTGAATGAATAATTTCTTAAAATTCGTCCATTCAGGATCTAACAAAGGTCCCCTCTTTCTAGATAAAAAAAAATTTTTTTCTTAAGCATCCCTTAATCTCTAAGGAGAACCTTCCCATTTCGCCTTGGTCTCAACTCGCATCTAGGTTGAGCAAACCTCTCATTTTCCTCGTTGATCATTTTCTTATTTCCTGTTTGATCGCCCTGTGAGCGCTTAACCCCTTTGTTCGTATTAGAGTATCTCCTATGTTTGTTGTAGTTGGAATATGGATTATTTGAGGTGGGATGTTCTTCTTCCTCTTGGGTATTTCCTCCTCTCTCTCCTTGGTAGAGACATGTTCCAGGAGAACTAGATTCCCTGGATTCAGATCCTTATATTTTCTTAATCTGTTTACATACGATCTTGCACGTTGCGAGCATATGTTGCTGGACTCGGCCACCATATCATAAGCCACTCTGTTTTCCCTGATAAGATTATTTAAATAGTCGTCTATATTAGGGAAACCTGTATTGACATGGGAACTTCTGAAGTTGCTATATATATAGGCTCAAATAAAGGCTCAAACCCATAGAGTAAGCAGGAGCTTCTCTGGTAGCAGCATGGAGAGCAGTTCTACATGCACACAGAGTGTGTGCTAAATGGTTGTCCCAGTCTGACACTCTATTATGCGCTAGCTTGGAAAGAGTGTGCTTAAGCGTCCTATTCATCCTCTCGCACATCCCATTTCCTTGAGGATGATACGGAGTGGTGAATAGTTTCTTAATTCCCAATAGTCCACGAAGTTGCAACATAATTTCTGCGGTGAAATTAGACTCTTGGTCTGTCAGGAGTGTTTGGGGTGTTCCATATCTAGAAAAGATTAGTTTGAATAGCTTATCAGCCACAGTCTTAGCTGTTTGGTCCTTCATGGCTGTGGCTTCAGGAAACCTCGAGAACATGTCAATTATTACAAGAATATACTTGTTTCCCTTCGAGGTGGTAGGAAGTGGGCTCACAATGTCCATGGCCACAGCCTGAAAAGGATGCGAGGGGATTGGGAAAGGTTGGAGTGGGGCTTTTCCGGTGATGCTCGACTTCTGCTGACATAAGTGGCATGAACACATATGCTTCGACATCCTCCCTCATTCCTTTCCATAAATATCTATCCTTTACTCTATTCCATGTCCTATGAATATCTTGGTGTCCTGCTAGATCCGAGTCATGAAACGTGAAAGCACCCAAGGGATCATGACCTTCGGAACTATGATTTTTTCTTTCCATCTTCCAGACATGTCCTGTTTAGACAACAAAAGACCATCATTGTCTATATGCAAGGTATCATAGAACAATTTCCCATCATGGACCCTTTCACCATCCAATAACCTTTTGTATACCCCCCCCCCCCACATTGAATCCCTTTTCTGAGCCTCAATTATGTCAGTCTTTTCCCAGACTTGAAACTGGGGTTTTGTAAGCTCCTACTTCTTCCTCTCATCCACTGTGAGTATAGAACTCACAATCTCCTCATCTGGGCAAGGTTTCTCCTCAGGATCTGAATCTAAAGACCTTGACAGGTAGTCAGCTACAACATTCTCTTTTCCAGGAATGTAGTTCACCTCAGTATTGAACTCTTGCATCTCGAGAAACCATCTTATGAATCTCTGGTTTTTATCTCTCATCGATGAGATGAAAGACAGAGGCTTGTGATCTGATCTTAGTATGACATGTTGCCCCAACAACATGTATCGAAACTTCCTAAGTGCATAGATGATTGCCAAGGCTTCCTTTTCAATGACTGAGAAGTTTTTTCCCGAAGAGGAGAGCTTCCTGCTAATGAAGGCAATCGGTCTGAAGTCCTCTTCCTCTTTCTGCTCTATTACCGAGGCAATTGTGTCATTGGAGGCATCAGCAGCCAGAAAGAAAGTTTTCCCAAGCTTGGGATAGTTGAGAATGTGTGACTTGGTCAATGCTAGATTTAGAGCCTGATTGGCACGTTGTTGCTCTCCCCCCCCCCCCCCCCCCCCATGCGAATTTCGTTCCCTTCTTAATTAGTCGTACTATGGGCTCCATCAGCCTAGAACACTCTGGGATGAATTTTCGATAAAAGTTAACCATGCCCAGATATCTTTGAACCTGTTTCACCGTAGTGGGGATTCTAGCCTTTAAGACAGCTGTCACATTACTTTTGGTGGGAACTATCCCTGTCTCACTCACCACATTCCCTAAGTACTCCACTTCTCTCAGGAAGAATTTACACTACGAACTTTTCAATGATAGATGGGCTTCGCTCAGCCTGTCTAGGACTCCCAGCAAGATTTTCTGGTGCTCCTTTATGCTGGAAGAGTAAACTAGCAGATTGTCCTGGAAGCAGATGACTCCCTTCCCCAATATATTGCTCAGTACAGAGTTCATCAAACACTGGAAACTCATGGCAGAATTTTTGGCCCCCTGGGGAAGTCGGCAGAGTTGATATTTCTGCCACTGGTAGTGAAGGCAAAATATTTTCTGTCTTCCTTCCTGAGAGGGGATTTGAAAATATCCAGAGTTCAGGTCTAGTTTGGAGAAGTACCTAGCTCCCTCCAGGCCAATCAGCAAGTCCTCAATCCTGCTTACAGGAAAATCTATGGCTTTGGTGACCTTATTAATCTCTCTTAAATCCAGCACAAACCTCAGGTCACCGTTTGATTTTTCTACGAGGATGAATGGACTGTTCCACCGGGAATTAGACTTCTCGATGATCCCCGCCCTTTCATATTCTCACAACAGTTTTTCTAGTTTGTCCATATGCTTGAGGGGGGGAAGGGGGGGTCTGATACTGCTTGACATAAATGGGGGTTTCCGATGTAATCTGCACCGCATGTTCAACCTTGTTTGTGCACGACAGGGAACTAATCTCCTCAGAAAATACATTTGGGTATTTTTGATACATAAACTGAAAAAATATCTTGAGTTCTGCCTTTTCACCCTCTGTATCAGACAAACCTATAGCATCATGCATTAGTTTCTTCTTCCACTCAATTGGATCTCCCACAAATTTTTTAAGTCAACACACATTGCTTCCTGTACTCCCCATTCATTACCTGTCTCAAATTTTGGTTGGAATGTCTTTCCACAAAGAGAGATAGATTGGTGCTTGAAATCACACACGAAGTGATGCTTCTCTAAGAAGTCAAGCCCTAATATGACCTGATTGCTTATGTCAGCTAGTTTAGGGAGGATTAGCACTTCATGAGTGAGGTTCACGGGAAAACAGGGCAAGGAAAGATTTGCACTAGCTTTGATTGTTGAGTATAATCCAATCTTGGCAACTCCCATGATTTTAATAGGTTTTCGTAATTCAACCAGACTATCAGGAGACAGAGTAATGAGTCTGAATAACGACATGGGAATTACTGAAACGTGGGCTCCAGTGTCGAACAGGAAACTACAAGGGACTTTCTCAATAAAGCCCTCCACTAGGGATAGAGGTAACCTTCCTTGCACTTCTGCCATGGCTACATTCTGCAAGTGCTGATTTCTCTCAACTCATTCTTGCATACCCATTCACTAGAGTGAGCAAAGCACTTTTTCTTCGCCCATCTAGGTCTTGTTTTCCAGCCCTTTCTTCACTCATGTGTTCTGGGGGATATCACATGGCTTGTACTCTTATTAGACTTAGTTCTGCCTTCATGCTCCGAGTTGGGGGGGGGGGGGGGGCATCTGAACCTCCCAACAGTAATGCTCTCAGGGAATCGGCTTGGGCCATTTCCTCTAGTACCCCCTTCTCTTTCTTTGGCCAGACTATAACATTCATCAAGACTTCTCGTATTTTTTGTAAAAACAGCTTCTTGCAATTCACTCACCAGGCTCGATTTGAATCCTTGAAGGGCCACCCATTCGAGGTGGGCCCCTCTCTTCTGTCGACACCCTTAAAGATTGGGTAATCAGCAATGATCTGTTTAAATAATCTGTTACCCTTTCCCCTTCTTTCTGTGTGCACCTGTACAGTTCCTGTAGTGTCTGACCCAGCCCCCTTTTTGAAAACTCGGAAATTAGTATTTCTTTAAATTCTGAATATTCCCTGGTTTCTTTCAGGATTGGCGATGATTGAAAGTAAGTCTTGGCCTTCCCTACCAACTTGCTGCATAACAGCACAAGAAGTTGGAAGTCAGGCCATCTGCCAATCCTTCTTAGTTCTTCTTCAAAATCAAAAAACGTGACCACGTCATCGGTATCTTCCCCAGAGAACTGTGGAATTACTTGCTGGGGATTTATTATTCGGAAAAATTCCGAATCGTCCAATTCAGAACTGGTCAGATGAGACATACCTGCTACGACCTTTGCACTGATGCTCTTTACTGGCTGGCGATTTACGAAGTTGCAGACAGCTTAATATGACAAATTTAAACTACTATTTCCTTTTTACAAAAAATCATAAAATCTTATAATTCTCCAGTTTAGTTTTCGACTACAAAATATTTTTGATACAGTTCATATACTATTACACAATTTCCTATACAACAAATCAGAGCTTTCTGCTAGTGAGCAGGTATTATCTAAGTTAGCCAGAATTCTCATGTTAGATTCTGAATGAATAATTTCTTAAAATTCGTCCATTCAGGATCTAACAGAACCATAATGTCTGTTTTGATTGTGATCCAAGGGAAGGATCATGTTTTGTGATTGGAGGAATATTTCTGTGTAGTTCTTGGATGGAGTCTGCAAAGTATTGGTTCAAATATAATAAATTTAGTTTAATCCTTTATCCAAGTGTAAGCAAACAAAGTTTGCTCCTGAAGTATCTTCAGGACTGAGGGAGATACTAAGACAAGCGATGAGAGCTTAGTCCACCTTTACCACGAGTTACCTCAGCCCTGAGGATACTTCAGGCACAAACTTTCTTTGCTTACACTTGGATAAAAGATTAAACTAAATTTATTATAGTCTAACAAAGTGGGAAAAAACTTCCAACATCTTTCTCTAATCCAGAGTAATTTAATAATAAGGTGAGACACCTTTTGGCAACTCGTATAGGTAAATATGACTTTTCCATTACGTCCACCTTAGTATCACCACCTCTGGGTCTGGTTCCTACTGATGAGACCTCAATAAAGGTCGAAATTGGTCTGAGTAGTAGCCCTTCACTTAATGCATAGCATTATACATGTCTGTGTTGGATTCTGAATGAAGAGAAATTTAAATTATTAATACTCTCCTCAGAATCCAACATAATCCATCATGGCAAAGGCTACATTTGTAAATATTATTTAATGTAAATCACTTGTTTATAATTTAATATTCATATAACTACCTTTAATTTTATCTAATATTTAATTATTTAATCAAGAATATATGTATTAATAATAGAAAAACTCTGTGTTAAAATATTATCAAGCTATTTAGCTTATTTCTATGTTAATATAGAATTTATATTTGATAAATTAACTGCGCATTAATTGAAATGTAAATATTCTTTATTTATTCCTATTTGTAGAAGTTTAGCGTTATGCAATACCTCAATTTTATTATGTTTTGTTTTGTTGTCATGGAGACGTATGTAAGTGAGCGAGCACGTTTTGGAACACCACGTGAGGAGAAGGTTTATTGAAAAGAGTTTTAGAAAGAAATCACGAGAATAATTTAGGCGGGAAGAACAGATATATAAGCGATGAACGCTGAAATTATTAATTAAGGGGGAGAGATAGATTAAAAGAGAGAGAGAAAGGAGAGGATTGGCATTAGGCTGGAATCGAGCATTCGGGAATCACAGTGCGATAATAGCGAGTCGGCAAGTCACTCAAGCAGCTAATAAAGTCTATTAGTCAAGAAGCAGTTAGCTAATAAGTTGTAGAATAACAATTATAGCTACGGAAAACAGCTAAGAGACTATTAAATAGACTAGCGATACTTGAATTGAGATTTAATTTCAGCACCGACCTTTCAAGGACATATGGAACCTTGAAGCAAAGCACAAAGTTACTAAAGTATAGTGGAAGCCGTAAAATTGAAGTTTACCGTTAGCTGTGCTTAGAAATATATTGCCTTAAGAATTAAGTGAATGCAGGAAGAATGAACAGCTGTGCATATAAAACCTCAAGTTAGGGAATTATTGTGTATTGCCTTAATTCATAAATGATCAGTAGTATTTCATGCAAGAACGTTTGTTTATGTGTATAGTGACTGATGATTAATTCAGTTATTGCTTAGATTTATTTTAATGAGTGCCATTTACTGTTTAAAGTGTTTACAGTTATAAAAAAAATGTTTGTATGTAAGTTTATGAAGAAAGAAGATTATCGGTAAGATTATTCCAACCATTAATATTCCTTTGCAGAGAAGTGTGTGAGTTTCATCCTAGAATTTCCTTATACTAACAGTAACTATTGCGGAAGTTAGCTAAAGTGTAAACTTAAAAGTGTTTGTTTGTGAAGAGGTATTACTGCAATTTTTATTGTATTCAGGAACTGTAAGAAGACTGTACTAGAGATAACAGATTTACCATTGTCTGAGTTTATATGATTGTACTTATCAGAGAAGCTAAAACGTTTGTGATGTCTTAATTACTGATTTAAACTTAAGTGTAAAATTTATGATTCTAAAATTAAATGTTTGTTTTTGTTAATCAAAAGTTGTATTTTGCCTGAATCTCTTTTACTGCACCATTCATAAAATATTCGAACCAAAGCGGGAGTGATAAATAAGTTAAATATACTCGGCCAGTATATATATTAAGGAGAAATAGTTGAGGGTTGATTTATCTTCAATTCTTGAACTAATTCAGATATAGAGTGGCGCAGTCTATAAATATAAATTTTCTCTATATTTGAATTAGAAATCAACTAGCAACCTTCCATTTTGTTTAAGAACATCATAGTAAATAACATGTCGGATCCAAGGTACAGATTAAGACGAAATAGGATCCAACATCTGCAAGGAGATGCACTTTGCATTATGGGAGATACTAAGACAAGTGATGAGAGCTTACTTCACTTTTACCACGAGTTGCCTCAGTCCTGAAGATACTTCAGATGCAAACTTTGTTTGCTTAAACTTGGATAAAGGATTAAACTAAATTTATTATAGTTTAACCAAGTGGAAAAAAACTTCCAACATTGGTTAAAGTGATTTGCTAGTTTTTGGATAGATTTTGCATCTTTCATGAAGCTGTGTTTTATGGTTTCAGAGGCGGTGGTATTGGTTGCACAATTTAGCATCTCATTGATCAGATGCCAGGTTTGTTACATGTTGTTTTGTGCAGAGGTTAATTTGTCTGTGTAGTAGTTTCTTTTTTGCATTTCTTATTTGTGTCATAAGGCATTTCCTTGTTATCTTATATTTGGTTTTTAAAGCTGCATTATTTGGATATCACTTTAATTGTTTCCATAGAGTGTCCTTTCTGTGTATTTCTAGAATTAAGTTTTGGTGTGCTTAAGGATCAAAGCTGTATCACTGAGAGGAGACCTCCATATCGCCTTTAAAGGAATGCGGAGAAACGACCAGGGCTTCTGACCTAATGTCTAATCCTCACCTTCTCGTGGTGCACCCTGTTGGGTATCTACTTGGATACTGAACAAATGAGGATGGGCTGGCAATTTGGGATTTAGCTGACCAAATCGTATTCTTATTGGCTTAAACCAATACACAAAATGATGGTACAACATGACAAAATTTCATGCCTGCTGGGGCGTCGCCTGGTTACACGAGACCCCTGTTGTTTTCGCCAGGGAACCAGTTGAACAGCGAAAAGTCAGCTACTGGAACAAACCTGAAAGTACACCCCAACTCAACATCGAAAGAGTTAAAGATCAGTACTATCAACATAAGAAGCCTGAATGGCAAAGAAATTGTGCTAGCTGAGGAATTAGATAAGTACCAGATCAACATAATGGGGGTGACTGAAACAAAAAAGACCAAAACTGGTGAGATCTTTCTGAGCAATAAATACAAAATGTTATATTCAGGGAATGACAATCAAGGAAAAGGAGGACTAGCCATTGTATTCAACACTAAATGCGAGGCTAATCTTCTTTAATGGCAGGCAGTCTCAAGTAGAGGGATGTGGGCAAATATGAGAATGGGGAACTGGACAATGAGACTTATTTGTGCCTATGGTCCCACAGAAGGTTCTACTAAGGTAGAAGTGGAGGAATTTTTTAATGCTTCAGAGAAAGCATCTGACACAATGAAAAAGGAAGAGTTGGTCCTTGTTGGGGATCTAAATAGCAGAGTAGGAAATGAATCTGAGACATACCAAAATATATTGGGAAAATTTGGAGAAAAGAGCAAAGCTAATAATAATGGCAAATACCTGTTGGATTTCTGCTCAGGACATGGACTGGTTATTACTAACACCATGTTCCAACATAAAAATGTGCACAAATTCACATGGAGAGAAGTGGCAAGAAATAAGAAAAGTCTCATTGACCATGTTATTGTCGATAGTGATGTTTTCTCCCTTGTGCAGGACACCAGAGTGTACAGAGGATTAAATTGGAAGTGATCACTATTTAGTCTTGAGCAGGATAAAATTGAATTTCATATTGAAAAGAATAACATGTAAGAAAGTTTTAAAGCAAATAAAAGTTGAGCAGCTCTCAGATGTGAGCTGTAGACTAACATACACAAAGATTATTGAAGAAAAAATGAAAGAGTTTGAGAACAGGAACCAAACTTTAGAGATTCAGTTGCAAGTTTAAGAAAACCTTGATTGATTCAGCCAGAGAGGCATGTGGTGAGGTTGTCTGCAAGGATACAAAAATCAGAACTCCATGGTATACACAGGAATTTAATGAGGCAGTGAAGGAAAAGAAGAAAGCATATCAAAAGTTCCTGTCAAATAAGTCAACTTGTGCTCTTAGAGAATACAGAGACAAATGTAAGAAAGCTAAACACTGTGTAAAACTAGCTAAACAAAAGTCATGGGAGGACTTTGTCAAGAACATAGAAAATAAATATCAAGAAGGTGGCAAAATATTTTGGAGGTTATTGAAGAAGCTTAGAAATTAAGGAAAGAGAACTGTAAAAGGAGTTAGAAATGATAAAGGTGACATGAAAACGGGAGAAAAATATATCCTTGAAGTATGGAGTAATTACTTCAAGAAATTGCTAAATGAAACAAGCAGTGATAGCACAGTGGTAAAAAACACTCAACTGGCAGGAATACATATCATTTTCTTGATGACTTTTCTACTTCAAGTATTGAAGTAGAAAAAGTCATCAAAGGCTTAAAATGTGGAAAGGCAGCAGGAGTAGATGATATTCGACCAGAAATGCTGAAGTATGGTGGTATAAAAGTCTTGCAGTGGATGCACTGCATATTTCAGAAGGCCTGGACAGAGGGACGAATTCCCGATGATTGGAGTAGTGCTCTCAAGTACCCATATATAAAAAGGGAAATAAAACAATGTGAGAATTACAGAGGTATTTCCCAACTAAGTGTTCCTGGCAAGATCTATACAAGTATACTTAAGAAATGGTTGAGAAGAATTCTGGAATAAAAGCTTGGTGAAGAACAAGCTGGATTCAGGCCAAATAGAGGCTGTCAGGATCAGATCTTCACTTTACGACAAATAGTCAAGAAAGCATGGGAATATAACAGAGATCTGTATTTAACTTTTATATATGTGGAATTTGTCGACAAACGATGGATGTCATGCCCGGCAGAAGAAGAAATGAGGCTTCTCAGGTCGTTAACCTACGAAATCCTCAAATGGACAATGAGGATGTGATCTCAAGTATTGAGGAAAATGGGAAGAAAATAAGACATCCAAGAAAGAATGAGATAGAAACTATACATGTTGCAACTTGGAATGTAAGAACAATGTTAAGAGCTGGTAAATTAGAGAACTTGAAGAAAGAAATGGAGAGGAATAAATTGGATGTGGTTGGTCTAAGTGAAGTCAGATGGGAAGATATAGGAGATTTTGAAAGTGATGGTTATAGAATTATATATTCCTGTAGAACACGGGGTGAAAATGGAGTAGTATTTGTTTTAAATGAAAAGGTTAAAAATTCAGTAGAAAAAATAATATATAAAAGTGACAGGATGATTATGATTAAACTGAAAGCAAAGCCTGTGGACATAATGATTATACAGATATATATGCTCACAAGTGACCATCATGAAAATGAAGTAGAAGAGATAATGGAAGAAGTCAGAACTAAAAGGTGTATCATCTGGATGGGAGACTGGAATGCAGTGGTAGGTGAAAAGGTAAAGAAGGGAATAACAGGAAGATATGGCCTTGGAAAAAGGAATGAGAGAGGTGAAAGACTTGTAGAGTTTTGTAAAAAGACACAAACTAATCATTGGTAATACGTTTAAACTTCCAAAGAGAAGAAGATATACATGGAAAATGCCAGGTGATATCGCAAGATACCAGATTGATTATATGTTAATACAAAACAGGTACAGAAACAGTGTAAAAAGGATATCAACATATCCAGGAGCTGATATTGACTCAGACCATAATTTGCTTGTTATGGAATTAAGAATACAATATAAGAAAATAAACAAAGGTAAAAGCAAGAAAAGGTGGAACCTAGAAAAACTCAAAGGAGATGCAAGTAGGAAATTCAGAGAAGAACTGGAAAATAAAATAAGGAACAAAGAGAATATATCTAAAGAAACTATGGTTGTTAATGCAAAATGGAATCAACTGAAAAACTTGATATATGGAACAGCTGCTGAAGAGAGGTTTTGTGGAAGGGAAAAGAATTAAAAAGCCATGGATTACATATGAAATGATAAGAAAAATGGAAGAAAGAAGGAGATTGAAAAATGTAAACACTGAAGAGGGAAGAAGAAAATACAAGGTATTAAATAATGAACTGAGAAGAGAAACTGATAAAGCAAGAGAGGAATGGTTAAAAACAGAATGTAAAGAAATTGAAGAAATGGAAAAAAGGGGGTGATATGATAAAATGTTTGAAAAAGCAAAAGAAATTACAAATATTAAAAAAGCATAAGAAATCTGCCATTAGAAGATAAGCAAGGAAAACTGATTTATGATATTGAAATACAGGGTGAAAGATGGAAGGAATACATCGAAGAACTTTACGCAAAAAATGAAAGAGCAACAAAAATTGAATTGGAAGAACAAAATGAAATCTCAACAGAAGAAAGAGGTCCTGAAATACTAAAGAGAGAGAAGTAGAAATAGCAATTAAGGAATTAAAAAGCGGAAAGATGGAAGCAGTGGATGGAATACCTAGTGAAATCCTAAAACAACTGGAGAACAAAGGTATAACAGAAACATGGAAACTCTGCAACCTCATTTACAAAACAGGAGTATGGCCTAAAGATTTCACAGAGAGTATTCTTATATCAATTGAAAAGAAAAGCAATCCTGCTAAGTGCAGTGACTACAGAACTATAAGCATACTCTCATATGCCTCCAAAGTACAGCTAAGAATATTAAATCAAAGATTGTATAATAGAGTGGAGTATTTTCTGGGGAAAGATCAATTTGGATTTAGAAAAGACAGAGGAACCAGAGATGCAATTGGAGTAATGAGGACCATATGCGAAAGGAATATAGAAGTAAATAAAGAAGTTTATATTTGTTTCATCGATCTTGAAAAAACATTTGACATGGTGAAATGGGAAAATCTGATGGAAATATTACGCAAAGTAGGTTTAGATTGGAGAGACCGAAGGTTAATAGCTGAATATATGAATATATATGAACCAGACGGCCATAATAAAGACAAAAGTAGGAAAAACTAAATGTGTGATTGGCAGAGGTGTAAGACAGGGATGCTGCCTGTCACCAACACTCTTCAATATATTTGCAGAAGAAGTGATAAAAGAAGCATTTTATGAAGAGGAATCACTATTGGAGGAAGAACAATACAAAATATTAGATTTGCAGATGATCAAGCAATATTAGCTAATACTGAAGATGAACTACAGCACCTAATGCAAAAATTTGAAAATATATGCAAGAAATATGGTATGAAAATTAACGTAAAGGAAACAAAAGTGATGACAGTATCCAGGAAACCAGGAAGTATCAAGGTGATGATGAATGGAGAAAGTGTAGAGCAAGTGAAACAATACAAATACCTTGGTAGTATAATACAAGAAAATGGAAAATGTGACATGGAAATAAAAGAAAGAATTAACAAAGGAAAATATACCTTTTATAGCAAGAAAAATTTGTTTTTTAATAAAATGAATAAAAATCTACAGAAAAGGCTTATTAAGTGCTATATTTGGAGTATGACCTTATATGGGTCAGAAACATGGACAATTAGGAAGAAAGAAGCTAAAATGTTGGAGGCATTTGAAATGTGGTTATGGAGAAGAATGGAGAAAATAAAGTGGACTGAAAAAAATCACCAATGAAGAAGTATTACAAAGACTTGAAGAAGAAAGGAATTTACTAAAGACCATAAGAAGAAGAAGCATAACTGGATAGGACATGTATTAAGAGGAGAAAGTCTACTGACAAGAATGATAGAAGGGAAAATTGAAGGAAAGCGACCAAGAGGAAGAAGACAACTAACGATGCTTGATGATATAATGGGAAAAGAAGATATCAGGAAATGGAGGAGGAAGCAAGAGACAGAGGAAATTGGGGGAAGAGAATCTGCTGAGTTATACCATTGGACCTGTCAAGAGACAGAACACTAATGATGATGATGAAATCTGGAAAAGGCATATGACAAGTGCCAAGAGAGAAGTTATTCAGTATGCTACAGTTATATGGTGTCAATGGAGCATTATATCAAGCAATACTTAGTCTTTATTTGAGTTGTAAGTCAGCAGTTAGAATTGAAGGAAGTACAGGAAGATGGTTTAATGTTAAATCTGGTGTGAGACAATGATGTACATTATCCCCTCTATTATTCATTATTTATATGGATCACATTATGAAGGAAAGTGGTATTAAACATGTATCAAAATTGGAGATGTTAACGTCAGCTCTTTGCTTTATGCGGACGATGTTATGCTTATGAATAAATCCACTATGAGTTTGCAAGATTCCTTGACTAAATTGAATAACTGTTGTAATAGATATGGTATGAAGGTCAGCAATAAAAAGACAAAGACAATGAAAATAGGCAGAATCGTTGAAAATGTCAATTGCATTGTGAATTGAGAACCTGTGGAACAATAAAACATTTCAGCTACTTAGTCGCAATTTTAGTGAAGATGGTAAATTAAATATGGAAAGAGACAACAGAATCAACAAAGCTGGTATGGTAGGAAATTGATTGAATAAATTCATATGGAATAAGAGAGAAATTAGTCAGAACACTAAATTAGCTGTATACAAGACAGTGTTCAAACCAGTTTTAACTTATGGATCTGAGAGCTAGGTCAGAAGTAAAACACTTAACCAAAGACTAGAGACTGCAGATATGAGAGTCCTGAGAAAGATTAGAGGCGTGAACAGATGGCATCAATGGCAATATCATAATAAAAATGAGGATATTGGGAAAGAACTTGACATCGTCAGCATCCAGGAATGCGTTAGCAGAGCTAATCTCAGGCGGTATGGCCATTTAAACAGAATGGGCGAGGAAAGATTGGCAAAACAAGTGTTCTCTGCCTGGTTGGCAGGAAAACGACCCAGAGGAAGACCAAGATATAGGTGGTTTGATAGGGTATAAAGTGCCTTAGACAACAGAAATATAAGATCTGATAATATTGGAGTCTTGACAGGTAACAGACTGATCTGGAGGAAAATTGTAGATAGGAAGTTAGTAAAGATGTAAATTTTTCATGTAGTAGTAGTATCATATCCTGTACACCCCTTGAGGGTACATGTCAGGAATTTGATGATGACAAGTTTTGTGTTATCCAAGGATTTCGGGTTGTTCTTGAACGAATTCTGACTTTTTTTGCAGCTTTCTTATATATTTTCTCCAGTGTGAATTTAATGTTGTTGTATAGGATATCTGTTAAATCTGGTGATGCCATGTGTTCCCAGTCAGTTTTTCTTATTTAGTGGCTGACTGTTTCTTTGTCTATTATTGTTTTGTGTTGCTTTTCATATGTGGAGCATTGCATGGATATTGTCTTAGTGTGCAGGTTTAAGGCCATGAAGTAATGGTCTGCTACTTTGCACATTATGACTGATGCAGTGTAACTGTTTGGTGGTGCTTGGATGTTATGATCTAGGCAGGAAGCAGTGATAGTATTTCCGAATATTTCTTCTTTAGTACGTAATGTTATTGTTGGTATTAGGTTATACATGGATAGCATGTCTAGGTATTGTACAGTGTTGTTCTGGTTTTCATTTGCAATATTTATGTTTATGTCACCGATTATTATTAAGTATTCGGCTGAGCATATTTCTTGGTATGAAAGGAGTCTTTTGTTTCAGTTTGCCAGCCTGTCTATGTCTTCTGAGCTTTTTATTTGTATCAACTTTGATGTTTGTTACTTTCTCAAGAATATCTTGCTGTCTCTGATCCACAAAATTTGATACATTTTTTCTGTTTTTGCGTTTCTTACTTGGTACAACAGATTCTGATTGAATGGTGTTAAATACTCAGAAAGATTGGTGTAATGTCTTGCAATGCGTTTAAGTCCTTGGCAACTAGTTTTTTCTGTCTGCTGGCTTTTATGAGATTATCTCTTGTGGACTTGCTTGTCAGACAAACTATGACTGGTTTAGGTCATGGCGAGCTTTGTTTTTTGTTCTTCCTGGGAATCCGATTTACAGTCTGAATGTCATTATGCTGTAGTGGGATGTCAATTGCATGAACTAACTTTAAAACTATGTCTCTGAGATTTTCTGTGGATGCAGTTTCAGGAAGAAAGTTTACGATATGATCTTTATGTTGTTGCTGATTTAAAAGTTCATGTTGTAGTTTTAGGGAATTAAGTTCTTGGCAGAGTTTGGATATCTCTTTCATCAATTGGTGTTGCCTGTCAGTTAGTACATTAATGCTGATTTTAATGTCTTTTGTCGTTTGCAAAACTTCTTCGACTGTTGAATTATTATATTTAACAAAATCCTCATATTTGCTAATTTTTTTGTTATTTGTTCATTCTGTTTATCAAAGAGTTCTTGAACAAGATCTACTAAGCTGGCTAGGACCTTTTTCTAGTAATAAATTTACCGAATTCAAATTATAAGACTCACCTGTAATTTTTTGTCTGTTCAATTCATCTGATTCTGCTTTTGGTGTAATTGGTTGCACCATGGGTGGCGGCATTTCTTTGTTCTCTCTGCAGTATAGGCACTTCCATTGCTCTCGTTTTGCATTGCCATGTTGTTTCTGAAATTGCAGAAATGTAAATTGTGAAGATTCCTAAGGCATTTCCTGCAGGTTATGTGATTTCCGTTGGACAATAAATTCTTTAGGCACTTATTGCACTTCATGACTCGCCTTTCTTCCCTTGTAATAATATTATTATTACAAGGGAAGAAATAATAATAAAGTAAGTTGATTAGAATGCAAGAAAAAATATGGTGATTCACCCATGAAATTTTCACTTGACAGCTGAGTCACTACTTTAATTTTCCAGGAGCAAAAATTAATGTGTTGAATGTAATCAACAAATGGAGGGGGGGGGGGGGGTGCTTGTAGGAGGAAATAATTTAAATAGTGATAAATTTGAATGTGTGTGTGTGGGGGGGGGGGGGGGGGGGGGATGAGAAAGTTTCCCAGCTGAATGAAGCAGGTTGCAAATAGGTATTTGAAAAAGCCAGTAGGTAATTGTCTTATATATATACTAGGGGCTGTGACACCTACGGCGCCCCTCCCCCTCATTCCGAACTGGTAGGCCGGTTCTCCTTGAATTCTGATGACTCGAATTTTGAAGACTCGACACTCAAGGTAGCCCCCGAGTTTCAAAACGTTTCATATAACTTGACAAAAACGTTATAACCTACATCCATTTCAAGCCATCGTCACATACGTTTCCAATTTCAGCTTATCATTTTATAGTATAGAGTATATACACACACACACACACACACACTAGGGGGGCTCTGCCCCCTGGTGCCTACCCCTCTGAGATCCAGGCTGGTAAGCCGGCTCTCCATTGTTTTGAAGCATCCAACAAATTGTTGTCTCATGAAGGCAAACATATTGTTGGATTTGAACTGTTTCAAATTTCAGCTTAACAGCTTAACCCGGCTCAAAACAATGAAGAGACAAAAAACATGACATAAAAATGTTTCAAATTTCGGCTTATCTTTTTATATATAGAGAGTGGATATATATATGTATATATCGTTTCCCCCCCCCCCTCCCCCCACACACAAGAGATACTAAGATGTATGACATGACAGTGGTTAGACAGATGAGAGGAATTTGATATGTTTTTTGAAAGCTTGAAGTTGTAGTTGCTGGTGAAAACTGTTCCAAAGAACAGAGTTTAGGAAATAAGACAGAGGATGAGAAATTGGTTTGATGAGTTTGGAGTTTTATTGTTTATTGGTGTTGACTGGCAGCTTCTTGTGTTCCTGTATGAGTAAAGTAGAGTGGAAGGATGGTTGTATTCAATTAAGAAGCAGTTCCCATGGAAATATGTATAGAAAAGACATAAATTGCTTGCTTCTGTATATAATACAGTCAAACAATGTATAGCCAACACCTAAGCCTTTCCATCAGAATCAAGCATTCTAAGGGAAGGTTCAGGAGCACTATCCCAGTATTCTGAGATTGGGCAGATTTGAGCTTAATAACATATCAGGTGTTGAGTAGGAGAGATGTCCTCTTATGAAAAAAGAATACCAATTTTTTGGAGGTTGAACAAGCTTGGATATCAGGATAGATTAGAAATGTGAATTAAACCTAGGAGAAAAAACTAGTTCTGATCCACAAGTGGAATATTGTGAAAATTGAGGGAGAGAGAGCAGTATAGTCTTTCTGCCTTGAAATGAGCCAGGACAGTGTTTTGGTGGCAATAAAATTCCACAAATAACCCTTGCTCCACTTAAGATGGAAAGGAGATCGGTGTTTAAAATATTGGTTAAAGAAGATGTTGAAGTATGAGTTACCCGAGCACTACAAAGTTTTGAAATGAAAAGAGGAGTGGAGAGTACTGTCATCAGCAAATCTATGAATAGGATTGATTGCCAGGAAGAGAAAATCATTAATGTATAGGGGAAAGAGTGTAGGTGATAGCACTGAGACCTGGGGTAAACTAGCATTAATTGAAAAATCTAATAAAAGGAAACCATCCACTATAACCTGCAGTGAACAGCCAAAGAAGGAGCTAGCAGTCTATTTGCAGAGAGGAGGAACACCACAGGATGGTAACTTTTTAAGCATGCCACAATGCCAGATGTGATCAAATGTCTTGGCAATATCAAGGATGGCCACTGGAGTTTCTCTGAGCTTTTCCATGGCCCGCATCCAAAGGTGGGTAAAGTTAACAAGGAGATCTGCTGTAGAATAAGAGTTGTGAAATCCACATGGACGATCATCAAGTAATTGATGGGTCTCTAAGTAGTAAAGCAGTTGGTTATTGATGACTTTTTCCATTATGTTTGAGAATATTGAGGTCAGAACAGTAGGATAATAGTTTGATGGTTGACTTATATCTCCCTTTTTCAGAAAGAGTGGACAAAAGCTTGCTTCCAGGCTGTAGGGTAATTACCAGATAAGTATAATAGCTAGCTTGAAGAGATGATGCAGATCAAGTCTGAGTTCTGGAACATAAGCATGACAGGAAGAATACCATTGGGGCTAGAACATTGGGTGGTATTCCTTCTGTTATTATACTCAAAAGTCCTGATGAAATTTCAGAGGTGGCATACTGTAGATAGTTTGTGGAATGGCAAGATGAGTTGTGCCTTGTTTGTTTTTACAAGAGGTTGGGGGAGGGGAAACTGATTTCAACAGGTATGCCTTATCTTTGGGAGATGTTACCATTTTACTGTCAGGATGTAAGAGGTGAAAACATTGTAGGACAGAAGTTGTGCCCCACATCTTTGATGAGCAAGCAGAAGGCATTGACTGCCACTAGACAGGACAGAAGACAGTGTATTTCACTCTGACAAAGTTTGCTTTGGATTTGTTGATTATTATTATTATTTATTTATTTTTGCATTTGTTACAACTGCAATGTAAGTTGATTGAGAAACTGGAGTTTTTGACTGGAGTCATTGGGAATCACATTATTATTATTATCATTATCAGACACCTCCACGGAGTCCAAAGACTCATCGAGGGATACTCTATTCTACTCTACAGCCCTGTCTCCACCACTCAATCCACCAACTGACCACAACCACACCAACACCATCTACCACTGACCACCACCACCAGTATTTCCAAAGACAATCACAAACATCCATGCCCACGGCAGGATTCGAACCCCCAGCCTTTTGGCTGGAGAGCGGATACGCTAACCACTTGGCTAGCCTGGCCAAGTCGTTAGGTATTATAAGGTTTAATGGAATAAAAACAGCACAAATAAATAAACACATGTTTAATCAATCCTATATTTCATCTGAGACCTTGTCAGGAATATTAAAACACAATATTAGCATGTAAAAATGCACACAAAATAAGTTGAAAAGATTACACTGAAAGCCAAATGTCCTATGAGGGGGCACCCCCTCAATTACTGTTGGCTGAGGACCCTGAGTAAAGCAAACTCAGGAGAATATGATGTTCAATCTCATGGTATCAGTTACTGAATGAGAAGGAAATCAGCATTGTTTGGAAGTTTCAAAAAGATGCTTAAATGATGCAGTATCTGAATGTGTCCAAAGAGTTTAGCAAACAAATAGGGAGCAGTGAAATGGATGTGGAAGAAATATCATGAGAATAAGGATGAGAGGAATTATGAAATATATAAAGCACAGGCTAGAAAAGTTGCATGGAGAGTTATTCATCCATCAGTGGACTGAAGAAAGCTGTTGATGGTGATTCACTATGATACCATTGGACTTTGCTAAGACATTTGATAGAATACCACATGAAAGGCTGTTGAACAAAGTTGAGAATATGGGATTAGAATATAAACTGTTGATTTGGATAAGCAGTTGGCTCACTGATAGCCATCAGTAAGTGGTATATGGGAGACGTTAATCTGCTAGATTTAAGGTGACCAGTGGAGTTCTTAGGGATCTGTCCTTGAACCATTATTGTTCAGTGTACGCTCACTGAACAAAACAGAGATACCTACCTAATAGTGTGTCGGTCCTCCTCTGTCATGAATAACAGCCTATACTCTCTGAGGCATCGACTTGACCAGATCCCAGAGGATTGCGGAGGACAATTCCAGCCATGCCTGTTACAGCATTGTCCACAACTGCACCTCAGACGTTGGTCCCAGAGAGATTCAAATGGATTTAAATCCACTAACCTTAACCATCACAAAGTCACCACCTCCTTGAACAAGGACCATGACTTCATGCTGTCAACACCATACCTGCACCCTCTTGTCAGCTCAGTGCAACTGATAATGGGAATTCATCAGACCACATGACTCTGGTTCACTCTACAGAGGTCCAGTTTTGACTGTCCTGATACCAGGCAAGCACAGTGCCCGATGATGCAGTGGTACACAATTAGAGTGTTGGCTCCTGTAGCCCATGGTATACAGGGTGCATTACGCTGCTTGGACCTCCAACATTGAAACTGGATGTGATTTGTGCCATCGTTGCCCTGCAGTTGGTCTGTATGAGTCTGGATAGTCCACATCGATCCTGTTCACCAGTGGCATGTGGTTGGTCACCACTTGCTTGCTAGTACATCCGTTGATGGTATACTCAGTACAGTTGTCCTCAAGAACCCTAGGGTTCTTACCACTTGGGTGATAGAATGACCTATCTGTCTTGTGCCAATAATACATCCACGATCCCAATCACTAAGATCGCCACATTTACCCATGTTTGTCAATTGATACCATGTTGGGAAGCCCTGATGTTTGCCTATTTACCGTCTGCATTCAGTTTGGATACATTTCACTCTGCATGGGAGATGACAATGTCAACTTCCCATCACCCCCTATCTCTAATGTTTTGTCCATTGAGTGTATACATTAATTATTTTGGGAATGGCATCCAGGAGATAGTCAGTTGTTTGCTGATGATGCAGAATTGGTAGGAGAACCAGTAATGTTACTGATATTCATCACTTACAGAATGATTTTAATAGGCTGGAATTGTGGACAAATGATAATGGCTGTCACTTCACATTAGCATTTTGAAATTGTGAGTTTTCCAACAGCATATTATATTATTGGGTTTGTGCTTGGAATAAATTGGTGAGGCTAGGGATCTTGGAGTTATGGTGGATAGGAAGTTAAAGTTCAAAGATTACATAGCACAAATTGCAAATACAACTCAGAGGGTAATTGTAATCCTGAAACAAGCATTGACATATATGGATAACAAAATCATTTTGCCTCTTTACTAGGACTTAATGCAACTACACCTGGACTATTTTGTGCAGATTTGATGGATTGAAAGGAGTATATGGGTTTAAGGGAATGGAATTTGTGCAAATTTTGATAGAGACATTATCTGAAACAGTAAGTGATAGCAAGTACAGGTTTGAATGAATTGGGCTTTTTTTTTTTTATGGAGAACCCATCCAAAAAAGGTAGGCCCACCTATAGTACACCAGTACCAAGGATGGGCAGTAAGGAATAAGGAACTTTTTTGCATTTGACTTGAAAAGTTGTGGATTGTATTCCTTGGGGAAACAGAATATGGCAAACTGTTCCAGAGGGGATGAACAAAGAAGAGGAGACATTTGCTGTGTGGATTTGGTGTTGAACTGTGAGAGTGTGTGCTGATTAACTGCTGCATGTGTTTGAATGTATTTCAAGAGAGAATGGGGAAATAATTGATGCCAATTATGATGAACAGTAGCCATAGAAGGATTTATAAAAATGCATGCTGCAGAAACTGAGTGCTTGTGTGAAAGTGAGTGAAGGGTCATCATTCAATCTGACTGCCCTTTTCTCTATAGAATCCAGTATTTTTAGGGAGTTCTTAGGAGCACTACCCCAGAAGTGAGATCCATAATGCCAGTACTTTAACAATCACTCTTGATATATTAATTGGCCTGTAGTTTGCTACCTTTGTCTTGGAACCACCTTTATGCAATGGTACTATCTTACTCTCTTTCCACTCTCGTGTAAGTTGTGCCTAATGCAACTGTCTCTCTACCACTCTCCTAATGGCATTAGGAGAGTGGTAGGAGATAGATATGAATTTCGCAGAATGAGATCGAGTTATTTTTAGCCAAAAGGAGTTCAAAAATGGGAGATTCCAGATTGTATGCTCTTTGGCATCATATATTGGAGTGAACATATGCACAAACCTCACCTTTCAGGCAAAAGGTGTCAAGTTGGGGAAGTAAAAATAAGTAGTGTTTGAGGAGGTTGAGATTTGCATTTCTGTAAGGATGTGATAATAACATCCAAAATTTTTTTCATAATTGAGGTAGCTGCTTTCCCCTCTGAGTGGCAAGGGCGATCATGCATTCTTAAGGGAAGTGGCTAAGCATGTGGAATTTTCAGTTAAGAAGTGTGGGCATTTGGGGAGGGGGGGGGTATCTAAAACTGCAAAGTTGGTGGTGATTATGACACTTAGGAGGCAGTTTGGAGTAGTGCCGTGGTATGAGAAAATGCAAGGATATTAGTAGCATGGGAAATTATTATTATTTTATGCCATCGCCATGGAGTCCAAAGACTCATTAGTGGGAGTCCCACCCAAATTAACCATTATACACGCATATCCTATCATACCTCTCCTTGAATCCATTCACCATCAGGGAACTCACAATCAATTCTGGCAATCCATTCCACTCACCACTCTCCGTGCAAAAAATCACCCCTACTAACCACATTCTTGCACAACTTCCACTGATGGCTTCTTGTTCCTTGACTATTTGCCATATTTTTATAAAGCAGTTTCTATCCTATTCCCTGTTTTCTGCCTATCAACTAACCCACAAAAACCTTCAGCCTATCCTCATAGGGAGTATTCCACAGACTTTTCAGCATCTTGGTCACTCATCTCTGAATCCTCTCTACCACCTCTTGGTACCCAAGAAACCCATGTGACCAAATCTGTACAGAGTAGTCAAGATTTGACTGAATCATAGCCTTATAAAGAGGAATAATAACTTGCTTATCTTTATTTCTTAGCATGTTTTACAACAAGTAATTTGTTGAACTATTTTACCAACTTTTGCAATATACCCTCTGAACTTCAACTATTTGTCCACCATTGTCCCCAAATCCCTAGCCTCACCAATTTCCTGCAATCCAAAACAACCATCAATATGATACACCATATGCAACCTTTTCAACCTGAAGTGCATAACCTTACATTTTGTAATGTTAAATTGACGATCATTATTCCTTTGCCACAATGCCAATTTATTTAAATCATTCTGCAGGATATCTACATCACCTTTATCAACTATTGCTCTCTCCTGTTTTGCATCACATCAGCAATCAACTGAATATCCCCTCTTAAATCTTTCCCTATGTCATTGATATACAAATTAAGGAGTAATGGTCCTACCAAACCCTGAGGTACTCTGCTAGTCACCATTCTCCTAGATTCCACTCCACCATACCCTACTCTCTCTCTGGTGTCCTGTCTGTCAGCCACTCTACACCCCCCACCTCATCCATGCTATTAGCCTCATATCCATTCCTATTAATTCCAATTTTTGTAATAGTTTTCCATGTGGTATTCTTTCAAATGTCTTGGCAAAGTCAAGCAGTATCATGGTGTAGCTATTAAGTTTATCAAATTCTGCTGTCACTTTATTCTAAAATGTGAATAAGTTACTAAGACTGGACCTACCCTTTACAGAGCCTTGCTGTCCGCTATAGCATATCACAACCCTATCTACCCATTGTTGTATTTTACCTTTCACCAACTTTTCAAATACTTTAGCAACCACTCCTGATATATTAATTGGTCTGTAGTTTACTACCTCTGTCTTGGAGCCACCTTTATGCAATGGTACTGTTTTACCCTCTTTCCACTCCCTTCGAACCCTGCCAGAGCTGAGACTTAGATTGAACAACTTTGTCAGAGGTAATGTCAATTCTCTTGTACATTCATGTAGTATACGGGCTGATATGCATCCATTCCCACTACTGCATTCACATTCATATTTCTCAATATGCTGAACACCTCCTGTTCATCTACCTCAATGTTGATATGCATCTGTAACATCAGCAACTGTAAAATCACCACCTGGATGATACACCTTTGCAAAATGATCACTCAGCAACTCAACTATTTCTTTTGGTTCAGTCACCTTCCTACAATGAGCATTGTTTAAAGTCATTCTACCATAGTCATTTTCTCCCTTACTTGCTACATAAAGAAAAAACTCTTTTGGATTTTCTTTTCCTGTTTGACTAATTCTCTCTCTCTCATAATCTGATTTGGCCCTTCTTGCTTGCACTTTTTACTGCTTGTGAGTATGCTGATCACTTTTTTCTTTATATTTCCTCCACAACGTTTTTGTAATACTTGCTTTACATCCCTACTCATCCACTTACTTTCAACTTGTTTATCTTCCTGACCTTGGGTATGCAGTCTGATACTGCTACTCTCAAGCAATCTCTGATCACTTGCCTTGCACTGCTGACATTCTTTCCTTTTAGCATCTCAAGCCATGACACCATTCCAAGATAACTCTGGAGTCTCTCATAATCACTAGCCTTATAGTCGAACATGAACCCCTTCTTGACAGAGAACTCCACGTTTAGCAACTTCCCAGAACAAGACTATGGTCATTCTCCCCAATTGGAGGCAGAGTATGTTACCTTGGTTATGGATACATCTTCTGATGCTATTATCAGATCCAACACCCTTAATCCCGTTCTCCCCTCACATGTTGTTTCATGTAATTATCCCTTAGCAACTGTGTAAATACCACTTCTGTCTGGCCATGTCCCCTTTCCTCCTTCCAGTCGATGTCCCACATAGTTAGTGTCTCCCATAATAATTGTTTGGGCTACACTCATTATGCTAATCTGCTGATACATAGCATCTACATCTTTCTGCGGACCCTCTGGTCTATAGCAGCACCCAACATCATATTTTGTCCTATTTGCCTCTATCTCACAACAGATAGCATCAAATGAACCATCTCCCTCAGACCTAAAATCCACTTTAACTTTTAATTTTGTTTGTTGTAATTTATCAGCAATATTCCACTTCCTGTCCTGTTCCTTCTATCTTCCTTGAAAATACATTCTACCCTTTACATTATCCCCTGTAACTATCATTTTCATTCAACCATGTCTCACTGATGCCTATAATTTTTGACCAAGTCGAGCTGACTAATGCCAAAAACTCCTCACCTTTATTTCTGATACTTCTTGCATTCATGTACATGCATTTCAACATCCCTTTGTATCCATAGTTACCCTTGTATAATGTCATTACCAATCCATTCAAATCAGAAACCTGTGAAATCCCATTCAGCATTGTATAATCATTACTGTACACATGATCATTTACTACAGGGATGCGAGACACATACTTCATTTCATCCTCCCTAATATATATAGTTTCCCTGGTTTACCGCATTCTCACTAAACAACACATTCTTCAAACATATAACTCCAAAACCATTTAAATGTAGTCTGTCAGGCATATATAAGTCCTTTCGTCCATTAAATTCACTCCATACATCAATAAACTGCATAATCTTCTCATTGGCAGTCATGGCCCTTCTCATTTCTGTCCTATCGTAACAAGGCAGCAGACTCGCAATCTTTACTTTCTCACTATTCTTTTTTGCTTCTTATGACAACTCTTTCATATCTTCTCTCATTGCATATTTCTCACTTTCAAAATCATTTCCCAGCCAAAACAATTAACTCATTTGCTTCTTTCTTCTGCATACTTGCAGCATCACTAACATCCTTTATCTTTGCACCTGGAAAACATGCTTTCATCACTTTCTCATTAAGCATACCTCTTATCATGGAATCCCATACAATACTATCTCTTTTCTCTTAGTCTCTCACACTTTTATGCTTTTTCCATTCATTCTTTCTTTCATTCTCCATCCTTCTGTACCACACGCCAATCGTTTCTCCAGTTGCTTGAGCTCATATGTTGTCGTGTGAAGGAGTCCGTGTAAGCATGCAATTTCTTTCCACACGAGCATCTCATCATCCACATTATTACTTTTAACCACTTCCTTCAAACTCTCATTTGTATTTTGTGCAGTATCATTCACTGCTTCCTATATTCTCCACAACACTTTGACAATCCAGCCTTATATCCTTATTATCAGTTACTTCATTCTTTCACAACTTGCATTTCTTATACTTGCTTATGAAACATTTCTGACAGATATTTTCTTCATTCCTCACTCTCATATGTAAAAGGATTTAATTCAGTCTCCAGTTAAAATGCCTTTGCAAATTTAGCAGCATCATGGTGTAGTCATAGCAATTTTTCTTAACCAATACAGCTGTCACTTCATTGCAGAGAGTAAATTACAAAGACAAGGCATCCCCCCTTCATGAACCCATGCCTTTCCCATAGAGTATCATACTGCTATCTATCCATACCTGAATTCTGCCTTTAAGCAACTTTTTCAGTATCTTAACCATTCTTCCTGAAATAATAATTAGTCTACAATTTGCTCCATCAGTCTAGGAGCTTCCTTCACATAGGTGGAGTATCCATTCACTCTTAGCAATGACTACATTAAAAAATGCTGCATTGTACTAAATCCTGCATGTTGATATCAGTCAACATTGATGTCTTGGTCACCATTTTTATCGTCTATATTAGTGTCACAATGAAAAACGTTTTTGAGAGTATATCACTTAATAATAGTTGACTAAACAATGTCACTTAACAGCACAATCAAAAATAAACAAAATACCACCAAATATGTATAACAATATTTCTAATATCTACTAAAAATTAATGACTTAGCTGAGACTTAGTGTATGCCTTCTGCTACTCTAGCAGGTGGTCTAGATCAGAATGTATAATTAATGTTAGGAGGATAAATCAAGTGGGATTTAAATGGATGAGTAACATTGTTAAGGAGCTTCAAAAAAAAAAAAAGAGAGTGAATTGCTGTGGAGGGTATATTAAGGAGAAAGGTAGTTGGCAGGCTCGTGAGCAGTACAAAGCACAAACAAGAATGACCAACAAAGCAAATTAAATGGAGGTGAAATTAGCAAAGCAGGCCCAAGGAAATCCTAAACAGATCTTTAGCTTCATGGTGAGAAAAATAATGATTTTGAAAAAATAATTTTACTGAAGATAAAAAGATGACAGAAGCAGGAAAAAAAAAAAAAAAAGTTCATTTACTGAGTGATCACTTTGAAAGTGTATATCATCCAAGTGGAGAAAAATACATGAATGGTGTGACTGGGATTGATATGAGACTAGAGGCAGTTGAATTGGAGGTATTTAAGATGATATTAGGAAATCCTTGTTCGAATATAACCATGGAAGCAGATGAGATATCAGTTCATGTATTACAGGAAAGTGCAAGAGAAGTGTCAATGTTCCAGACCAGGCTGTTCAATTTGTTATGACTCCTCCAGTGTCTCAGCACTGGAGAAGTCATAACTGTGCAGAAAAGGGACAAGATGGTCCACCTATGTGAGGGAAGCTCCTAGACTGATGCAGTAAATTGTAGACTAGTATTATTTCAGGACGAATACTGGTTAAAATACTGGAAAAGTTGCTTAAAGGCAGAATTCAGGAATGGATGGATAGCAGTATGATACTCAATGGGGAAAGACATGGGTTTATGAAGGGGGATGTCTTGTCTTAGTAATTTACTCTCTTTCTGCAGTTGAGTTGGTTAAGAAAAATTGCTATGACTGCACCATGGTACTGCTAGACTTTACAAAGACATTTGACTGGAGACTGAATGAAATCCTTTTACATAAGGGCCAATGGGTGTGGTCATGAAGGCCGATTACACGAATAAGAGGTGTCTGGTGGACAGACATTAGAGTTTATGGTGAAGTTGAATCACAGAGAAGGTAAGTGATTAGTGATGTTCCACAAAGTTCTGTACACTTGGGCCACTCCTATTCAATTTGTACATTAATGATATTAGGGATGACTTGAATAGGAACATCCATTTATTTGCTGATGATGCTAAACTAAGGGAAGGGGTATACAATAGTTAATAAATATGATAATGAGGTTCTGCAAGCTGAGTATGATCCAAGGATAATGATTGCGAATTTAATGTGGCAAAGTTTACAATATGCACTTTGGGCTGAAGGGATTGCAAGCTGTGCATTATATTGATGTGATTGCATTGAAGCCAGTGATTTGATGAGGGTAATGGTAGGGAGCTGAAGTTCAGATGAAATAATGCAGAAGTGGGCAGAATAGTCAAAGAATCATTTGGACATTAAGAAACACTGGCAAGAAGGGATGGAGGGATTATTTCTCTTTATAAACCTTTGATGCAATCACACCTGAATTGTCATGCTCAAATTTGGTTGCCTGGGTTTCTTGGTTATGTGAAAGTAGTGATCAGGATTCAAAGGCAAGTGACCAAAATGGTGATTGGCAGTGCTTTTTTGTAAAATGATAGGTGCCAGTGCTCATTCTTTGCTAGCAGGAGAAATTAAAATGATATGAAAAGAAAATGAAAACATTATTCTCTGCTTGTAAGTGGAGGTTTCTGTTGTTTAGAAGTTCACATGGTATATTCCGGTAATTGGACCACATTTTTTTTTCAATAAGCTATATAAAACACAATGAATTAATAAAAGCCCCGACAAGTTTCGTAAGTCGTTTGATTTACATCTTCAGGGGTAAAAGGTAACTGAAAGTTAAAACAACAAAAAAGAGATTAACAGTTCATACTATACAGTTGTAGCCATCTGACTATTCATAAAATTAAAAATCAGAATGCAGATTGAAAGCAGTCCTGGGTTTAAACAATGCTGGATGATGCCACGTTCTGTTGTTCGTGTTTATAATGTCCGAGGTCTGACTGAGGTATATTTTTTATTAAAGCTGACCAAACTTGGTGAAGAATTAATCCTTGATTTTTATTGCATTGTATTGGTATTTTAAGCATGTTTGCAGCTTCTTTAAATTTCCTTTTGTTAACAGTTTTTTTCTATGTACGACATATTTGTATTCTGCCATAGTACATTGTGGCCGGTGGAAGTGGTACGGAAAGCTAGACCTGATTTTTGTTCTGTTCTGTTTTGTACATCCTTTTGGTGTTCGTTCATGCGAATTTCCCCAGATCTTCCTGTCTGTCCTATGTCGCAGATGCTGCAAGAACAATAAATGTTGTAAACACCTGGTTTTTCTAAAGGATGATGAGGAAGTTTTGGGGGATGTAGAAATTGCAAAATTTTTTCCAGCAGCAGAAAGGCTACTTTGATGTTATATTTGTTAAGTAATTTAACCATCTTGTTTGTAACATTTTTGATATATATGGTAACGTAATAGCGTTTTTGAAATCTTGTTTCTGAGAGATGCTTGTAGGAGATGTATGGAGGATTTTTTTGATAGTCTTGGTTTCATAACCAACCTTTAAAAGATCTGTGTTAGATATTCTAATTCTTCGTTTCTCTGTATTTCTGTGCTGGAAATGTTATACGCTCTGTCCCTCATCATCATCAAATTCTTGACATGTACCCTCAAGGGGTGTTTGGATATGATAGTACTGCATGAAAAATTTACATCATTACTAATTTCCTATCTACAATTTTCCTCCAAATCAGTGTATTACTTGTCAAGACTCCAACATTATCAGATCTTATATTTCTGTCGTCTAAGGCACTTTGTACTGTATCAATCCACCTATACCTTGGTCTTCTTCTGGGTCATTTTTCTGCCAACCTGGCAGAGAACACTTGTTTTGCTAATATTTCCTTGCCCGTTCTGTTTAAGTGACCATACCACCTGAACCACCTGAGATTAGCTCAGTTAACGCATTCCTGGATGCTTGTCAAGTTCTTTCCTAATATCCTTGTTTTTAATATGATATTGCCATTGATGACATCTGTTCATGCCTCTAATCTTTCTGAGGACTCTCATATCTGCGGTCTCTAGTCTTTGGTCAAGTGTTTTACTTCTGACCCAGCTCTCAGATCCATAAGTTAAAACTGGTTTGAACACTGTCTTGTATACAACTAATTTAGTGTTCTGACTAATTTCTCTCTTATTCCATATGAATTTATTCAGTTGACTTCCTACCATACCAGCTTTGTTGATTCTGTTGTCCATTTCCATATTTAATTTACCATCTTCACTAAAAATCATGCCTAAGTAGCTGAAATGTTTTACTTGTTCTATAACTTCTGAATTCACAATGCAGTTGATATTTTCAATGTTTCTGCCTACTTTCATTGTCTTTGTCTTTTTAATGCTGACCTTCATACCATATCTATTACAACAGTTATTCAATTTAGTCAGGGAATCTTGCAGACTTGTAGCAGATTTATTTAGAAGTATAACATCGTCTGCATAAAGCAAAGAGCTGACATTAACATCTCCAATTCTGATATCATGTTTAATACCACTTTCCTTCATAATGTGATCCATATAGATAATGAATAACAGAGGGGATAATGTACATCCTTGTCTCACACCAAATTTAACATTAAATCATCTTCCTGTACTTCAATTCTAACTGCTGACTTACAACTCAAATAAAGACTAAGTATTGCATGATATAATTTTGCATTGACACCATATAACTGTAGCGTATTGAATAGCTTCTCTGTTGGTACCTTGTCATATGCCTTTTCTTGATCGACAAAACTTAAATACAGATCTTTGTTATATTCCCATGCTTTCCCAACTATTTGTCGTAAAGTGAAGATCTGATCCTGACAGGCTCTATTTGGCCTGAATCCAGCTTGTTCTTCACCAAGCTTTTCACCACAATTCTTCTCAACTGTTTCTCAAGTATACTTGCATAGATCTTGCCAGGAACACTCAATAGGGAAATACTTCTGTAATTCTCACATTCAGTTTTATTTCCCTTTTTATATATGGGTACTATGAGAGCTCTACTCCAATCATCGGGAATTCTTCCCTCTGGCCTTTTGAACTATGCAGTGCTGCCTTTCCACATTTCAAGCATTTGATGGCTTTTTCTACTTCAAGTATGGATATGTATTCCTGACTGCATGCCTGGCCAGTATTTTTTACCACTATGCTGTCATCACTGCTTGTTTCATTTAGCAGTTTATCAAAGTAATTACTCTATACTTCAAGGATATCTTTTCTCCCGTTTTCATGTCACCTTTATCATCTCTAACTCCTTTTACAGCACTCTTTCCTCCGTTTCTAAGCTTCTTCAACAACCTCCAAAATATTTTTCCACCTTCTTGATATTTATTTTCTATGTTCTTCCCAAAGTCCTCACATGACTTTTGTTTAGCTAGTTTTACACAGTGTTTAGCTTTCTTACATTTGTCTCTGTATTCTCTAAGAGCACAAGCTGACTTATTTGACAAGAACTTTTGATATGCTTTCTTCATTTCCTTCACTGCCTCTTTAACTTCCTGTGTCAACCATGGAGTCCTGATTTTTTTATCATTGCAGATAACCTCACCACATGCCTCTCTGGCTGAATCAATCAATGTTTTCTTCAGAGTTTGCCACTGAATCTCCAAGGTTTGATTCCTGTTCTCAAACTCTTTCATTTTTTCTTCAATAATCTTTGTGTATGTTAGTCTACAGCTCACATCTGAGAGCTGCTCAACTTTTATTCGCTTTAAAACTTTCTTACATGTTATTCTTTTCAATATGAAATTCAATTTTATCCTGCTCAAGACTAAATAGTGATCACTTCCAATTTCAAATCCTCTGTACACTCTGGTGTCCTGCACAAGGGAGAAAACATCACTATCGACAATAACATAGTCAATGAAACTTTTCTTATTTCTTGTCACTTCTCTCCATGTGAATTTGTGCACATTTTTATGTTGGAACATGGTGTTAGTAATAACCAGTCCATGTCCTGAGCAGAAATCCAACAGGTATTTGCCATTATTATTAGCTTTGCTCTTTTCTCCAAATTTTCCTAAAATATTTTGGTATGTCTAACAATCATTTCCTACTCTGCTATTTAGATCCCCAACAAGGACCAACCTTTCCTTTTTCATTTTGTCAGCTGCTTTCTCTGAAGCATTAAAAAATTCCTCCACTTCTACCTTAGTAGAACCTTCTGTGGGACCATATTCACAAATAAGTCTCATTGTCCAATTCCCCATTCTGATATTTGCCCACATCACTCTACTTGAGACAGCCTGCCATTGAAGAAGATTAGCCTTGTATTTTGTGTTGAATACTATGGCTACTCCTTTTTTTCCTTGATTGCCATTGCCTGAATATAACATTTTGTATTTCTTGCTCAGAGAGATCTCACCAGTTTTTGTATTTTTTGTTTAGGTCATTTTTATTGTGTTATTATGTCGATCTGGTACTTATCTAATTCCTCAGCTAGCTTCATTTCTTTGTCATTAAGGCTTCTTATGTTGATATTACTGATCTTGAACATCTTTTGATGTTGAGTTGGGGTGTGCTTTCAGGTTTGTTCCAGTAGCTGACTTTTCGCTGTTTGCCCTGGTTTCCTGGCGAAAACAACAGGGGCCTTGTGTAACCGGGTGACGCCGCAGCAGGCATGAAATTTTGTCATGTTGCACCATCATTTTGTGTATTGGTTTAAGCCAATAAGAATACAATTTGGTCAGCTAAATCCCAAATTGCTAGACCATCCATTCTCATTCGTTCAGTATCCAAGTAAATACCCAACAGGTGAGGATTGGACATTAGGTCAGAAGCCCTGGTTGGTTCTTCCCATTCCTTTAAAGGCTATGTGGAGGTCTCCTCTCAGTTATACAGCTTTGACTCTTAGGGTTTTTATTATACCTATTTTTTGCCAAAGGTGGTGGTGTGAGACCGCATTAAGAAATCTTCCTGTTTTGGTGGGTTTTCTATATATCGAGAAAGAAATTTTATTATCCTTTTCATTGACTTCTAATAGAATGTCTAGACAAGGCAGTTTTTCTCAGTTCTTCTTGTTCTAAAGTAAATTTTATATTATTATGCATTATTTAGGTAATCTTTGAAAGCAATGAGTTCATTTGTTGTTCCTGGCCATATGATCAATATATCATCGACATAGCGTAGCCATATTTTTGGTTTTTGATGATAATTGTTTAAAGCATTATTTTCAAAGTTTGCCATAAATAGATTAGCCAAAGCTGGAGAGAGGGAAGAGCCCATAGCCAGTCCTTCTTTTTGTTTCTAAAATTTGTCTTGAAATGTGAAAAAAGTATTATTTATACAATGTTGATAAAGATCTACAATGTCCGGAGGAAAAAGATCTTCTAGGAGATTCACGGTTTTGTTTCTTGGAACATTTGTAAATAGGCTAATAACATTTAAACTTGCTAATATGTCTGAAGGTCCATTATCAATATCTTTTACTTTTTCAGTAAAATGTGTACTATTGTTGATGAAAGAATATGTTTTTCCTGTATGAGGTGAAATCATTTTAGTGAGATGTTTTGCTAAATTAGAGGTCGGAGAGTCTCTACCATCTACTATTGGTCTTAATGGAATACCTATCTCATGAATTTTTGGTACACCATCAATTCTTGGAACTAATGGGTGTTTTGAATGTAGAGCTCTTTTGAGTTCTTCAGTCCAATTAGGTATCTTTTTTGATTAGATCATTGGTTTTATTGTGAGCATGCCAAGTGGGATCTGTCTGAAGGTTTATAGGTATTAGACTCTTCAAGAAGAGTTTTCATTTTATTATTATAATCTTCAGAGTTCAAAACTGCTGTTGCATTCCCTTTATCTGCTATGATTATAACAATATTTTGTCTGATTTTAATTCTTTGAGGGAAGTGTATTCAGTGTAAGGAAGATTCCTTTGAGGTAATTTACTTTGCAGTAGTAATACTGTGGTTTGTATGTAGATGAGATCTGATGTATTACCAGGTAAATTTCTTATTCTTACGTTCATAATGTCCGAGGTCTGACTGAGGTATATTTTTTATTAAAGCTGACCAAACTTGCTGGAGAATTAATCCTTGAATTTTATTGCATTGTGTTGGTATTTTCAACATGTTTGCAGCTTCTTTAAATTTCCTTATGTAACAGTTTTTTTCTATGTACGACATAGAAAGCAGATAAAGGGAATAATGCAACAGTAGTTTTGAACTCTGAAGATTATAATAATAAAATGAAAACACTTCTTGAAGATTCTAATAGCTATAAACCTTCAGACAGATCCTACTTGGCATGCTCACAATAAAACCAATGATCTAATCAAAAAGATACCTAATTGAACTGAAGAACTCAAAAGAACTCTACATTCAAAACACCCATTAGTTCCAAGAATTTATGGTGTACTAAAAATTCATGAGATAGGTATTCCCTTATGACCAATAGTAGATGGTAGAGACTCTCCGACCTCCAATTTAGCAAAACATCTCACCAAAATGATTTTACTTCCTACACAGAAAACATCTTCTTTCATCAAGAACAGTACACATTTTATTGAAAAAGTAAAAGATATTTATATTGGACCTTCAGACATATTAGCAAGTTTGGATGTTATCAGCTTATTTACAAATGTTCCAAGAAACGAAACTGTGAATCTCCTAGAAGACCTTTTTCCTCTGGACATCGTAGATCTTTATCAACATTGTATAAATAATACTTTTTTCACTTTTCAAGACAAATTTTGGGAACAAAAAGAAGGACTGGCTATAGGCTCTTCCCTCTCTCAGGCTTTAGTTAACCTATTTATGGAAAACTTTGAAAATAGTGCTTTAAACAATTATCATCAAAAACCAAAAATATGACTATGCTATGTCGATGATATATTGATCATATGGCCAGGAACAACAGATGAACTCATTGCTTTCAAAGATTACCTAAATAATTTGCATAATAATATAAAATTTACAACAAGAAGAATACTTAGAAAACTGCCTTTTCTAGACATTCTATTAGAAGTCAATGAAAAGGATAATAAACTTTCTTTCTCAGTATATAGAAAACCCACCAACACAGGAAGATTTCTTAATGCAGCATCACACCACCACCCTTCACAAAAAATAGGTATAATAAAATCCCTAAGTGACAGAGCGTATAACATTTCCGGCACAGAAAAACAGAGAAATGAAGAATATCTAACCCAGATCTTTCAAAAGAATGGTTATGAAACCAAGACTATCAAAAAATCCTCCATACATCTCCTACAAGCATTTCTCAGAAACAAGATTTCAAAAATGCTATCACGCTTCCATATATCAAAAATGTTACAGACAAGATAGCTAAATTACTTAACAATATAACATTAAAGTAGCCTTTCTGCCACTGGAAAAAATTTCGAGATTTCTACATCCCCCAAAACTTCCTCATCATCCTTTAGAAAAACCAGGTGTTTACAACATTTATTGTTCTTGCAGCATCTGCTACGTAGGACAGACAGGAAGATCTGGGGAAATTCGTATGAACGAACACCAAAAGGATGTACAAAACAGAAGAGAACAAAAATCAGGTCTAACTTTCCATACCACTTCCACCGGCCAGAATGTGCTGTGGTAGAATACAAACATGTTGTACATAGAAAAAAAACTGTTACATTAGGAAATTTAAAGAAGCTGCAAACATGCTTAAAATACCAACACAATGCAATAAAAATCAAGGATTAATTCTCCACCAAGTTTGGTCAGCTTTAATAAAAAATATACCTCAGTCAAACCTCGGACATTATGAACGTGAACAACAGAACATGGCATCATCCAGCATTGTTTAAACCCAGCACTGCTTTGAATCTGCATTTTGATTTTTAATTTTATGAATAGTCAGATGGCTACAACTGTATAGTATGAGCTGTTAATCTCTTTTTTGTTGTTTTAACTTTCAGTTACCTTTTACCCCTGAAGATGCAAGTCAAACGACTTAAGAAACCTTTCGGGTCTTTTATTAATTCATTGTGTTTTATATAGCTTATTTAAAAAAAAATGTGGTCCAATTACCGGAATATACCATATTATTCACTGATTTTTTACTATGTAATGTGATAATGTTTTTGGAATATGCATGACTATTTTTCACGGTATTAACAACACCACAAACACTTTTATCCACAAGGATGTTTTATTAATGCTAATATTTCGCTGGTTTTTAACTCAGCATCATCAGAGCACAACACACATGTAAACGCGACAGTGAGTGGGTGAAACAATAAAATTGCGAAAGACAAAAGATCTAAAGTCCTATTTTTGGCGCCCTCTAACGAAAAAAAAAAAAAAAAAAAAAAATGGCAGCAGTTATCCAGGAGTTTTTCTTAGGATAACCGTCTCCCAAATTTTTGGCAAATTAATGCAACCATATTTGTTAAGGTTGGGAGAATTCTTCAAAGCCATTGCTGACTCAAAAAATAATCTTTCAGATCTATAACAACTCCTAAATAGCACATTCGTTTTCCTCCATCTAATCCTGTGTGAAGGAGTGTCCAAAGCGTGGTCTGCCAGTCCCGACTTGCCATAGTAATAGTAGCGAATGTATCTTTCATGTTCTTCCAGGCGGATGTTCACTGATCTTCCTGTTTGCCCATAATAGGCCAAGTCACAGTCACATGGAACTTCATACACTCCTGGGTGTACTAAAGGGTGAAGTTTATCCTTTGGCGAGCGGATCAGAGTTGCCAGCTTGACATGAGGCTTGAAGGTGGTGCGAAGGCCATGTTTCAAATATTAGCATTAATAAAACATCCTTGTGGATAAAAGTGTTTGTGGTGTTGTTAATACCGTGAAAAATAGTCATGAATAACCATCAACGCCTAAGCTTATCAGTTAGATTTTTGGAATATGAACAGCAAATTAGGTATATAACACAGTTTGTTAAATATAAATTTATTGTATAAGTATATAAAAAATAAGTGAAATGTATATGATAATTTTAATAAATAATTTATATATAGCTATATAAAATGTTAATAACTATAATAATATATAAATTAATAACTATATATTAACTCTTTTTTATATTTGCATATAAAAAATAGTTAATATAGCAAAAATATCTTAATGTAGTGAAAAGTGTAAATTTCATTAAATAACTAAGCTCTTAAATAACTAAAAATGAATGGGTAACAAGATTTATTATGAGATCAAAAGGATGGGATGGCAGAGAAATGGAAACTCTAGCATATCATGATTGGTAACTTCCGAACTGGAGAAACTACTTGGAATATTACAAATTTCTAAGTGTACTGAATCAGTATGTCATTGCAAATAAAGGTGCCAGTATGCCTGTACTGTTTGCATACCATCTCCGCCCCCCCCCCCCCTTTCATAAAAAAGTGATTGCTGTGCGAAGTACACACCAATCACTTTTTATAGAATTAAATTAAAGGATTTTATACATTAGATACTAAAGAAAATTTTAAATACATGATTGGAAGAGAACCAGGGGTTGCTACCTTGGAAATTGTACAGGCATAAGTGCTGGATTTTTTGCATGGAGAGTAGTCGGTAAGTGGAATGATTTTCCCAGAGATGGGTCATTCATTCTCTTTCTGTGAATGAGTTTAAGAAGCATGAAAGGCATTGTAATTAGTGTCTTCAATAATGAGGAAAGAGTCATGGGAAAATATGGTTTCGGAGAAAGAAATGAACGAGGTGAAAAATTGTTAGAATTTGCTGTGGACCACGAGATGATGATCTGTAACACAAGATTCCAACAAAAGGAGTGTAGAAAATGGACGTGGTGATCAAATGATGGGAAAACCAAAAACATGATTGATATGATTAAAAGAAGATGGATAACATCTTCTTTTAATCATATCAATGTCGTACAGCAATGTCGAACTTTTCAAGGAGCGGATATAGACTCGGACCATAGTTTAGTGATTGCAAACATTAAGATGAAATTAAAAAAGAAATATAAACCCTAACATCAGAATAGAAGAGATACAGTGCCAATAAGTGAAGCAGAAATAGGATGAAGGTACAGAATAGTGTTAGTAGAGAAACTTAAAAGTGTGGAGAAAGAAAAAAAAACTCGAATTTAAGAGTGAAAAGAGTAATGAAGGCGATAGAAGATGCAGTTGAAGAAACAGCCAGAAGAAGAGAAGATCAAGAAGAAATGGATTACACAAGAAACACTAAAGTTAGTACAGGAGAAAAGATTGTTGAAGATAAGAAGGGATACATCAGCACAAATAGAAGAGCAATATAGAAGAAAGTGTAATGAGGTGAAAAAAGGAGTCAGAATGGATAAGATAAAATGGTTAGAAGCCCAATGCAACAATATAGAACAGTACTATGGAGAGCATAAAACAAGGGAGGTATACAAAATAATCAGAACCATTAATAGAAAGTGGTAACCAAAACAGACCACAATTAAAGATGAAAAAGGCAAAGTATTGATGAATAAAGAAAAAATTGTACAGCGGTGGACAATATATTGTAGTGAGTTATATGAAGAAAAACTAGATTCAGATAGCGTTGGGAAACTGACTGAAGAATTGAAGCAGATATCACCACCAGGTAATGAGCATGATATGGACATTTTAAGAGAAGAGGTAGAAGAAGCAATAGGATGGCTAAAACACAACAAGAGTCCTGGTAACGATAACATTACTGGAGAAATGATTAAATATGGTGGTGAAAGTATGGTTACAGAAATGCACCAACTATGTAATATGGTATGGAAAGAAGGGAAAATGCCAGAGGAGTGGGTGAAATCAATATTAATAACATTATACAAGAAAGGAAATAAGCTAGAATGTAAAAATTATAGAACAGTTGCCTTGATAAGTCACCTTGGTAAAGTGATGATGATCATATTGACAGAAAGAATTGAGAACACAATTGGAAGCATACCTCGCAGACGAGCAAGCAGGATTTAGGAAGGATAGAACTACAATTCAACAGATTTTGACAATGAGGTTAATAGCAGAGAAAGCTAGGAGAAAAAACAAAAACATATATACTTGCTTTGTTGATTTTCAGAAAGCATTTGACAGTATTGACCAGAAAGTGACATTAGCAGTTCTGGAATCCTATGGAATTGATAAAAAAAACTAATAGCTATATTAAAAGACGTTTACCAGAATGCAGTTGCAGCAGTTAGAATAGGTGATGATTTGGGGAAATGTTTTAAAACAATCAGAGGTACTAGACAGGGAGACCCAATATTACCAAGCATTTTCATCGCACATTTAGAAAGAGCAATGGATAAAATGAAAGAAGATGCCAAAGGAATATCTGTACACGGAATGAAAATTAACAATCTGAGATTTGCAGATGACATTGTTATTATTGAAGAAGACGAAAGAGATCTACAAAAAACACTGAAACTGTTAAATGAGGAAGGGAAGAGATTTGGACTTTTTATGAACTTTGAAAAAACAAAGACAATGGTATTTGGTGAGAAGAACATGAAACAAAAGATAAAGTGGATGGAACTGATATAGAAAATGTAGAACAATTCACATATTTGGGAAGTAAACTGACATATGACTTGGGCTGTAAAAAAGAAATAAAGATCAGGATTGCAAAGGGAAGAACAAATCTGAAGGCCATGGATAACATCTGGAAAAGTAAAGTTGATCAATCTGCAAACAAAACTAAGAGTATCGGAAACATGCATCTTCAGCAGTGTACTGTATGGACCTGAAACGTGGGTAATAAATAAGGAATCAAGAAAAAGAATTTTGGCATTTGAAAGAACTGGTTACAGGAAGATTCTAAGAATAGGATGGGTACAGAAAATCACCAGTGAAGAGCTCTATCAGAAGATACAACCAAAACAGAATCTAATGCAGAAGATTATAAAACGGAAGCTGCAATTATTCGGACACATCTGTAGAATGAGTGAGTGAGGACCAGAAGATAAAGACATTTATGTTTGGTATTTTGGATGGTTTAAACAGAAGAGGTAGACCATACAGAGAATGGATAGACGATATAAAAGACTGGTGTGGAATGGGTGTACAAAAACTGCGACACTGTGCACTGGACAAAGAAAGGTGGAAGAAGATAGTGAAACAGGCATCAGACATCAATGGGCAGTGAGCCCATGATTCATGATGATGATAATAATGAGGTTTCAGATCCCCATGGAGATGCATGTGTAGTAGTAGTAATAATAATAAAGAATTTTTGTGACAGGTTTGGAATGTCTGCATTAAAAAGAAAAACTGTGAGAATAGGTATGAAAACATAATACATTTTAACTATTTATGTACAATCTTTAGTAAAGATAGCAAATTGAATATTAAGAATAAATAATAGAATTAACATGGCTGGTGTATTGGATAACTAGTTGTCCATTGAACAAGAGAGAAGATAAATTCTTAAAGGAACTTGTGTCTTGCATTTCATGAACAGTTGAGAAATTTGATAGGATAATTATGAGAAAACTGTAAGTGACAGGTGGCATTAGTTGTAAAGACATTAAAATAATTATATTAAAAAAGAACTTGCAGTTTAATTATATTCAGGATTGTGTAAGCAGTACTATTATAGGATCATATAGTCACTTCTGTAGAATAAAAAGTAAAACAGATGCTTGTAATAAGAATGGCAGGATATAGAGAGATCCAAAGGAAGACCATGGTGTATGTGGATATTTTTATTATTATTTTTGTATGAAACCCATCTATGAAAGGTTGAAACCTATTTATGTAGTTAATAATTGTTAACACACACATAAAGAATAATAAAGTTTATTAGCTCCTAGGTATTTCCTCCTTGTTACAAGGACATCATCAGAGGGAGAGAGAGAGCAGATTGATCGGTTGACACCATTCAAAATGGATGTGGGTCATATAGCATGTGCTAACTTATTTGTGTCTTGGTCACAGTTGGGTAACCATGAGAATAACTATTATTATTATTTTTTTTAATTATGAACATTTAATCATAAACTTTCATGTAGGCATGCAATCATAACAATTGAGATTCAGGCAGTCATAATTTTTACAAGTTTGAAGGAAACCACACTATGAATTTTAGCTATTCCGATTGCATGCTTTTCTCAAAGTTTTGAGAGGTATTCACAATCAGTTGTTCATATTTTTTTAATAATGACTGATTTATGTAACCCTGTATTGAATTACCAAAACTAACCATTGTTTCTCTTCAACTGTAATAACATATTCCATATTTACTCAGCTCTGACATGAGTAGATAAACATGTTATGTGATTCACATCTGTTTTGAATACTGTCAATCAGTCTACTCTTTCTAATGATGTTCTTGTAAAAAAGGAAAAATATATAGGAACTAATAAATTTTATTATTTTCTTATATGTGTTAACTCTTATTCACTACATAATATATCTACTATACATGTTCTTTTGAAATGTCTGGTTGCTGTTGTACATTAGCACATTGTGACTTAAATAATCTTAAATAATTCAAAAACTTTGATCGACACCAAACATGGAACATTTTCAAGTTACTTCAGATCTCACATAAGTAAAGTGATGGTCTTACACCGATTTGATTCTACAAGATATTCATGAATATATATACTCTCACTATATGCTTGAACTCCAAAAAAAAAAGTAATCCAAATTGTTAGAATTTAGGTTAATTTGGAAGAACAAATCAGAGACCTGACAAAGAATTAATCTGGAAGAAAATTGGTTTGTATGGTTATCATAGTATCTAGTTCAACTTGAAGTTATACAAGAAAATTATAACAAATTAAATAGTTGTTACTGAACATTGTAGTTGGTCTTAATAATCTTGCCTCTGTATCGCAATTGGAAGAACAGCAGAACATTGTTCCCTTCGATTGGAAAAGACCTGGGTTCGATTCTAGTTGTGATGAGGGAATCCTTATATGGGCTTTTTCAATTGAAGGTGAGTTAGCCAATCTCATATGGAGGTAGGGTTTTTTCATCTGGAAACTCGGGTTTTTCATCCTGTGTACAGACAAATCGGCCTTCAGAACACAAGCAATTTACAGACAAAAAAAATACTGTTCTTGGTGACGATGGGTGGTAGATGGTATTGATGGTAGTAGTGTCATAATAGGGGAATTAAGTAGTAGTGGAGAGGGTGAGATGTATTTAGAGAAATAGAGTAGGTTGCCCTCCCTATGAGTCCTTGAACTTACTGGAGGTGTCAAGTAATAATAATAATAAGAAAAAGTTAAGAAATTCCTTTCAGGTGACTTTCAAGTAACAATTTTCTCAGTTGGAAGCCCAACACAACACAAGTCTAAGACTTGTGTTGAGACCTAGTAATAATATTTTTATTATATTTTGATTAAACGTATAATGACTTGCATTTTAAGTACTCATTTTTCATTCATTAGGGGTTTAGTGCCTTTGCACAATGCTTGTTCTTATGGACATTATGAAGTTGCTGAACTCCTGGTTAAAGTAAGTTATAGTTTATATGTTTTTCTGATGGGTTTATTCTTTAATTGTCCAAGTGATCTTGATTTAATCTTATAAAGTTATTATTTCATTTAGTATTTGGAATCATTTATCAAATAATTTTAAATTCAAAAAATGGGGAGGAAATTATATTTTAATTAGTTTGGACAAAACGTGAATTTTTATCCTTTGCACAAAAAAAATTTACCATTTCTTAATCAAGAAATTGTAAAGGAAAGTTTGCACTGCGAAACAGACAGATTTTGATACCATATATGTAATATATAAGCACAGCTTATTTTTGTTGTGAGTGCCTTGAAGACCATCACTATCCTAATGCAGACTGATTTCCTTATTTATTTATTAAGGGTTTCCGTGACATTCCTTTTAATCTTTTATTTTTTGCAAACATAAACCTGCTTATTATGAGATACCATAAAACCGCGCGGTTAGCCTAGTGGCTTTGCGCTTCGCAACCATATGCCTGGGGAAGGAGTGTCCCAGGTTCGATTCTCGTTGTAGATGTGAGGAATTTGAGGCTCTTCCTCAGGCATAGCCAAGTTAGCCAGTCTTGGGCGTGGTCAGTAGGGTTTTTTCCGCCAGTTTATCTGGCGTTTTTCATCACGCAAACAGGCAAACCGGCCCCGTTAGCATACACCTCTACAGTCAAAAATATATCCCCCCCAGTGGCAGACCAGGCGACGGGTCGGTTGGGAGTAGTACTAACAAGAAGTCGCATCTAAAGTAACACGCGGACCCTGCATGGGAAGCGGGAATAACGCGTAGTAGAAGAAGAAGATTATGAGATACCATAAAAAACAAAAAAATCTGACAACTGCCAAATCAAGTTAATATTTTTTTAGGCAGTTAGAGATCAACCTTTTGTTTATAGCAAATACAAAGTATTCATTGATAGGGAACATTTGAGAATTTGTGCATGTTTGAAGTGTGGTGGTGTCAGTTAATGAAGTGGAGCTTTTCATTATACAGATTAGGTCCATTACTATTAATGTTAATATAAGTATCTTGCAGTGTATGTTGACTATCTACAATCTAAGAAGGATAAATGTTTATCGACTTTTGGCAATAGTGAAGTGTGTTTTTGAATGCTAGCTGTTTAATGCCTTAAAATGCATATATGTCAGTTCCATCTAATTACTTCTATGTTTTTTGCCTTCTGTGCCAAATACTAGCTTGAACAGTGAATTTGAATAATTCAGAAATATCAAGCAGAACAGTAAAATCATGAGTCCATTAATCATATAAAAAAATCATGATACATTAATAAACAAAGAATAATATTGAAGCTAATCATAGCTGAAAATTTTTATTATAAGGTTTATTATCATCATCATCATCATCATCCTAAGACCCAATGGAGTCGGAGATTCATCTAGGATGTCCTTTATCATACATACAGCTCATCATATCATTCCTTAAACGCATTCAAATTCTCTGCACACCACATTCTCAGACAATGCATTCCAATAATTTACATCGCTCCATGCAAAAACCTGCTGAATTAGAAACCATTATGCAGATGTACATAAATGTCACTTATGCACTGTATATGCAAAATACTTGGTCACATGCATTGTCAAGGCAACTATTTAAGGATGCTGCTGGTCAATAATCGTCAATAATGTTGACCACAGTGAGAAAAACAAAGGATATTTTGGAGTTCAATAAAGAACTTATTTTGGATTCCCATCTGGCTGGAGCCATGATTTTGAAAACAGCAGAGCTGACTGGTTTCTCAAAAGGTGAGATATCCTGGGTGTTTAATCAGTGGAAACATAACTCACATTGTTTGTCTAAAAGGCATAACTATGGTCCCAAGACAGTTTATCAGGAACGAGATTGCCATCATCTGCAAAGGCTTGTATAGACAAACAGAACTTCCTGTGTGTAATTGATCGAATGAAGGCTGTTCCAAACCCATATCTGACCAAACTATGCACAGGGAATTGAAAAGGATTGGTATTGGCAGTTGCATGCCTATGCAGAAACCACTGATTCTGCAAAGAATTGGAAAGTTTATCTACAGCGGTGTCAAGAACACCGTGACTAGATACTGGAAGAAAGTCGCCTAATGAGTCATAGTATATCATGTTCTGCACCAACAGTAGGCAGAGATTTTGGTGGGAGCTTCATGAAGCAGTGAATCCAGTTTGACTTGTAAACATCACTCAGGGTTCTGGAGGCGATGTCATGGTGTGGGGAATGTTCTGTTGGTACAGAACGGGTCTCCTGATATTGCTGGAAGGTCAGCTGTCCTCCAAGGAATATCTGAACAGTATTGCCAATCAAGCCCATCCTGCAATGAAGATTTTTTATCCAGCAGGTGATGGTTGTTTCATGGATGACAGTGCTACTGTCCATCATGCAAGAATTGTTCAGTAATGGCTCATGTGAGCATGACAGTGACTTCTGCTATCTTCCCTGGCCACCACAAAGAAAGGATCTGTATATCATTGAGAATGTATGGGGCATGTTAAAAAAAAAAACAGATCCAGGAGTAAAGTCCTCTTCTGTCAAATCTGAGCAAGTTAAAGGACTGTCTAGTGGATGCCTGGTATGCTGTAGATGTAGTCCAACACCTTATGGAATCTACGCTAAACTGCATATGTGCTGTAATTTGGGCTAAAGGCAGTCAAACTCGGTATTAAATAAAAGTTTCTAATTTAGTGGTTGGTATGTGTGTGAAAATGAGGCTATTAGGAAAGAACTTACCTAAGAACTTGTTAGCATTCATGTGTCAGAAAGAGCTAATTTCAGATGCATGGTCACATAAACAGAGCAGGAGAGGAAAAATTAGCAAAAGAATTGTCTTTGCTAGGTTGACAGAAAAAATCCAGAAGACCAAGCTGTAGTTGGATTGATACAGTTAAAAGTGCCTTAAAAGACAGAAGCACAAGATCTGATAATATATGAGGAGTCTTGACAGATAACCAATTAATTTGGAGGGAAATTGTTGATCAGAAGTTAGTAATGATGTAACTTTTTCATGTAGTACTATCATAATATTGTACTACCAGTACCATGTCATTCTTTATATGAGAAAAAAGTCTTATTATTGATGAATGATTCTGTTATTGTTATTACAATTATTGCAGAAGTACCTCTTTGGGGTCAGAAGACATTATTGAGAGACCTGAACTTTTGACTGACAAAGTTTATAAGAGACTGCAATTATTCCACTCATTTGCTATTCTCCAAGTGAAAAATCTAGTTCTCACACCCTTGCTAACCATAATCTTAACCAAGTGCTGAAATGTTTCCTCTGCATCAGTGCTATAAAACTCTAACTTAAATGTTTCTATCATATCCTGTCTTTTCTGCCTGTCAGCCAACTTTTGAAACCCACAGAATCTTGGTCTGCCATCAAAGAAGCATTCCATAGATCACTTACATCATGGCCATTCACCTCTGGATCCTTTTCATTACTTCATCCCCAATAAACCCACCTGAGTAGATCTGAGTACAGTAATCCAGATGTGAGGGTATGATAGCTTCCTTATCCCTTCTTTTTAGTGTGTTCTTCAATAACCAAGTAATCATGTGAGCTACCTTAGCAACATGCCCCTTTTCATCCCAAAATGCATAACTTTACAATTTTTCACATTAAACTGGCATCCATTTTGTTCTTCATGCTGTTAGTCCATTTAAGTCATCAGCAGACAACTGAATATTTCCCTGTAGATAATTTCCTGCATCATGAATGTACAAATTAATAGTCACCTGCTTTTCTTCCAGATGTTGCTCCTCCATGTACTACTCTGATATCTGTTCATCAGCCATTCTTCTGTCCTTATCACCAGTTTCTGTCCATCCTTGTTTGTTTGCTCCAGTTTGTATAACAAAGTTCCATGTGATATTCTTTCAGATACCTTTGCAAAATCCAATAGTATTGTATTGTCATTCCTTTTATCCAACTCAGCCATCACCTATTATATATGCTGGCTTGGTTGGCTGAGTGGTTAGCCTACCCACTCTCCAACCAACTGACTGGAGGTTCAAATCCCACTGTGGGTATGGATGTTTGTGATTACACCGTCCAACACAATTTTTGCTGACTTTTATATGAGACTTGTTTTTTACTAATTTGGGTGCGCTGATTTCAAATATCAAACCCATTTTTCTCTATCACATCAGGTTTTTCCTCTATGGCATTTTCTTTTTGCTAATTTGTAAGTTTTTGATAGTTTTAAGGAGGCAGTACTATTTAGAGGATCAAAAAAATCGATTTTTTAATATTATTTTCTGAAAGTATGTACTTTTAAAAATCTGTTCCTAACTTTTTATCAAGAAATTCAAAAAATTCCCGAAGATATAGCCTATTATTCAAAGCGGTGCGCAGATCAGAATTGGAGCGCTCACCACTCTCGCTGGTTAGTAAACGAATAAATGCGTAAGAACGTGCAACGGCACATACTGCCGCTTTGAATGCAAGAGAGGCTGATAATTAGATACATAACTACTTAACAATATTCATTAAAAATTACAAGAATATTTATAAAAAAATAACTATTTTACTTACACATGAGTTTCAGGGAATAAATTTTTGTTTGTAGCAATTTCTGCTGTGTGTTCTGTTTTGGCAATCCCTTTGAATACTCCAACAGTAGTCGGCCATCATGTGAGAATCCCATCTTCCTTGGTACCGATCTTCCATAGTTTTTAAGTCTTGATGAAATCTTTCGCCTTGTTCATTGCTTACAGCACCTAAATTCTCAGGAAATCTATCAAGATGACTGTATAGGAAATGAAGCTTTATGCTCATGTTGCAACCTAGGTGCTGGAAATTTTCAAGCATTGTTTCCACTAGATCATTGTAATTGCACGCTTTTTTGTTTCCAAGAAAATTATTCGCAACCATCGTAAATGAAGTCCAGGCCTCTTTCTCAATTTCATTCATAGAGTTGATGAAATTTGGGTCTCTCATTAAAGTTCTAATTTGTGGTCAATCAAATACACCGGCTTTAATTTTTTCATAACTAAGTCGTGGAAATTTTTCACATATGTATTGGAAACAGTCACCTTATAAATCTAAAGCTTTAACATACTGCTTCATAAGACCTAGTTTGATGCGTAGAGGTGGAAAAACGATTTTTTCTCTGTCGATTGAAGGTTGATTTATAACATTCTGTTCTCCAACATTTAAGGATATTCTAAGAGGCCAATGTTTCTGACTCCAGTGTTGGTTTCTAGCTCGACTATCCCAGAAGCATAGAAAACACGGAAACTTTGTATATCCTCTTTGAAAGCCAAGTAAAAAGTTCACCATTTTAAGATCCACACAGATGATCCAGTTGTGGTCTGTATATTTTAATAACTTTAGAACCTTTTTAATGTCCTCATATGTTTCCTTTAAGTGGACTGAATAGCCAATAGGAATTGAGCCATATAAATTCCCATTGTGTAGTAAGACACACTTGAGACTTCTGCTTGAACTGTCGATAAATAAACGCCACTCATTTGGATGATATTGTACAAGATTACTTTCCCTGCTACAATAAAAAGTTATCTTCGTATCTTGCTTCAGTAAGTTTTTTCATTTAATCTTGAAGCTAACAATTCCGATGATTCCTTTGATAGGCCCAAATCTCTTACTAAGTCATTCAATTCCGCTTGAGTAAAATGTTGCGGTCCAGAACTAGAAATTAAATTTTCACTGTCTAAATCAACATCCGGGTCTTGTTCCTCAAGAACATCTGGCATATCCCGATCATGCTCGTTCTCAAGTAAAGGAAGTCCTTTATAAATTGGCACGGCTATTTCATTGGAATGAGCAACTGGCCGAATTGCTGAGTCAAGATTTGGATACACAATTTTTTTCTTATTCTTATTATAGCCAGAAGTCTGAACTAAACAAAAATAGCAATCATCTACGTGATTTTTCGGTTCACGCCAAATCATTGGAATGCCAAAAGCTAATTTTTGGCATTTTCCCTTGCTCCACTGTCATAAATTTTCTACACGACTTACACACTTTATTTGGAATCCATGACTTGTCCTGATCTGCAATTTTTACGTCAAAGTATGCAAAGTACACTTTCTTAACGAAATCAGTGATATTTGTCCTTTGACTGGGAACAGTAAAGCTGCCACAAATGTAGCAGAATGAATCTACACTATTGACACAATTTTGAGTAGTAGACATGATGTATTTTCTTCACTGCCGACTAACATGCAATTAACAAGACAAAAAAAAACAGAGACTTTATTGAAACGTTATAAGCGCTCATCATACTTTCACGATCAATTAACGATCGACTGATTTCGATCGTTCTTTGTCCGTTATGACGCATATAGCATTCATTTGTTTTAGGCAGTTGTCATCGCCTACTTTTCATCACCTAAATGTATTAGGTCGGTTATCGGCTCTCTCGCATTCAAAGCACCAGTACGTGCCGTTGCCGGTTCTTACGCATTTATTCGTTTACTAACAAGCGAGAGCGGTGAGCGCTCCGATTCTGATCTGCGCACCGCTTTGAATAATAGGCTATATCTTCGGGAATTTTTTGAATTTCTTGATAAAAAGTTAGGAACAGATTTTTAAAAGTACATACTTTCAGAAAATAATATTAAAAAATCAATTTTTTTGATCCTCTAAATAGTACTGCCTCCTTAAAACTATCAAAAACTTACAAATTAGCAAAAAGAAAATGCCTTAGAGGAAAAACCTGACGTGATAGAGAAAAATGGGTTTGATATTTGAAATCAGCGCACCCAAATTAGTAAAAAAAAAAAGTGTCAGATCATAATCAGCAGAAAAAATTTTTTTTTTTGTTGGCCAGTGTTATATTTAGGTGGGAGATGAATGTCATTGCTTGGTGTGAGACCACTGCCTTGCTTATTGGGGGCCTAAAGTGGCTTGGAAAAAAAAATTCCATGTTTTGTCACTAGAGCAGGGTTTCTGGATTATATTTTAAAAAAAATGAAAAATATAAAAAATATATATGTATAATTGATAAAAAAGAAATCCCTGGCCATCCATGGTAAAAATTGTGTTAAAGGTTTACATATAACCTTTTGTGGATGGAAGCAACATAAATAAATAAATAAAATAAAAAGTTAGTAAATTCTTGGCTCAGTGACTTCAGTAATGATCACTCTGATATAAGAATTAATAAAATCTAGGATCACTCATTCCAAGCTTTTCTTCTTTTGTATTGTATTGTCATCACTAAAATATTGACATAGAAATTGCAAGAAACGTGTATTGCTGCACCAGATCTGAACATAGAGGTGTAAGATAACAAGCAGGATGTAAGGGAGTTAACTTGTTTCTCTTTAACATTTTAAATGGACTACATTTCACTTTTTTATAAGATATAGTGCATGATGATACAGCAGTATCATTAAGATACAAAGATGGAAGATACAAATAAAATGTGAATCACTTCACTAGAAAAGTTTCTCACCAACATAGATTAACTTTTTAACCTCCATATACCACAGTACAGAGGCAGATATGCCTAACTACAAAACTATGCTATAACAAAACAATATTATAGCAAAACAGTGACCTCATGCAAGTGTTATCATTTGTAATTTTAAAATTTTTATGCATTGTTTAGTCAAGATGTCCTTTTGGGGCCAGTGTGATATCTTTGCTACCATCTCTTTATATGTAGGTATTGTTTAAAAATAAACTAGTTTTATTTTACTTTTAGCATGGAGCCAATGTGAATGTTGCTGATCTCTGGAAATTTACTCCACTTCATGAAGCTGCTGCAAAAGGAAAATATGAAATTGTTAAATTACTTCTCAAGGTTAGTTTTTTCTTGTTGAGATTATTCATTGCTGTAATATGTAAGTAAAATTCTTGAATGCCATTCTAGAATTAGTAGATGATTTTGTATGCTTCACATAACTCAAAAAAAAAAAAAAAAGCTTTTGTTTCTGGGAATATTTCTGTGGACATATTTACACATTGGAAAAGTAGAATGAATAGTAATCAAATATTTTACTATAAATATATATATATATAGAGATATATATATAGACACACACACACACACTATCTGATCAAAAGAGTCTGTTCTGATTACTCAAAACTGTAATCAGACTTTCCCTGTGACACACTTTCCAGTATGAAAAGTGGGTCCATCCTTTGCTTCTATGACAGCTCTAACTCTTCCAGGGAGACTTTCTACCAGGTGTCGGAACACCTCTAGAGGAATGGCAGTCCATTCTTCCTGAAGAGCTGTAGCCAGAGTAGTTCATGATGTGGATCATTGGGGGTCTGGAGTGAAGTCGGCATTCTAATTCATCCCAAATGTGTTCTATGGGATTCAGGTCAGGGCTCTGGGCCGGCCAGTCCATTTCTGGAACGTTATTGTCCACAAGCCATTCCCTCATAGGCCTTGCTTTATGGCAGGTAGCATTGTCATGCTGATATAGGCAATAGTCATCACCAAATTGATCTTCTACCGTAGACGGTATACAATGGGCTAAAATGTCCTTGTACTCTTCTGCATTTAGATTTCGGTGTAGTGTTACAAGAGGGCCAAATCCATTCCATGAAAAACACCCCCACACTGTAACGCCTCCTGCTCCAAATTTCACTGCTGGCACTACACGCTTGCAGGAATCATTCCCCAGGCATTCGCCACACCCAGACCCTCTCATTGGACTGCGACACGGAAAAGCATGATTCATCACTCCACGTTTCCAGTTGTCGACTGTCCAATGGCATCGCTTTTTACACCACTGCAGGCGTCGGTTAGCATTCACAGGAGATATGTTTGGTTTATGGGCAGCTGCTCAACCATGGAACCACATTCCTCTTAATTCTTGACGCACAGTCATGGTGCTGGCTGGACAGTTAATAGCACTGCAGAACTTCCGGGTAATTGTTTCACTCGATGTCTGGTGAATTCCATGAACAACCTTCTTCAACACTCAACAGTCCCTGTCTGTCATTAATTGCAGCCTACCCGACCGTGGTTTTGTTGTGGTTGTGCCTTCACGTTTCCACTTCACAATCACATCACCGACTGTTGACTTGGGCAACTTGAGGAGGGTTGAATTGTCTCTGACAGATTTGTTACTGATGTGGCAACCGATAACTAGTTCACGTTCAAAGTCATTGAGGCCTTGACCTACCCTCTGCTTGTACTTCTTATCACTGAACAACACACACAGCTCCATGCCTTCTTTTATACTGGTAAGTGAGGTCTTAGCGACATCTAGACGTCAGTTTACGAATTACAGAGGGTGTCCGGATACTTTTGATCAGATTGTGAATAAATTTCATTAAATTAGCTAATTCTTAGATAAAACTTTCACTGCCGTTTATAATTTTTTTTAATAATAGAAAGTGATTATTTCAGAGTCATATGCAAATAATGCATTTATACCATAACTCCATCAAGAATTTAAAAACTTAAATATAAGAAAGAAAGGGAATAAGATTCAGGCATAAAAGTTAGTGTGGGGTTTTTACTAGATTAATGTGGAAGAAATTTTTTTGTATAACATAGGGAGATGTGTAAAACAAGAGGACATCCATGGAAGCTGTATACAGAAGGTGTGAGCGAGGGAGTGAGTAGCAGTTTCTTTGCATGGAGAGTAGTGAGTAGGATGTATTGTCAGAGAGTGCATGAACTGCAAATGGGTTTAAGGATGGTCTTTTTGTGTGTGTGTGTGTGTGTGTGTGAATGCGACTGTCTATGATTAGTTTTTTGACTCCATAGAGGCCTGATGCTGCTAATAATAATTGTACATGTGACCATTATTACACACAGTCAAACCTTTCTACTTAAATTCTGTTTCTTTGGATTTACTTACCTCTATTTTTTCCTCCCTAGATTTCTTGGTCATGCCAAATAAAACAAAAATAAATTACTCTAATCTTGATACAGTACAGGTATCCCTCGCTTAATGCACTGAAATTAATTGCGCCAATCCCTTGATATACGCGGCAAGAGTTTTGATTAACGCACCTTTAACCCTGCAGAGCTCACAGCTGATCTGATAGATACATGCAAAATGTTTTAATATAAATATTGTTACACAATCCAGTGTATAGCTTGGAGGTCATGAGTAGCTGTGCATTCATATGTTACGAGTGATATTCCGTAGTGTTTTTTCCTGTTAGTTTGGTTTAACACATGTTATGTAAAGGTTTGTGATATTCGACAGTAAATTATATCTGAGAGATACCGCGACCTCTGATGTCAGTATAGTATGGTTTATTTTATTTTTTTATTTATATTTTATTCTTTGTTCAATAATTTCTAGATTGTAACTGAAAATAAACCATCATGTATTACTGAAATAGAGATCCAAAGGCTTATTTATCATAAATGTCCTCTAGGAGATATGCTTTACATTATGGAAAATACTAAGGAAAGTGATCTGGAGCTTACTCCACCTTTACTACGAATTGCCCATAAGGTTGCTTATGCTTGAATCCGCTGAAACTTTTAGTTTCTATATATATTCAGCACGAAACTCTTGTAGTTTCTATATTCAGCTATGAAATAATGTTGGATTCAATATCCACTTAATTTGTACCATCATGTATTATATTTGCAGTGTTTTTTCTTTGTTTTATTGCTTGTGTGCCGAGGTCTGGAGAGTCATTTTGCTTGTTATCATAGAATTTATGCCGATAAGAAAATAACTAAAACTGTTCAAATGACTCTTGATAACTTCTTTTGATAAAAAATTGCAGTAAATAATGTAGGTACAAGTGTATTTATTAAACATTTACTTTGCATTCATTTTTTATCTTTCCTAAAAGAGTACCATATAAAACGAATTATTAATACAGTAATCGATCATGGACAAGTTGTAATTTTTACCATTGATTATTAGATTTGATTAATGCGATTTTGATATATGCGATAACATCAAGGGATTAATTAACCACGTTAATCAAGGGATACCTGTACCATACTACTTAATATTCTAGATACTTTACTCCAAACTTTCTCTCTTGTGTATAATATGTTGAACAATTTCTGTAGTATGATATAATAAAATACCTAGACAGATAAAAAATGTTTATCTTATTTTTCTCAGAATGTTATCTTCAGTTCTTATATCACCAGCTTTATGAACTTCAATTTCTTTTACAATACTCTTAAGCTCCTTTTCTTTTTTTCAGTATCCTTCAGAATATTTTACTGCCTTTACATCATTTGATTTAAATTCTTCTGAATATCTTCTCATGACCTTTTGCACATAACTGGCTTTCTTATAATTTTGTCTGTATTCTCTAAGGGTACTGCTGATTTGCTTACCAGGAACTTCTGATATCATTTCTTATTTTCCATGACTCCTCTTTAACTTCCTCCACATTAGCTGCTTGACTTTGATTAGTTTTAAAATTTCATATATATATACATTTCTTTTCAGTGTGATACTCATTTTTTTTTTTATCTTGATCAAAACTAAATGGTATCCACTTTCTATTTCATACCTCTGTATGCTCTTGAAATCTCAATTAGTCTGAAGATATCACCATAAACCATAGCATAATGAGACTTATTTCTTCAGTTCTCCATTTGAATTTATGCACATTTCTTTGTTGGCACATGGTGTTAGGTAATACACTGCTTGGAATTAAGTCAATGGACACCATAGTATGAGGAACAAACAGTCATGGCACCCACTTTAATAAGATGCAGGATCTCCTTTTCTTGCGATGACTGCAGCAATTCTATGGGACATACTTTCCACAAGCATACAGTGGCCATCGATGGGAATTTGGAACCTTTCTTCCTGTAGGCATGTAATGAGGTCCTGAACTGTTGGAGGGGGGGGCAGACCTCTTTTGATCTTATCCCATGCTCCAGTTCACCCTACAGATGTTCAGTAGGGTTGAGATCAGGGCTCAGTTGGAGGTCAGTCAAGTGGTGATGTTTATGTCCACAAACCATGCAGTTACAGCAGCAGCCTTATGACATGGTGCATTGTCTTGCTGAAATGCCACAAAATAGGAAGCATTGCATTGTCTAGAATGTTCAGGTACCTCTTGGAGTTAAATATTCATGCCATCACAAACAGAAGTCCGAAGCCAGACCAGGAAAAACAGGACCACACCGTCACCTGAATTTCATAGTTGAGGTTATGCACTCGTAAGAGACTTTCACCGAGTATCAGCCACACCCATATCTGTTCATCTGCTCAGCAGAGGGTGTAGCATGATTCGTTGCTCCATAACACAATTTTCCAAGCTTTCATGTCCAACTGTACATGCTGTTTACACCACTGAAGACAGCACTGCATGTTGGTTTGGTTAATATGGGGCTTGCATATTCTGGTCCCGCCATGGAAACTCATGTTGTGAGCTATGGTTCTGAATGTTTTGGTGCAGATTTGTGTTCCATTTGATGCTCAGAACTCAGTGTTCAACGTGCTGGCTGAATGCAGCAGTTTTTACATATTATCCTTCATAGCATCCTACGGTGAGTGTGGTGGGTAGTCCACTGCTGGTAGCACTTGCATTTGACTCCCTTTGCTTCTCAGTAGGGTATTACTGATTGTTAATACAGAATGGCTCAATTTACCGAACAGATAGACTTGCTTGCAACATGGCATCTATTACAATGCCTGTTTCAAAGTCTGTCAGTTCCTTTCTCGCATCCATTTCACCCAAATGGTTGCAGTGACTTGGGAGCATAATATTCCTCCAAATTTTTACTGCAAACACAACTCATTAAATGGCATAATACACCTTGCCCATGGGAGAGTCAGTTGAATTCCTTCCAAGCATTGTATGGCTTTTGCCATTATTATTAGTTTTGCTTCTCATTCTCCCAGTATTTCCAGAATATTCCTTTGTCTGATTCATTTCCTACTCTGCTGTTTAGATCTTTAGCTTCACTCTCTAATGACTCAAAATTTTTTGTGTCCATCTTCCTTACTAGAATATTCTGTGGGACCATAAATGAGTTTCAATGTTCATTTTCCCATATTCAATTTTTTTCCATCACTCTTGAAGTTACTTGCCATTCAAGATGTTTAGTATTAAATATTATAGCTAGTCCTTCCTTTCCTTGATGACTCTTCAATATACGTAGGCCGTTCAATAAGTAATAAGACTATATTTATACAGAAAACAGATTACCTTTAATCGTCATCATTTACATGGTCTTTTTCTCGAAGTAACTACCGTGAGACGCGATGCATTTGTCCCAACGTTGCGTCCACTTCTTAAACGCATGTGAGAGTCCGTTTTTGAGAGTTCTTTCAAAACCGCCTCCGCAGCTTTTACACATGCTTTGTTGCTTTCGAAATAGCGGCCTCTTAGTGGTTTCTTGAGCTGAGGAAACAGCCAGAAATCGCACGGTGCGAGATCAGGACTGTATGGAGGGTGTGGTAGGATATGTGTTGTTCTTCTGCAAAACGTCCACTGCACAACTAGCAATATGTGGCCTTGCATTATCGTGGTGCAATAAGAAGCCATTCTTCAGCAATAGACGCTTCCTTTTGACGTGCTTCATGATAATCGCTGCTGTGTTGATCATTGTCTCTGTGATGGACGTTCAAGATCTTCCACATTTTGCCTTCCTTCCTTAAAAGTTTTATGCCAGCGAAAAACACTTGCCCTCGACATTACTTCATTGTGGACAGCTTCGCGTATCATGTTAAAAGTGTCCGATGCTGATTTTTGCAAATGCACACGAAATTTAATCGCATAACGTGTTCCAAGGACGCTTCCATTTCGAAGACTGGTCGCACCTCATTGGCGCGCCGATGAGCACTTGCGTTTAGTCACGTGACACTCTGGCACATCAGCCCGTATACGCCATCTATCAACCTCTTGTTAATACAGACAACAACATTTCTTTATTCCACAGAAATTAATATTGTGATGAATGGTTTCGCCACAGTAAAATTAGTCTTATTACTTATTGAACAGCTCACGTATATCAAGAATATATCATCTCATGATTATTATTTAACAGTATTTCACTTGTTTTTTTTTTTTTTTTTTTTTTTTTTTTTTTTTTTTTTTTTTTTTTTTGCATTTATCTGTACATAATTGGTTACATAATCATGTAATTTCTGTAATTCCTCTAGTAACTCAGCCTGCCTTCCATTGATGCATCTAGTGTTGTTGGTAGCTGTCTTTAATTCTGTTAAGTTTTATGTTGTTTCACTAATTGGCTTTTCACTGTTTGTCTCAGTTTCGCGATGAAAATGTGCGTGTGTGGGGGGGGGGGCATTTAGTCATGTGACTACTCAGCTAGCGTGGCTTTTCACTAAACTATCATATTTTTAATTTAAGCTAGTTGCAGAATACAGTTTAGTCAGTTAAGTCCCATATTGCCAGACTATACTTATTCTTTCACTGTTTGGAATATATATTTAATAAAAGGACTCAGCACAGGAAGATAAGAATTGAATATTGGAGGTATCCTCCTAGTAGTCTTGAATTTATGTTCAAGCAGCAATTATTTAGTTTTATGTTGCATAGTTTGTATATTCCTAATATGAATTATCTGTTTAAACTAACTGAAGCTAATTAATTTTCATTTGTTGTTGTAATCTATATGTTCATTACTGAACCCTTGATGAACCCTTATACGCTCATCAGTTATTTTAAATTCTGTTAAATTTACTGAATTACTTTTAGAAGTAATTTTCCTCAGAAACTATTAAGTCACCATCATATATTAAGTAGTAGAAGATATTGTATTTAATAATGCGAAGCAGTCAGAACATGTTACTTTGGTTTTTTGCATATTTGTTCAAACAATGCTCTATTTAAAATAGCTATTTTTATGTGAAACTGTAGTTATTCTGTAATTTTCAGAGTGTTTTAAGTTTCCTGTTAATTTTATTGTTTATAGAATGGAGCAGATCCCAGTAAGAGAAATCGTGATGGACATACACCTTTAGATTTGGTAAAAGAAGGTGATCAGGATGTAGCAGACTTGTTGAGAGGTAATAATAAAATTCCTTCTTTATGTTTATTAAAACATATATTGTTGCTTTGCTTTGAGTTCTTAGAAAACAATGAAAACAAAACTTATTAAATTGTGCTAAGGCTTATTAGAAATACTAAGTAAAAATAATTGCAAAACCACTTCACAAGACCAAAACAGAACTATCAGATTACTTATCAGTTTATTTTTCTACATTATTTTTTTTTTAAAAATAAAGATAAAGGCTGCTTTCTTTTTTCTAAACAAGATTTCAAGTTCCTTAGACATACAAAACCACCCCACTTTCAACACAAGAAACCAGGACTATGCAAGATCTTTTGCATGTGTGGAATCTGCTGTGTAGGACAGACAAGCCGTTCAGGAGAGATACATGTGTCAGAACACATCAAGGATGTGGAGGAGGGGGGGTAAACTTGACTGGCAGTACATACAATAGATAATGAATACCAAGTATTATTGGCATCATACTGAAATGACGCACAGTGACTATATTTTTCTACACCAGAGGATTTATGAGCCTCCTGAAATGTTTAAAAACCCAAATCTTAGTATCCTTAGTCATCTTCCATTAAAATGATTTGGTACATGCACACCTCAGACACTCATTACAAGGGTTGTTTGAAACGTTTAGTAAAAAAATAAGTTAAACAAATTGTTTTTGAAAAAAATCACCTTTATTTCTCAACATAGTCCCCATTGAGGTCTACACATTTGGTCCAGCAAGTTTCCAATTTTTTCATCCTATCTAAAAAGGAGTATTTACCAAATTGTGCAAATAGTCATTGACAGCCTCAATGACATCTTCGTTCAAAGAAAAGTTTTTCCCACCGAGCCAAATTAGAATACAGTGGATGTGGAACAATTTGAACCTCATTTCTTTCAATTTTGTCATTGTGACGGCCGAGGTGTGGGACAGTGTATTGTCTTAATGAAAGAGCACTTTTTTGTGCACCAATCTTGGGCATTTTTTCTTCAGTTCTTCTTTTAAACAGTTCAACAATGACGCATAATAGATTCCTGTTATTGTCTTACCTCTTTTCCAAATAGTCTATCATGATAATTCCTTGGGAATCCCAAAAAAACAGTGGCCATCACCTTCCAAGCTGACAAGCCAGTCTTCGCTTTTTTTCTATGCTCTTTCACCGGGCATTGTTCACTGTTTTAACTGCTTCTTGGAATCAGGTGTGTAGTGGTGGATCCAAGTTTCATCTACAGTCACAAATCAATGCAAAAAATCCTGCAAATTACAATTAAACATCGCCCAAACACTGCGTTGAAATGTCTTTTTACATGCGTTTTTGATCGACAGTCACAATCGTGCACACAGCTTTTTCATGTGCAATTTTTCTTGCAGGATATTATACACCCGTTCAGTTGAGATGCCTACAATCTCAGCAATCTCACACACTTTCACTTGGCGATCTTCCATAATGATACCATGGATTTTGTTGATCATTTCCTTCGTAGTGACCTCAGTCAGGCATCCGGAATGCGCTTCATCTTTGATAGACTTACGACCACGTTTAAACTCATTTATCCAAAAATAAATAGTCTTTAATGCTGGTGCAGAGTCCCCATGAACTGCATTCAACTCGGCTTTGATCTGCATAGCCATCCACTTCTTCAAATAAAAGTGTTCTATCACTGCACGAAACTTATTTTACTCCATTTGTATGGAAAAATGCGAACATGGTCATTTTAGGGGTGCTTAAGGGTCAAAGCTGTATAACTGAGAGGAGACCTCCACATAGCCTTTAAAGGAAAGCGGAGAACCGACCAGGGCTTCTGACCTAATGTTCAATCCTCACCTTCTCGTGGTGCACCCTGTTGGTATCTACTTGGATACTGAACGAACGAGGATGAACTGGCAATTTGGGATTTAGCCGACCGAATTGTATTCTTATTGGTTAAACCAAAATAAAAAATGATGGTACAACATGACAAAATTTCATGCCGGCTGGGGCATTGCCCGGTTAAACAAGGCCCCTGTTGTTTTCGCCAGGGAACCAGGGCGAACAGCGAAAAGTCAGCTACTGGAACAAATCTGAAAACAAACCCCAACTCGACATCACCAGAGTTGAAGATCGGTACTATCAACATAAGAAGCCTGAATGGCAAAGAAATGGAGCTAGCTGAGGAATTAGAAAAGTACCAGATCGACATAATAGGGTTGACTGAAACAAAAAAGACCAAAACTAGTGAGATCTTTCTGAGCAATAAATACAAAATGTTATATTCAGGCAATGACAATCAAGGAAAAGAAGGAGTAGCCATAGTATTCAACACAAAATACGAGGCTAATCTTCTTGAATGGCAGTCAGTCTCAAGTAGAGTAATGTGGGCAAATATGAGAATGGGGAACTGGACAATGAAACTTATTTGTGCCTATGGTCCCACAAAAGGTTCTACTAAGGTAAAAGGAATTTTGATGCTTTAGAAAAAGCAACTGACACAATGAAAAAGGAAAAGATGGTCCTTGTTGGGGATCTAAATAGCAGAGTAGAATATGATTGTGAGACATACAAAAATATAATTAGAAGAAACACACGTATAAACCACAGTGAAAATTATTTAATTGTAAATATTTCATCCTAAGTATCTTAGGACATCATCAGTACAGTATTTAAACAAAAATTAGGAATAACATACAGTTAGGGTGCATGATTACAATAGAATCTCATGAAAACGTGCATAACGTGCTAAAGTAGTACAAAAAAAAAAAAAAAAAGTTAATTATTTAACACAGTTTTGTATGATAATTTCCCATACTTTAGGAATAGTAAGAACGTCGTTGCGGTTTAGATTTGGTCTGTGTAGTAGGGCTTCAGAACTTTCTTTGTATAAACGTTCATGTTTAAATAAAGATCTATGTAAAAGATTAGCCTTTTTCCAATGGATCCTATGGTTTGGATTTTCAATTCCGTGTTGAGAGAGGCCAGATTTTTGCGGTTTAAGAAGACGAATGTGGTCTTGATGTTCCGAGATGCGTTTCTGAACAGACCTACCTGTCTGTCCAAAGTAAGATAATTTGCATGAGCATGGAATCTCATAAACAACCAGGTAACATCAAAGGTGAGAATTTGTCCTTAGGAGAAGGTAATAAGTTCTATTCCTAAAGTATGGGAAATTATCATACAAAACTGTGTTAAATAATTAACTTTTTTTTTTTTTTTTTTTTTTTTTTTTGTACTACTTTAGCACGTTTTCATGAGATTCTGTTGTAATCATGAGCCGTAACTGTATGTTATTCCTAATTTTTGTTTAAATACTGTACTGATGATGTCCTAAGATACTTAGGATGAAATATTTACAATTAAATAATTTTCACTGTGGTTTATACGTGTGTTTCTTCTAATTATGAACGCACCACAGGTTTCGTTATTTAAAAAAATACAAAAATATTTCGGGAAAATTTGGAGAAAAGAGCAAAGCTAATAATAATGGCAAATATCTGTTGGATTTCTGCTCAGGACATGGACTGGTTATTACTAACACCATGTTCCAACATAAAAATGTGCACAAATTCACATGGAGAGAAGAGGCTAGGAATAAGAAAAGTCTCATTGACTATGTTATTGTTGATAGTGATGTTTTCTCCCTGGTGCAGGACACCAGAGTGTACGGAGGATTTGAAATTGGAAGTGATCACTATTTAGTCTTGAGCAGGATTAAATTGAATTTCATATTGAAAAAAATAACATGTAAGAAAGTTTTAAAGCAAATAAAAGTTGAGCAGCTCTCAGATGTGAACTGTAGACTAAAATACAGAAAGATTATTGAAAAAAATATGAAAGAGTTTGAGAACAGGAATCAAACCTTGGAGATTCAGTGGCAAACTCTGAAGAAAACATTGATTGATTCTGCCAGAGAGGCATGTGGTGAGGTTGTCTGTAAGGATAAAAAAAATCAGAACTCCCTGTTGGACACAGGAAGTTAAAGAGGCAGTGAAGGAAAAGAAGAAAGCATATCATAAGTTCCTGTCAAATAAGTCAACTTGTGCTCTTAGAGAATATAGAGACAATGCAAGAATGCTAAACAAAATCATGGGAGGACTTTGGCAAGAATATAGAAAATAAATATCAAGAAGGTGGCAAAATATTCTAGAGGTTGTTGAAGAAGCTTAAGAATGGAGGAAAGAGTGCTGTAAAAGGAGTTCATCATCATCAAATTCCTGCCATGTACCCTCAAGGGGTGTACAGGATATGACAGTACTACATGAAAAAATTACATCATTACTAACTTCCTATCTACAATTTTCCTCCAAATCAGTCTGTTACTTGTCAAGACTCCAACATTATCAGATCTTATATTTCTGTCGTCTAAGGCACTTTGTACCGTATCAATCCACTTATATCTTGGTCTTCCTCTGGGTCGTTTTCCTGCCAACCTGGCAGAGAATACTTGTTTTGCTAATCTTTCCTCTCCCATTCTATTTAAGTGACCATACCACCTGAGATTAGCTCTGCTGACACATTCCTGGATGCTGACAATGTCAAGTTCTTTCCTAATATCCTCATTTTTAATATGATATTGCCATTGATGCCATCTGTTCACACCTCTAATCTTTCTCAGGACTCTCATATCTGCAGTCTCTAGTCTTTGGTCAAGTGTTTTACTTCTGACCCAGCTCTCAGATCCATAAGTTAAAATTGGTTTGAACACAGTCTTGTATACAGCTAATTTAGTGTTACGACTAATTTCTTTCTTATTCCATATGAATTTATTCAATTGACTTCCCACGATACCAGCTTTGCTGATTCTGTTGTCTATTTCTATATTTAGTTTACCATCTTCAGTAAAAATTGTGCCTAAGTAGCTGAAATGTTTTACTTGTTCCACAGGTTCTCCATTCTCAACACAGTTTACATTTTCAATGATTCTGCCTATTTTCATCGTCTTTGTCTTTTTATTGCTGACCTTCATACCATATCTATTACAACAGCTATTCAATTTAGTCAGAGAATCTTGTAGACTTGTAGCGGATTTATTTAGAAGTATAACATCATCCGCATAAAGCAAAGAGCTGACATTAACATCTCCAATTTTGATATCAGGTTTAATACCACATTCCTTCATAATGTGATCCATATAGATAATGAATAACAGAGGGGATAATGTACATCCTTGTCTCACACCAGATTTAACATTAAACCATCTTCCTGTACTTCCTTCAATTCTAACTGTTGACTCACAACTCAAATAAAGACTAAGTATTGCTTGATATAATGTCCCATTGACACCATATAACTGCAGCGTATTGAATAGCTTCTCTCTTGGCACCTTGTCATATGCCTTTTCCAAATCGACAAAACTTAAATACAGATCTTTGTTATATTCCCATGCTTTCTCGACTATTTGTCGTAAAGTGAAGATCTGATCCTGACAGCCTCTATTTGGCCTGAATCCAGCTTGTTCTTCACCAAGCTTTTCCTTCCACAATTCTTCTCAACCGTTTCTCAAGTATACTTGCATAGATCTTGCCAGGAACACTCAGTAGGGAAATACCTCTGTAATTCTCACATTCAGTTTTATTTCCCTTTTTATATATGGGTACTATAAGAGCTCTACTCCAATCATCGGGAATTCGTCCCTCTGTCCAGGCTTTCTGAACTATGCAGTGCAGCCACTGTAAGACTCTTATACCACCATGCTTCAGCATTTCTGGTCGAATATCATCTACTCCTGCTTCCTTTCCACATTTCAAGCCTTTAATGGCTTTTTCTACTTCAAGTATGGATATGTATTCCTGATTGCATGCCTGGTCAGTGTTTTTTATCACTGTGCTGTCATCACTGCTTGTTTCATTTAGCAGTTTTTCAAAGTAATTACTCCATACTTCAAGGATATCTTTTTCTCCTGTTTTCATTTCACCTTTATCATCTCTAATTCCTTTCACAGCACTCTTTCCTCCATTCCTAAGCTTCTTCAACAACCTCCAGAATATTTTGCCACCTTCTTGATATTTATTTTCTATATTCTTGCCAAAGTCCTCCCATGACTTTTGTTTAGCTAGTTTTACACAGTGTTTAGCTTTCTTACATTTGTCTCTGTATTCTGTAAGAGTAAAAGCTGACTTATTTGCCAGGAACTTTTGATATGCTTTCTTCTTTTCCTTCACTGCCTCTTTAACTTCCTGTGTCCACCAGGGAGTTCTGATTTTTTTATCCTTGCACACAACCTCACCACATGCCTCTCTGGCAGAATCAATTAATGTTTCCTTCAGAGTTTGCCATTGAATCTCCAAGGTTTGATTCCTGTTCTCAAACTCTTTCATTTTCTTTTCAATAATATTTCTGTATTTTAGTCTACAGTTCACATCTGAGAGCTGCTCAACTTTTATTCGTTTTAAAACTTTGTTACATGTTATTCTTTTCAATATGAAATTCAATTTTATCCTGCTCAAGACTAAATAGTGATCACTTCCAATTTCAAATCCTCTGTACACTCTGGTGTCCTGCACCAGGGAGAAAACATCACTATCAACAATAACATAGTCAATGAGACTTTTCTTATTCCTAGCCTCTTCTCTCCATGTGAATTTGTGCACATTTTTATGTTGGAACATGGTGTTAGTAATAACCAGTCCATGTCCTGAGCAGAAATCCAACAGATATTTGCCATTATTATTAGCTTTGCTCTTTTCTCCAAATTTTCCCAAAATATTTTTGTATGTCTCACAATCATTTCCAACTCTACTATTTAGATCCCCAACAAGGACCAACTTTTCCTTTTTCATTGTGTCAGTTGCTTTTTCTAAAGCCTCAAAAAATTCCTCCACTTCTACCCTAGTAGAACCTTCTGTGGGACCATAGGCACAAATAAGTCTCATTGTCCAGTTCCCCATTCTCATATTTGCCCACATTACTCTACTTGAGACTGACTGCCATTCAAGAAGATTAGCCTCGTATTTTGTGTTGAATACTATGGCTACTCCTTCTTTTCCTTGATTGTCATTGCCTGAATATAACATTTTGTATTTATTGCTCAGAAAGATCTCACCAGTTTTGGTCTTTTTTGTTTCAGTCACCCCTATTATGTCGATCTGGTACTTATCTAATTCCTCAGCTAGCTCCATTTCTTTGCCATTCAGGCTTCTTACGTTGATAGTACCGATCTTTAACTCTGGTGATGTTGAGTTGGGGTTTGTTTTCAGATTTGTTCCAGTAGCTGACTTTTCGCTGTTCGCCCTGGTTCCCTGACGAAAACAACGGGGGCCTTGTTTAACCCGGCGACGCCCCAGCCGGCATGAAATTTTGTCATGTTGTACCATCATTTTTTATTTTGGTTTAACCAATAAGAATACAATTTGGTCGGCTAAATCCCAAATTGCCAGCCCATCCTCGTTCGTTCAGTATCAAAGTAGATACCCAACAGGGTGCACCACGAGAAGGTGAGGATTGGACATTAGGTCAGAAGCCCTGGTCGGTTCTCCGCATTCCTTTAAAGGCTATGTGGAGGTCTCCTCTCAGTTATACAGCTTTGACCCTTAAGCACCCCTTTGACCCTTAAGTAAAAGGAGTTAGAGATGATAAAGGTGACATGAAAACAGGAGAAAAAGATATCCTTGAAGTATGGAGTAATTACTTTGAAAAACTGCTAAATGAAACAAGCAGTGATGACAGCACAGTGGTAAAAAGCACTGACCAGGCATGCAGTCAAGAATACATATCCATACTTGAAGTAGAAAAAGCCATCAAAGGCTTGAAATATGGATAGGCAGCAAGAGTTGATGATATTCGACCAGAAATGCTGAAGTATAGTGGTATAAAAGTCTTACAGTGGCTGCACTGCATAGTTCAGAAAGCCTGGACAGAGAGACGAATTCCCGATGATTGGAGTACCCATATATAAAAAGGTAAATAAAACTGAATGTGAGAATTACAGAGGTATTTCACTACTAAGTGTTCCTGGCAAGATCTATGCAAGTATACTTGAGAAGAATTGTGGAAGAAAAGCTTGGTGAAGAACAAGCTGGATTCAGGCCAAATAGAGCCTGTCAGGATCAGATCTTCACTTTGCGACAAATACTCGAGAAAGCATGGGAATATAACAAAGATCTGTATCTAAGTTTTGTCGATTTGGAAAAGGCATATGACAAGGTGCCAAGAGAGAAGCTATTCAATACGCTGCAGTTATATGGTGTCAATGGGGCATTATATCAAGCAATACTTAGTCTTTATTTGAGTTGTAAGTCATCAGTTAGAATTGAAGGAAGTACAGGAAGATGGTTTAATGTTAAATCTGGTGTGAGACAAGGATGTACATTATCCCCTCTGTTATTCATTATCTATATGGATCACATTATGAAGGAAAGTGGTATTAAGCATGATATCAAAATTGGAGATGTTAATGTCAGCTCTTTGCTTTATGCGGATGATGTTATACTTCTAAATAAATCCGCTACAAGCCTGCAAAATTCTCTGACTAAATTGAATAGCTGTTGTAATAGATATTGTATGAAGGTCAGCAATAAAAAGACAAAGACAATGAAAATAGGCAGAATCATTGATTCTGCCTATTTTCAACTGTGTCAACTGTGTTGTGAATGGAGAACCTGTGGAACAAGTAAAGCATTTCAGCTACTTAGGCACGATTTTTAGTGAAGATGGTAAATTAAATATGGAAATAGACAACAGAATCAGCAAAGCTGGTATAGTGGGAAGTCAATTGAATGAATTCATATGGAATAAAAGAGAAATTAGTCGGAACACTAAATTAGCTGTATATAAGACAGTGTTCAAACCAGTTTTAACTTATGGATCTGAGAGCTGGGTCAGAAGTAAAACACTTGACCCAAAGACTAGAGACCGCAGATATGAGAGTCTTGAGAAAGATTAGAGGCTTGAACAGATGGCATCAATGCCAATATCATATTAAAAACGAGGATATTAGGAAAGAACTTGACATTGTCAGCATCCAGGAATGCGTTAGCAGATCTAATCTCAGCTGGTATGGTCACTTAAATAGATTGGGAGAGAAAAGATTAGCAAAAACAAGTGTTCTCTGCCAGGTTGGCAGGAAAACGACCCAGAGGAAGACCAAGATATAGGTGGATTGATACGGTACAAAGTGCCTTAAGCGACAGAAATATAAGATCTGATAATATTGGAGTCTTGACAGGTAACAGACTGATCTGGAGGAAAATTGTAGATAGGAAGTTAGTAAAGATGTAAATTTTTCATGTAGTAGTACTATCATATCCTGTACACCTTTTGAGGGTACATGGTAGGAATTTGATGATGATGATGATGGTCATTTTAAATGTTTGCCAAACGAGAATTACGCATCGCACATGGCTAAAATTTTGCGAAAGGTCATGAAAAAGATGATGCATGCTGACACTGGTATGAATGAACAAATTGTGTCGCCATCTATTGGAAAGTTACCATACTTTTCAAACAATCCTAGTACATCACTAAACACCAGGATACAACATAAAATGTGATTTCCTTTGTTAGTCTTTTCATATATTATGTGCAACAATTAAATAATGTTACCATTATTTACTTGTTGCCAAACTTCATGTAACTCACTTTTTTCTCTCCATGAAGTTAATGAAGATACGCAAAACTAATTGTGGAATTAATATCCAATTTAAAACAGTAATAAGTTTTTTAAAAGATATATGGCATAAGATTTCCCTTATTAACAGAGTTGTCAAGCTCACATAAAAAGAGAAGATTGCTTAAGAAATTTAATTACATTTTTATGTGAACTTAACAACTTTGTTAATAAGGAAAATCTTATGCCATATATCTTTTAAAAAATTTATTGCTGTTTTAAATTGGATATTAATTCCACATTTAGTTTTGTGTATCTTTATGCACTTCATGGAGAGAAAAAAGCGAGTTACATGACAGTTTGGCAACAAGTAAATAATGGTGACATTATTTAATTGTTGCACATAATACTTGAAAAGACTAACAAAGGAAAGCACATTTTATGTTGTGTCCTGGTGTTTAGTAATGTACTAGGATTGTTTGAAAAGTTTGGTAACTTTCCAATAGATGGCAACACAATTTGTTAATTCATACTAGTGTCAGCATGCATCATCTTTTTCATGACCCTTCACATGAAACTTGCCGGTGCTGTCTTCTAGAGGTTTCTTATTCCCATCTGCACAATCTTGAATCTACACCTTCCTGACAAAAGATGTTTTCTGATTTATTTATTTAGCGTGTGGATAAAAATACAAGAAATGAATGTGAAAAACTATGTACAGAGTGACAGTTCATTTAACCAATTGCACTGTTTGAGAATATGTGAAAGTTCCTGAGGCCTTCAGGGAAAGGTGTGTGAGAGAGGGGAGGGAGGGGGGGAATAGTCATCAGTGATATTCATAGCGTCTGCTTAGCACCACATGCAAAATGGTAACTGTGACATTCTTAGAAATGTAAGTTTGTTAGTCTTTTCAAATATTATGTGCAACAATTAAATAATGTTACCATTATTTACTTGTTGCCAAACTGTCATGTAACTCACTTTTTCTCTCCGTGAAGTGCATAAAGATACACAAAACTAATTGTGGAATTAATATCCAATTTAAAACAGTAATAATTTTTTTAAAAGATATATGGCATAAGATTTCCCTTATTAACAAAGTTGTCACTCAGGTGTGTAGTGATGGATATAAGTTTCATGTACAGTCACGAATTAATGCAAAAAATTCCTGCGAATTGCAATTAAACATCGCCCAAACACTGCATTGAAATATCTTTTTGCATGCGTTTTTGATCGACTGTCACAATCGCGCACACAGCTTTTTCATGTGTAATTTTTTTTTGCAGGATATTATACACCCATTCAGTTGAGATGCCTATAATCTCAGCAATTTCACGCACTTTCACTTGGCGGTCTTCCATAACGATACCATGAATTTTTTTCAGTCATTTCCTTTGTAGTGACCTCAGTCAGGCGTCTTGAATGTGCTTCATCTTTGATAGCCTTACAACCAAGTTTAAACTCATTTATCCAAAAATAAATAGTCTTTAATGCTGGTGCAGAGTCCTCATAAACTGCATCTAACTCGGCTTTGATCTGCATAGCCGTCCACTTCAAATAAAAGTGTTTTATAACTGCACGAAAATTAATTTTCTCCATTTTTATGAAAAATGCGAAGATGGACATTTTAAATGTTTGCCAAACAAGAACTACGCATCGCACATGGCTAAAATTTTGCGAAGGTCATGAAAAAGATGATGCGTGCTGACACTGGTATGAATGAACAAATTGTGTCGCCATCTATTGGAAAGTTACCAAACTTTTCAAACAATCCTAGTACATTACTAAACACCAGGATACAACATAAAATGTGCTTTCCTTTGTTAGTCTTTTCAAATATTATGTGCAACAATTAAATAATGTTACCATTATTTACTTGTTGCCAAACTGTCATGTAACTCACTTTTTTCTCTCTGTGAAGTGCATAAAGATACAAAAAACTAATTGTGGAATTAATATCCAATTTAAAACAGTAATAATTTTTTTAAAAGATATATGGCATAAGATTTCCCTTATTAACCAAGTTGTCAAGTTCACATAAAAATGTAATTAAATTTCTTTAGCAATCTTCTCTTAACTTACCAGTGCTGTTTACTAGAGGATTCTTATTCTCATCTGCACAATCTTGAATCCACACCTTCCTGACCATCTTTAAGAAAAGGAGTTGAGATGGGATTCTGAACCTGTCTCTTCTCCATCACCAGTGTCCATTGAAAAATATTTCTTTCCCTTCCTGGCAAAAGATGTTTTCTGATTTTTTTTATTTAGCGTGTGGATAAAAATACAAGAAATTAATGAGAAAAACTATATACACACTGACAGTTCATTTAACCAATGGATAGCACTGTTTGAGAATACGTGCAAGTTCCTGAGGCCTTCAGGAAAGGTGTGGGTGTGTGTGTGTGTGTGAGGGAGGGAGGGGGTAGTCATCAGTGATATTCATAGCATCTGCTTAGCACCACATGCAAAATGGTGACTGTGACATTCTTCGAGATGTAAGTGGGCACAACAGCCTTGTCTTGGTCCTACATTTATTTATCTGGCTTCAGATGTGTGTGTAGGTAGATTGAATCCTGGCACATAAAAAAACAAGTACCTAATCACAGATCCAACTATGATCTGGTACTTTTTTTTTATGTGCCTCCCACCCACTAAAGCCTTTTATGTAAACCTGTGGTACATTAGTACTGTGGGTGGGCTAAGGATTTGTTTTTCTATTTTTGTTTACTTTTATAACTTTTTTACCTTGTCTGGAAATACTGATTTTGAGAGCAATTATGAAACTATTTCAAGCCACTTTAGGACTCCAGTAAGTGGGGGTGGTGTCTCACACCGTGTGATGAAATTCATTTCCACCTGAAGACACAAACATCCATGCCTGAATTCGAACTGCAGCTTTTTGTTTGTAGAGTAGATATGCTTACCACTCGGCCAACCTGATTGGCAAGTTCACCATCATCTGGTATTGTATTTCCTTAAGCCATATGGGAAATCTGGAGGTGGAGAGATATCTTGATGTATGGAAAGGTTGATGTAATTTTTGATTTTATATATTTATTTGATGGTAGCTTCTTTGTTTCTGAATCATGAAGGAGAGGTGTGGGAAAAGACAGGCAATCATAGGAGAGGAGTAGATCTTAAAGTATCAGAGATGGTTCTTATTGTTATGTTGATCTGTGTCCAAAAGAGATGTGTAATGAAGTTGACTCCAAAATGGCATGCAATACTTTGCCACTCAGAAGACCAGAGCCAGGGCTGCTTTTCTGAACGTCGAAGCATTACAACCCCAAGAGCCTGTGAGTTCATTTATGATGTTGCTCCTGGTAGAGATTTTGAACTTAGTTTTTTTCCAAGTGCCATCAGTGTGAGGCTGTGATTAAGTGTACCGCCATGGTTGCAAAGATTAGAGCTCTGTTGCAGAAGTTTATTTTTAGTTTTCTGTGAGACTCATGGTTATTTAGGTGGGAAGCTTTAACAACAGTTTTATTCTGGGGTCAGGGGGATAGCTCTTACATTTCGAAGTAATTTTGCAGCAGTTCAGATTATGGAAGGTATTGTCTTGAGTGGCATTTTCTTTGTTATTAGCAGAGATAAACTTCTGACTGATAGTTGGAGGGATGTCACTTGCATACAGGTTGAATAGAGCTGGGGCAAGGACCTTGTGGCAGACAGTCCTACAGGATAAATGTTCTGCTTTTTTGTGAATTCAGATGAACTTTTATGTTTCTATTGGGGAGCATTTGTTCTGTTAGCTTTAGAGTTTTTTGGCAAAGAATAATTAACAAATGTCAATTATTCTTTGACAGATGTGGTCAAGACTGTAAAGTAGACAGTCTGAGAATACTTACTTAAGCAGCTAAGATTTAGACACATTTTCAGTTACATCTTAACAGAGATGTTAAGACGCAACTCATACCTTGGCTACATGTCTGGCAAACTCTATAAAACATCGCTAAGAGGTTTTTTTTTTTTTGTAAGGTGTACTAATAACAGTAAATTTTTCTCTTGCATCGAAGAAAAACTAATCTGTTATTTGTCTTCTCCAGTAACTGTATCATGCATTTGGAATTGCCTTCCATGAATAAAGGTTATGTAATTGGAGAAATTTAAATTACTAGTGCTTGAAGTGAAATATGAAATGCTGTTAGAAAATGTAGGCATGATTTTTAATATCTTTACTTGAGTTCTCATGTTTGTTGTTAAAATGAGATGAAATTAGGTGATAGATGAAATGTGCATTCAGTTAGTTGAAATAAGGAAATGCATGCTACCTAGACTGTACTTTAGAATCAAACGTATGTATTGAGTTTATTAATCGTAATCATCCTTCACTTTTTCTTCACTAGATGACAAACAGAATCTGTTTCTCAACTAGTGAGGAAAAGATCAAGAATGGTTAGGATTATCTGGTAAGCATGTGAACAATTAGTGTGAGATCATTCTTGATGAATGGTAAGTGCCCATCCTCTGGAAGCTATTTGAAATCATGAACATAAAAATCTCCAAGTAAAATGTGATTCTACCATTAGTAAACAGGACTGCTGGAGAAATTCAGCATTTAAAGAAAAGAAATTGTGAAGTTTTGAATTGTTGATGACATTAGGAGAGTAATAGAGAGACAACAAATCAAAATTTGATGAAATGAGGCAATTGTAAGGTAGAAATTCTCTGATATGATTCACCTTTGAGATAAAAATTATAAAGATTATTTAATTGGAAAAATGAAAATCACTAGTGCTTGAAGTGAAATATGAAATTCTGTTAAAAAATGTAGTCATGATTTTTTAATCTCTTTGCTTGAGTTTTTATGTTTGTTGTTAAGATGATAAGGAATTAGGTGATAGATGAAATGTACAGTAATGATTCTTTGCTTATTTTTGACTCCCACTGATACATTATTATATTCTCATGATTTTTTAATATATCATAAGGTAAAAGTATGAAGTTGATCAACCAATAGGTTGGAATTATTCCCCACCACCACCGCCTTGGCACAAAACACTGCTTGTTAGTTACCGATTTTTACATTTAATAATTTACTTAGTATTTTCTCAAGGATACTGCTATAAAGTAGCTTAAAATGCCAAGTGATATTAAACTAAATATTCATAATACTAGATTATAAAATTAAGTGCTTTACTTTGTGCACATGACAATCTTCTTTACATATGTATGTCAGCCATACACATGAAAAGCTGCAGAATCTCTGATTTTGTTGTTGTTGTCTGTTAAAGTGTATTTCATAATGAAATGAGTCTAGAAGCATGGGGGGGGGGTTGAAACATAATCAGTTAACAGGTTACTTTCATGTGGGTATCATCTATCATCTTTAGGGAGTTTTTTTGATGTATTGTCCCAAATGCAGGAATACTATTCTTAACATAGGGTTAATTTGGGATTTACAGTATGTTAGAAATTGCCCAGTAGGACATGTGTAAGACAAATCTGATTTTGTCTGGAGATCTTAGTATTATCAGAAGAAGTGAATTGAGATCTTTCTTAAAATAAATAAAACAGGTTTGACTAGTACCTTCCCTGACCGGAGAGCTACAAGATCATTGTAATGTTTTAAGACATTAGGTGTGGAAGATATTAAAACTTGGGGCATTACAAGAGTCGTCAAATGAAGAAGTGAAATGGAGTCTACCATCATCAGCAAACTGTGGATTGAATTTGAAGTTAAAGAAGGTCATTTATGAATAGGATAAGGACTGTAGCGTTCACAACCACAAAGCCCTAGAGTACTCCAGCATTGATGAGCAAATCTGAAAGGGAAAAAAAAAAAACTGTCCACAACATGTAGTGAATGACCAGATAGGAAACTAGCAACCAAATTGCAAAGTGTAGAAGCAGATCGTAAGATGGTAAGTAGACAGAATCAAACAATCTGGAAATGTTGGAACTATACACCAGTTTCTCATGTGGTTATTCTTGACATACTTTTCCTTGGATTGTGGCTCTGTAGGCAGGTTAAGATTGGCTAGGAGAGCTACTGTAGAATGAGATTGCTGTAATCCATATTTGTGATCAATAATTAATAATTATTCTTGGTTTAATCCTTTATCCAAGTGTAAGCAAACAACTATCTCTCATCCAGAGTATTTTAATAATAAGGTGTGACACCTTTTGGCTACTTGTATATGGAAATATGACCTGCATTACTTCAACTTTGGTATGACCTGTGGATCTGGCTCCCACTGATGAGACCTCAGTAAAGGTTGAAACTGGTCTGGGTAGTGACCCTTCCCATAATGCATGGCATTATACATGTCTGTTAGGATGTGTACTTTGCGTTATGGGATACTAAGGCAAATGATGTGAAGTCTCTATATACAAGTTGTTCCAGTTCTGATACTTCAGGTGCAAACTTTACTTGATTACACTTGGATAAAGGATTAAACCAAGAATATAATTTCTTGAATCTTTAATTTATAGTATAACCAAGTGAAAAAAACTCCCAACACAAAGCTTATATGCATATGTTTGATAATCAGCAGTTAGAATTCAAGGATATGCAGGGGGATGGTTTGATGTTAAATCAGTAAGGGCAGAATTGTATACTATATAGACTTTCAGTTTAGTTCTTTACTGTATGTGGATGACATTATCTTCTTTAATGACTGCTGGTAGCCTTAAAAAGTTTCTATAATCAAATAGTTGTGCAAATTTTATATTAAAATCAGTGAAAAGACTAAAACAAATAGACAGGAATGAGTTCAATGAAAATGGCAAAACATGGAAATAACTATATAATTAAGGCTGCTGTGGGAAGTTAGTTGAATGAGTTGATATAAAAAGTGAAATATCAGTATATGAAAGTGCTTAACTTTGACATAAGAATTGGACAATTGGATTAGAAATAAAACAGTTGATTAGGGACTGGAGTCCTGAGATATGATAGTTAAGAAGAATATTATAAGAGTGAACATAAGATGGCATCAATAGTAGAACCATATTAAAAATGAATAAATCAGAAAAGAACTCAACATTGTTAATATTCAAGAATATATGAGCAAAACTCATCCAAGATGCCATATAAAAGAACAGGTGATGAAAGCTATATTAAAAATATATATATATATATATATATATATAATATATGCTATAAGTTAGTAGTAGATACAGTTAGGAGTGCTTAAGAAGGGAAAAAATGTGAATGCTGATCAAATTAGCAGTCTGGCTGATAATAATAGGCTAATTTAGAAAAAAAGTTGTTGATCAAAAGCTAGTCATGAAATATTGTGTTAGATGTCTATCATACATCAAAAAATGATTGTGATTCTTGAAATACATATTAACCTATTGGTTATCTTCTTTTCCTTCACTAAGTATTCAGCTAAATATACTTAAATACAAGTGTGTGATATTTCATATATTTGTTTATACGTGAAAGTGTAAAGCTTTGCACTTGAAGATTATGTTTACAATTAAAGGCATATTTTAGTATATAGTTGTACATTGTCTGTGTAAGATGTGTCTTGACATGTGTGGTTGGGTGAATGGATAGCATTCCTGCTCTGTCATCAACAAATAGACTATAGGTTTGGATGCCACTGTGATATGGATGTTTTTTGCATGTCTTTAGGTAGTAGATGCTTTACACCTGGTGTAAAACCCCATGCTACTTACTGGAGGTCTCAAGTTGCTTGATGAAATTCAGTGTTTGATCTCCACTGGAGTTTCTGGATTATTTAACCCTTAACCCCTGCCATGGTATATAGGCTACAGACATTTTGTGGGAAAGATTGGCATAAAAAAATTGAAAGAAAATATGGTAACATAGAAAATTAAAATTAAACAATAATCAGTGTGGCTGAAAAAGTAGCCATTTATTTGCTAATAAATACTAATGAAGTAATTGTTGTCATGTGGTTTTAAGTTCATTTTTATAATCAAGTTTTCACACAGCCTGCAGTGCAATGAACACTGCATTCAGGCTTAAAAATGTATGGACAAAACTTAATTTGTTTAAAAAAATTATTTGTTGTATCTCTTTCAAGAAAAATCCAGATGGTAGTTAATCTACAAGAATAACATGTATGAAAAGTATGATAAGCAAATCACAGAAGAAAGGCCTATTTTAAAAACATCTGTATAAAATAATGAAATCAAAGACATGAGAGCATGTTCATTCAGTCATAGCCGTGAACTGTATATGCATGTTTAAGATTAATATGTGATTGTTGAGCATTTATACTTTTCTCATATGAATGTGAACAAAAGAATATAAATAGTTCATTGCAAATTGGTATATCATCTTTGGAATCTTAATTGAAATGAAATTCAATTATACAACTCTAGACATTCCCCTGATATGTCCCCCCCCAAAAGATAATAAGTAGCAAGTAGTTTTCAAGTTAGTATAAAGTTAAATTTCGACATCTTTCAATAAAACTTTTTTTAATCAATTCAATTATTTTTTATTTTTGCATGTATGTGCATTTTATTGTCAATTTTTTTCAGATACTTCTTTCCCTATTTAGAATATGGATGATAAATCCCCTGAAATTTGACTTCCATGCTTAAAAAGGCATGGAAGTCAAATTTCTGCTCTAGCATATGATTTTTATTGTGTTATGTTCAGGGCCATGCCAACCCGAGGGTGCAAAGGGTACACCGCACCCACGCGGCAACATTGATAAATGCTACATTCGATTTCTTTTAGTTATTTTTTTAAGGGGCGACTGATAAAAGTTTGCACCCAGGCAGCAAATACTTGCGCGCTCCTGGTTATGTTATTTAAGTTTAAAAAAACATTTGGATAACTTTTCCAAAACGATTCAAAAAAATTTCACTGTTGAAATAAATAAAGTACCACCACCATCATCATCAAATTCCTGCCATGTAATCTCAAGGGGTGTACAGGATATGATAGTATTACATGAAAAATTTACATCATTACTAACTTCCTATTTACAATTTTTCTCCAAATCAGTCTGTTACTTGTCAAGACTCCAACATTATCAGATCTTATATTTCTGTTGTCTAAGGCACTTTGTATTGTATCAATCCGCCTATTTCTTGGTCTTCCTCTGGGTCATTTTCCTGCCAACCTGGCAGAGAACACTTGCTTTGCTAATCTTTCCTCTCCTATTCTATTTAAGTGACCATACCACCTGAGATTAGCTCTGCTAACCCATCCCTGGATGCTGACAATATCAAGTTCTTTCCTAATATCCTCGTTTTTAATATGATATTGCCATTGATGCCATCTGTTCACGCCTCTAATCTTTCTCAGGACTCTCATATCTGCGGTCTCTAGTCTTTGGTGAAGTGTTTTACTTCTGACCCAGCTCTCAGATCCATAAGTTAAAACTGGTTTGAACACAGTCTTGTATACAGCTAATTTAGTGTTCCGACTAATTTCTCTCTTATTCCATATGAATTTATTCAATTGACTTCCTACCATACCAGCTTTGCTGATTCTGTTGTCTATTTCTATATTTAATTTTTCCATCCTCGTTTGTTCAGTTGTGGTGCACCCTGTTGGGTGCACCACAAGAAGGTGAGGATTAGACATTAGGTCAGAAGCCGTGGTCGGTTCTCTGGATTCCTTTAAATGCTATGTGGAGGTGTCTCTTCTCAGTTATACAGCTTTGACCCTTAAGCAATACCAGATATCTTAAAAATCTGTCCACTTGGAATTATATTCTTACACATGTACAAATGGATGAACACAGTGATCTAAGGGTATCGATTTATGCTGTTGCAAAATTGTGTGTGTAAAAGTAAAGAAAGAATCTAATTAATAGTAAAACTTTATTATAAAAATTTTAATACAATATGAACTTGAATATAATTTAAGTTCATAATTATTTAAGTTCATAAGAATATAATTAAGTTATATTCAGCATAATAATGCTCTTTGTCTCAAACCCATAAGTGAACACTGATTTAAAGATTTGTCTTATGTACTGCAAGTTTAGTATTTTGGCTATTTTGACTGTCATTCCAATGAATTTATTGAACTGACTCCCTACCATGCCAGCCTTACTTATTCTGTTATCTATCTTTAAATTGTCATCTTAAAATTTGTACCTAAATAGCTGAAATATTTTACTTTTTCTACATGGGTTCATTGAGAATGCAGTTGATATTTTCTATGTTTCTACCTGTTTTCATAGTTTTTTTTTTTTTGTTTATTGTTAAGTTTCATAATAAATTTGTTATTCATTTGTTAAAGAGCCCTGCAGACTTTTACTAGAAGTATTTATTTAGGAATATAACATAATCTGCACTAAATGAAAAAGTGGACTGAAATTTTCTTTTTGATAGAAGGTCTAATGCCACTTTCCTTTATAATATGATCCATATGGATGTTGAAAGTAAGTGAAGCATGTACCCTTGTGTCCATTGCAAATTGGTATATCATCTTTAGAATCTTAATTGAAATGAAATTCACAATTATGCAACGCTAGACATTCCCCTGATATGTCTCTCACCCCCCCGAGACAATAAGTAGTAAGTAGTTCTCAAGTTCGTATAAAGTTAAATTTCGACATCTTTCAATAAAACTTTTTTTAAAATTTATTCCTTGATCAAGATTGGTCTGAGTTTACATCAGACCAATCTTGCTGTACTGATTTCAATTTTAACAACTGAGAAACATTTTATATATAGGCTATATATTAATTTGTATAATATTCCATTTACAGTATGTGATTATAATGTTTGAACAGCTTTTCTTTGGAACACTATCATATGCCTTTTTGCTCTTTACAGATAAAACTTTAAAATAAAAAAGATATCTTATAAAGACATATAAGATTCTAATCTTAGATATATCTAAGATTAGAATCTTAAATATATTTTTTATATGCTTGTTTTCTCAACTTTGTGTTAAGGTAAAAATTTCATCCCAACAAAGTGTTTGTCCTGAATTTAGCCTGTTTTTCCCCAAGTTTCTTTTCCACAGCTTTGCCTAGCTTCTTCTCAAGAAGAAGCCTCTCACATTGTTTTGTTTCCCTTTTTATAGATAGTTACTACAATGGTTATATTCCATCTGGAATGGGATCTTTTGACTGGGCCTTCTGAATAATGCAGTATGACCACTGCAAAACCTCTGTGTTTGAGTTCCTTTTTTTTACCTCAAGTACAAGACTAGTTCTGAAATAAAAAGGACCTGATCTGATCTAATAACAAAAAATACATATGTGTAAACAAAAATAAGCGTCTGTATTATATGCCCACACTTCATAGAACTTAGTCTCGCAATGTGCCAAGAGTAGTCAATTCATGCTGAAGGGGAGAAAAAAAATAAAGGATTGCACATTTCTTGACCAAATAGTTACCACTTTAAGAACTAGAATTTTCATAAAAGAATAGCTAATTTTTCGATGTAGAATGTTAAACACTCATCCTACGAAAACACATTGATTACCCTAATATCAGAATGGATTATCCTTCTTCTGGCATGTGCAGGTGTTGAAGGGTCTTGTCTGTGGGCCTACAGTAGCTCATTTGGTATAAACAAAGCCCTTTGGTTCAAAAGACCTGGATTCAAATCCCATCTAGGATGCAAAGAACCTTTATCAGGACTTTTCAAGTGAAGGGGAAGAATTAGTCAGTCTCATATGGAGATGGCAGAGTTTTTCATCCTAGAAACTCAAGTTTTCATCCTCTAAAACAGTCAAACCAGCTAAATGAAAACACGAGTTTATAGCCATGGCATACAACACAGATACGATTTAACTGCCTCATCATAACCAATATCAGGTTTCTGAGAAGCCACTTTACTTTGTCATGACAGGCCATAAAGTCGAACATTAAAAGGAAACTGGGATGGGGATTAAAAATAGCCATATATAATATTTTGTGTCTAATTAATTGACTTCCTTGCTTCCCCAATTGTATTGCCAAAATAATCTTGTTGTAATGTAGGTGATGCTGCTCTTCTTGATGCAGCAAAAAAAGGAAATCTAGCTCGTGTTATGAAGCTGGTGACTTCAGAAAACATTAATTGTAGAGATTCTCAAGGTCGTAATTCCACTCCTCTCCATTTAGCAGGTAAGTTTTTTAAGTTCTGCTTTGTGCCTAAGTTTCAAAATAGGATTAACACTTTCTTTATGACCAAAATACTATAGTTCCTACGTATAAAATTGCTGTAAGGGGACATGGTCTTATAGTGATATTACAATGCGTATCATAGTATAAAAGATATGGTGCTGCTATTCTTAATTTTGGGAGGTGGGGAAGGGCTAGCAGACGACCTGTTATTAAAACATATTTGATTTTATATTTTTGTATTATATTTAATATACACCCAATTCTCCATTTACACAGTAGATTGGTTCCAGAAAAATTGTGTAAATGATAACTGTGCATATGAAAAAATAGAAGAATGGTTCCAGATGTGAGAACCTGATACGAATAATAAGTTATTTTCAAACAAAACATAAATATATATATATACAGGGTGTTCGGGATAAATTTGACAGTTTCGTAAGGAAAAAGAAAATCTTCTTTGTATCTATTAAATTTAATGAATTGACAAAAAAACATTACAGGCAGAGTTAATTACAATACTATCAACAAGATTTACTCAAAATAACCACCATTAGCATCGATCACAGCTTCAATTCTGCTTCGGAACCTCGAACAAGCTGATGCTACAGTCTCCCTGGGAAGGGCCGCAAAAACTGTTTTAATTTTATCCATTAACTGGGCTTTTGTATTACTGGAAGTGCGATTGGTGTCTTTTTCAACTGCGCCCCATACAAAATAAACCATGGGGTTAAAGTCTGGGGAGTTTGGAGGCCAAACATTTGGACTGGTGAAGTCGTAGAAATTTTCAGACAACCATTTTTGACTTTTCCCAGAGGTGTGGCAAGGGGCCGAATCCTGCTGCCATACATACATACGGCCTACCATTGGCTACCCTTGTTATCCAGGGCTTGACTACAGTTAGCAACTCCACGAACAAAGCCCGAATTCCAATGCCAGGGTTCTTCAACACCTGTTCCTGCAGATTTGCGAGGAATTCTGCTGTACGAACGCAATCAGATCGTCTGCTAGGGATCTTTCTTCTTGCTACATCCTCGTAGTCACCATTGCAAGTCTCTAGTTCATGCCTGATTGTTTTTACTGTATTCAGGGAGCATTGGGCAGCAGTCGTAATATCCTTATTTTGATGGCGGGCACGAATCATCATGATACAAGTTATTCTCTTCCATGATTCAGGTGGGTTCCAGCTATCCATCCTTTCTGACATCTTGTATATGAATGAAGAAGGGTCCAAACTTTTAAATGAAGAGAAGTGTGTGTTAATACATGTAACTTACGGAAAAATATAATTAATTATAAATATGTCAAATTTATCCCGAACACCCTGTATATATATATATATATATATATATATATATAATGTTTTGTTTCACAAACATATATATATTTCGCATATATTACACACACACACACACACGTGTGTGTGTGTAAGAAAATGACTTTGCAATTTTACTAGCCATTTGAAGTCTTTCTTCAATTAATCCTGCAGTGAGTAGAATCTCTTCATCATCATCTTTTTTCTTTTTCATCAAGATTCTCTCAAGGACAGCTTCTATTATTTTGTCATCACTAACAGCCTTGTCAACCATCAATTCTTCAATATCTGCAGATGAAAAATCATCAAATCCTCCTCTGCCAATTCATGTGCTAATCTGATGATATTGGGAAGTTCAGGTGTATGCAAAGGTACAGGGTTTTTCTTTTTCACACATTCTGGCCAAGTAGCTTTCCAGTATGCATTTATAGTTGATAGTTTCACTTCTGATAATGCCAACTTAGCAAGTTTGATGCAATCCAAAATAGAAAATTTCTTCCTCACATCAATAACTGTCAGTAAATTATCCTTATCTAGTATATCCAAAATGTATTGGAATGTCTTCTTATGTAGTAAGTTTTGAGGGTAGCGATCACACCCTGGTTTAGTGGTTGTATTAGGTGGCAGGAAACAAAATTCCACATTTGGATGTTCTAAAACAGGATGAACAGGCACATTGTCTATAATCAATAAAACTTTCAAGTCCAAATTTTTTCCCATCAAATAGCATTTAACTTCTGCGACAAAAAACATTGATGGAACCATTCATTAAAATTTTCTTTTGTAACCCGACCTTTTTTATTTGCCTTCCAGCACGCTGGTAATGTGTGAAAATCCACACATTTCATTGCTCACGGTTTTAGGGATCGATTAATGAGTAATGGATTTAACATACAATTTCCTGAAGCATTGCTGCAAATTAATGGTCACATGATCCATAACTGCTTGAAAGCCACCAACACTATTTTGTGATTTCGCTATGTAAGTTCTACGTGGCATTTGTCTACATTCTGTAGCATAGTGTAATCCCTGATATTTAAAACATCGACGGGCTTCCCAAAATTCAAGTTTAAGTAGGTGTCATGTAGCAATAATAAGTACATATGTACATTATAATTATTTCCATGATAATTATAATGGAAATACCCTTTTTAACAGAACTGAATTCAAACAGAAATTTTAAAAATAAGCGCCATTTGAACCATGTTATTTCAAAATTGTGTAAAAAAAAAAAAAAAAAAAAAAAAAAGCCATGTTAAAAAGAGAATTCGCTGTATATTACTTTGGATAATCAACTGAAAATTGTAAAACTTGTTTTAGTAATGGAACTGCCTTTGTTTAGTTTAATTAATTAGACATACTTCAATATTTTTGAGAGTAACAGTGTCAGTTTTTAATACAAAACTTGATAATTGAACCAAAACCTGTTGTATGAGATAGGAAATAATGTTAAAAGGTGAATAACCAATAAGTAAGCATAGAAATATATTAAATAGCAAAAAATGAAAAGCCTATAGATTTTAAAAGATTTAGAAATAAATTAACAAAATAAAAACCAGTAACATGCACAACAAGCTAGCATCATGAATGACAGGATACCAGCTGTTTTATTGCATTCGTTGTCATTTAGACAAACTAGCTCATTGCTGTGTGTGCGTGAATAATGAAGTATTAAGTAGAGTTTGGTTGGTTTGAGTAATTTAAAGGGGAGTATTTTATCCTGTTAAATTGCTGTCAGGAAGAGATTAAATAACATCTTTTCATGTTTATTGGTTGGTTCTTATTGCTAGTGATTCAGAGCAATATAATTTGGTTTAATTTTCTTGGAAATTCGTAATGGTAACCATCTTGATTGCATTGCATGAAATCATATTTCAGTAGTTGGATTTTTATTTGTATTGGCTTTTGCTTGTATTTTTTCTTTGTGGTAGAGTGTAAATAGCTTGTGTGTACATACATATTACATGTTTGTTATTTTTAATTCTTAACCTTTTAAAATCTATAGTTTTTTTAATTCATTATTTTCATTTTTTTTTCATTGCTGTTTTATTTCTGTTGTTTGATATATTTTTATGCCCACTTATCAGTTATTTATATTATAACATTATTTTCAATCTCATAAGTATTTTTGGTTCAGTTATCAAGTTTTGTATTAAATATAATGTCAGTCCTACCTTCACAAATAGTCAGGTATGTCTAATTGAGTACTCCTTCTAGTATAATACATTATGCTAGCAGTATAATGTCCACACCATCTCAGTCTGCAAGTTCTGATTTCATCGTTTAATATAGGTAGTGAGATTGAAATACAAGCTTCGGTACCAAAAAAAAAAAAGAAAAGAAAAGCGTTATTTTCATTTGATTATCTAATATGCTTCATGATAATATCAGAACATCCTAAATATTACTTTTTTTTTTATATGTATATTCTTCTTTTAGTTTACTAAACTAAGGCTCTTTCTTGTAAGAATACCATCTTGCACTCTTTTCTCTCTTGAGCTCTTCTTGCCCAATCCAGGGTTCCAGTCTCAATGAAGGTCTTTTTTGTTCTGTTAACCTGTTTCAAAAGCAGACAAAGGAAAAGCTGTGGTGATAATGGATAAGGCTGACTATGAAAGAAAAATAGAGACTGTCTTTTATAGGATATCTCTCCACTTATCAAGAAATTAGTTATAACCCTTTAAAAATACAGATTAAACAATTAAATCAGCTCCTTGGTGATCAAAATACTTTGTGTAAGTTATGGACCCATTTTGGAAGGACCCCTTGTTTATATGATCTACCAGAAATTCATAAATAAAGGTTGTCTTGTAAATTGTGAATTGTATTGACTTTCCCACATATAGAGTTGCTAAATTTCGTTCATGTTCATTAACTGTCTATATTAGACAGTCCAGTTCATTTATCAAGAATTCCACACATTTTCTTGAAAAAAAAAAAAAAAGATCGAGGATTTTCAAATACAAGAGTCAGATATGCTTTCAGGGAAGCAGAAGTCTGTCATAAGTAACAACCTAACAAATCTTACATCTACTTAGTCGAATTCCTGATAATCTGCTTCACTCTCCAGATACACTGTAGTAGTCACCTCTCCTCTTAGCCACTCTGACCACAATCTTGTACAAGTTTCCTCTCTCATAGAATGGTCTCCCCCCCCCCACTTCCAATCTCACATTCTCTGGCACTACAAAGGAGCAAAATGGGATGACCTCAAGAATTTTTCCTCCTCCTTTCCTTAGTCTGACTATTGTTTCGACCTCTCTGACCCTAACACCTTGTTAAATTGTAAAGTCTGTTGTTAAATCGTCAGTTTAATCTTATTATACATTAATTTATTGTTTCTTGAATCTATCCTTTTGCTTGCTTAAAACCTTATACAATCAAAATCCTACCGGCTGCTCTATTGTTATGTCGCTGCTTTCTCTATATTATATCTTGTTCTATCTCTATAATAACTCTCCTTCTAATCTACTGTCATGCCCTTAAGATATTAATTCAGATCTATCTCCTCTTCGGATATTGGCAAAATTTATATTTTGCTGCGCCAGCCAATATCCTATAACAGATTCTAGTAGCAAGACTTATACATTGGTCATACATAACTGGTAATTAGTTTACGGAATTAACAATGCATATAAAGTTCTGCTCAGGCAGAATAAATATCAGGATTTCAGAACACAAAGACTACATCCGGTTTCACCAGTACAGCCGCTTTGGGCTGGCAGACCATGCCTTAGATACCTACCATAGAATTCGTTGGAAGAAAACAAAAATAATACACTGCAGCAAGTTTAAATATGAAAGATTATTCAAGGAATCATCATCAGCTCTAAAAAACGTTCCTAACCTCAACAAATTTGGGTGCATGAAACTACCCCAAATTTGGGAGACTTACATTTTGAGAACTTCAGCCCAACTGCCAAGACAACCAAATTAGCCCACCAGAGGGCACCATTAGGACTTGAGGAACAATATTAGTTTCTTGCTTTCTTCCTCATTTGCCTTTGTTAGTGCCTGCATGCACATACCATATCTTTATGTTCCTGAAGATGGCAACGTGACGTTGCCGAAATATAGAAGTTATTTATTAAAGTTACCTTTAATTAATATACTTTATATGCGTTGTTAATTCCATAAACTAATTACCAGTTATCCTATAACAGAAGAGACTCTTGTTCAGGGAAATAATTCAAAAGGATACACACAATATTTTATCTCATGCTAGCACTGTGCAGATTCAGTTAGCAGTCGTAGACCGAATCTCACTTAAGCAATTATATCTAATTCCTTCCCGCCAAAAAGGTTCTATTTCATAAGTGGTGGTTTGAATTCGTAATCAGGCATAAACTCAGGTATAAGGTACAAAACATGTTTATTGGAAAACATAAAGCATTTACAGTTATGTAAGTTAAAATACTCAATGGATCAAAATTCACTCTAAGTTAAGGGTTATACTAAATCACAATGAATCTGAGTAAGTTAAATCCTTCAATTATGAAAGGATAAGATTAGGTTTAAGCATAATACTACTACTAGATAATTGCTTAAGTAAGTTATTCACAGAACACACATTGAACACTTTCATTAATACTCTATCAATAATTATCTTAATTCTAAATTTCATTTTAAGCAAGCCTAGCCATTCACAAATTACTGCCACAAGGGCTTAATTAATTCAGTCAAATTCTCACTAAAAGTTCTCTACTAGTGTCCTTTAGTTACAATGCACACAAATTTCTTGTTCTTCTAAACAAATTTTAACATAGAATGAAAACTTTTACTTTACCGGATTCTTTCAGATTTCATGCCGCCATCTCATGTAGGTCTGGATTACCTTACTGCATATTTTTCGGCCGTCTTTGCGCCTGGTGATGTACTACGCTTTTTCTTCTAATTGTTTCCGACTGTTGCGTGCTGTCTACCGCTCCGCAGGAAACTTTCTCCAATGGGACATTCTGTTAAGGCTCGATTCCACATAGGCCATCATATTGTGATCAGCTCTGCTTGAAAATCTTCAAGCATTCTCAAGAAAAGAACCTGCCGTCCATCATTACCGTAGCCGGCCCACTGCTCTCTCACGAATCCTCCGACCAACTCTCCTAAAACTCGAATCCGGCACCGAAGATCAAAAAGCTCAAAAAGCTCGCTAAAACGGCGTGCTTCGTCTTTTATTTGCCCTATTCGGGCACCCTCTATTCGATGTGGTTTTCACCCACGAACCCCATCGTTCATGCCCGTTGGGTGATCCTACACTCTCCCTAACCTGTCAGGTTACATTATTCTAGATAGCCGCTCTGATCATTTTTCCACGTAGGTATAGCCTCCATCGCTACACTCGACTCGTACAGATTATATACGATTATTCCGGATTACTACTTATAATTTTTCTCAGAATTTCGCAATGTACTAGACAGCTTGCATGGGAATTACAAATAAACTAACAGTAACTCTCACTATATGGCACACATGGACTACACATTATTACAAAACATAAAACAATACTTCATAATTATTAGCTGATGTGCAGATATCTCCTTAATTAGTAGTAGTTATCATGTTAAATCCTGAATAAAGAATTTACTTGTAAAGCTCTCCATTCAGGATCTAACAACCTGCTGTGAATAAGTTACAAAAATTATTCTCAATGTCATGAAGACCTTCATCTCCCAATTCAAGGCATAATCCTCATCTGCTTTCCTAGCCCTTGTTCAACCAGTAATATACCAAAGCAATTGAAGAAAAAAATTTAGCTTACTGCAAGTGGCTGCCTTTAAGAACTCTAGCTTCATGCTCTTCCTACACCAAAGCACCCAACATATGCAAATCAGTCATCTGCAGATCCAAATCTGATTTCATAAAGGCCAACAGCAAAAATCTGCCTCCTGTCCAAATGGAAGTCATGCCTTCTGGGCCCTTGCTAAGTCTGTACACAACTTCTGTTCTTCTGCACTTCTGCCTCTTTCTCTCTCTCTCTCTCTCTCTCTCTCTCTCTTTCTTTCTCATCCTGATGGCACCACTGTTACTTCACCTAAAGATAAAGCTGACATCCTAGCTAGCTTTCTTTCTGGTCATTCTCTGTGAGTCATGGTAGATGGCTCCCTCTCTTTGAACTTATCAATGCTGGAGTGCCTCAATTCTCTGATATATCACCTAGTCTCTTTCTTGTTCATAAATGACCTACTCGCAATCACCACTAATCTTATCCACAGCTTTGTTGATGATAGTACTCTCCACTCATTGATCGGGAATTTCTGGAACAGAATTTTATGTAGAAAAATTAAAGCACATGTTGTCTAGTTCAAAGAGGATGGCTCAAGGCAGTGCCTTTGTATGTAGTAATTCCAGTGAACTTTCATTGTCCAGCACATTTCTGGGAAGCACGTTTGGGAAGGAGCTGCAGCTGCATCATATTAACTTCTACATCCACAATGCCTTTCTCCTTCAAGTACTTTTTGCATCAGGGAGAAGGAATAAGCAGGAAGCCAAATGTATAAGCAAGATGATTCATAGAATACCTCCAAAGCTTTTGATTGTGTTCAGCTTATGAACACACTCATTCTTAAAATCTACCAAAGATTTGGGAGACAATCATCCTAAGATGAAATTAATATTTACTACTTAAATATAAAGAGCCAGTAGGCTTCATTTCGGTGATATAAACATTATTTAAATTAAGGGGATATTAAATCCCACATTGTTTTAAAACCGAATAAGAAACTCAAAGATTGAAATCAGAGAGTTTCATGCCAAATATAGTAAACTATAAAAGTATTGGCGATTACTAGCGTGAGCTAATGCAAGTAGTTCTAGTACGTAGTACAATCTCGGGCAACTCGCAGCAAAGGTGGTAAAGTTCTGATCACTATTCTTGGTATTTTCCATAATGTAAAAACACATTTTCTAGGAAATGTTTGCTGTTATTACATTATGGTGGGAGGTCACTACCCAGACCGGTTTCAGCCTTTTTTGAGGCTTCATCAGTGAGTAGCTAGACCAAATAGATACCAAAGGGTATAGCGAAAAGAACTTATATACTCTGCTATACGAGTTGTCAAAAAGGTGCAACCATAAGTTACTTAAATATAAAGATCCAATAGGCTTCATTTCGGCGATATAGTTTACTATATTCAGCATGAAACTCTCTGATTCCAATCTTTGAGTTTCTTATTTGGTTTTAAAACAATGTGGGATTTAATATCCCCTTAATTTAAATAATATTTGTTACTTTTATTTTATTTATTTTTTATTTTATTTTATTTTTTCAAACTTTCTAAGACTATCATTTGGACTACTATTTCAAAACTTTGATTTTTTTTTTTTTTTTTTAACCTAGATGGCACCATATTAGGACTTTAGTCTTATGTTGCATGCTGCAATTACTTATACTAGCCCCACTGTAACACCGGATTGTCGTTGTCTTGCATTTGTAACAGACTTTGTGTTGTGTGCTCTGACGATGCTGGATATAATACCAGCGAAATATTAGCTTTTAAGTTAATAAATAGTTATTTTCTTATCCATCTGTGTTCATATCATACAATGAAATCTATTACAACATGTCTGACGAACACATAAGCCTATCCACGCGTATAGTGAAGATGGTAAAAAGATGGTAAATTAAATATGGAAATAGACAACAGAATCAAAAAGCCGGTATGGTAGGAAGTCAACTGAATAAATTTATATGAATTTATATGGTAGGAAGTCAACTGAATAAATTTATAAGAGAGAAATTAAGAGAAATCATAACAGTAAGATTAAACACCATCCCAATTCCAACAACGCTGATACAAGTTTATGCACCCACGTCGAATGCAGAAGATGAAGTAAGTGAGGAATTCTACAAAGACCTAAATGAAACTATGGATACAATACGAAGAAAGTACATTCGAATAGTTCTAAGAGACTTCAATGCTAAGGTGGGATTCAGTGCACATGATGATCACTTATATGGAATCATTGGAAAATATGGACTGGGAATTAGAAATGAACGAGGAGAAAAACTATTGGAGTTCTGCATTGAAAGGGAATTAGCAATCACTAACACAATGTACAAACAGCACAAGAGGAGACTATACACATGGGTAGCACCTGGGAATCGATATAAGAATCAAATTGACTACATTTTAATTGACAGAAGATGGTGGACATTAATAAATAACACCAAAACGTTGCCAGGAGCAGATTATGGATCAGACCATCAATTATTAATCTCTAATTTAAAGATACATCTGAAAGCAAATAAGAATGACAGCAACAAAAGATATGACTTTTCACAAATATACAACAAATTTACAATGGACATTGAATCAGAGCTCGAGAAACAAAAAAAGCACACCTCAGGAACAAAGCATTGAATCATATTGGACACACCTAAAACAAACCATTGCAAAATCTGCAGCCAAACACATCCCAATAAAAAAGAAGAATGGTAGTCCATGGATTACAAAACAAACCCTAGAACTAATTGAAAAAAGGAAACAAATTAAAATAACAAATTGGCAAAACCCAAATTACCTGAACCTGAATAAAGCTATTAAGAAATCTTGTCAAAATGATAAAAATAGCTATATCCAAAAGATCTGTAAAAAAAAATAGAAAGACACTCCAACTCTAATGAAACAGCAGATTTATTCAAGAAGGTTAAGGATATAACCAAAAAATTCAAACCAAAACTTAATATAATTGCAGAGGAAAATGGCAAGATCTTAAATGACACTAATGACATAGCCAGAAGATGGAAAGAGTATTGCACCGAGCTTTACAAGGATCCAGCTATTCAACAAGAAGACGAAGGAAAACATGGAAACAGAACCAGAGATCCTCATAAGTGAAGTAGAACAAGCAATCAAAAAATTAAGGAAAAACAAAGCCTCAGGTCCTGATTCAATACCAGCTGAAATGATGAAAAACCTTGGAGAGAAAGCAGTCAACTGGATACATGATTTATGCAACAAAATCTGGAAGACTGGAAGATGGCCGAATGACTGGACCAATTCCACCATTATCCCAATCTACAAAAAAGCGATCGCAACTGTGAAAACTACCGCACCATTGCCCTTATCTCACATACCAGCAAGATTTTACTACACATTATTAAGAAGAGATTACAAAGTTTTATAGACCATCAGATCTCAGAAGAACAAGCAGGATTTTAAAAAAAAAGGTTGAGGAACTAGAGATCATATATCTAATATCAAACAAATAATTGAAAAAGCAAGGGAATTCAACTTATGCCTTTATCTGTGCTTTATAGATTACTCAAGGCCTTTGACTGCATGAGGTGGGATATCTTATGGGATATCATGCAAGAATCAGGAATACCAAACCATCTAATAACCCTCATAAAGAACTTATATCAAGGAAATCAAGCAACAGTAAGAATTGAAAACTCACTGTCCCCTGCATTCCAATTTGAAAAAGGATCAAGACAAGGATGCATACTCTCATCATTGCTATTCAACCTTTACAGCGAAACTATAATGAAAAGATCTCTAGAAAAGTGGAATCACCATCATCAAATTCCTGCCATGTACCCTCAAGGGGTGTACAGGATATGATAGTACTACATGAAAAAAATTACATCATTACTAACTTCCTATCTACAATTTTCCTCCAAATCAGTCTGTTACTTGTCAAGACTCCAACATTATCAGATCTTATATTTCTATCATCTAAGGCACTTTGTACCGTATCAATCCACCTATATCTTGGTCTTCTTCTGGGTCGTTTTGCTGCCAACCTGGCATAGAGCACTTGTTTTGCTAATCTTTCCTCGCCCATTCTGTTTAAGTGACCATACCACCTGAGATTAGCTCTCATAATGCATTCCTGGATGCTGACAATGTCAAGTTCTTTCCTAATATCCTCGTTTTTAATATGATATTGCCATTGATGCCATCTGTTCACGCCTATAATCTTTCTCAGGACTCTCATATCTGCCGTCTCTAGTCTTTGGTCAAGTGTTTTACTTCTGATCCAGCTCTCAGAAAAGTGGAATGGAGGCATTAAATTAGGTGGCAGAACAATCACTAACATATGATATGCAGATGACACAGTGATAATAGCAACAAGCGAACGAATTAAAATCCATCTTGAATCGATTAGAATGGGAAAGCCTAAGCCACAGTTTAAGAATAAATCAGGATAAAATGAAAATAATGATTTTAAACAACACAGAAGAGATAGATGTAGAAGGAATTGAAATTGTCGACCATTTCAACTACCTTGGAGTGATAATGATAAAAAAAATAAAGATGGATGTAAAAAAGAGATAAGAAGAAGAATAGCACTAGCTGAAAAAGCAATGATTGATTTAACCAAGATCTGGAAAGACAGGCACATCTCCAAAAAGACAAAAATTAAGCTTGTAGAAACTTTGTTTTTTTTTCAATCTTTCTCTATGCTTCTGAGTCTTGGACTATGACAAAAGATGACAGAAGAAGAATTGGGGCGTTCGAGCTCTGGTGCTGGAGAAGATTGTTAAGAATGTCTTAGACAGAAAAAAGAACAAACAGATGTATTCTAGAAGAACTGAATATCCACACAAGACTGATAAACATAATCGAAAAGAGAATACTGCAATATTTTGGACACATGTAGAAGGGAAGGCAACTGCCTAGAAAAAATAATCATCCAAGGTAAACTGCGTGGGAAAAGAAAAAGAGGAAAATCTCCAACAGGTGGATTGACCAAATATCAAGAATCACTGAACTTAAACTAGAACAAACCATAAGAGAGGCACAGGAGAGAAAGAAATGGCAAAGCATCATCAGGAAGGTCACGAGTCCTCAGACATGAGGAGATCCGAGAGAGAAGAAGAAGAGAGAAATGAATGAAAACTCTAAATTGGCTGTATACAAGACAGTGTTCAAGCCAATTTTAACTTATGGATCTGAGTTGGGTTAGAAATAAAACACTTGACCAAAGACTAGAGACCACAGGTATGAGAGTCCTGAGGAAGATTAGGAGAATGAACAGATGGCATTAATAGCAATATCATATAAAAACAGGGATATTAGGAAAGATCTTGACATTGTTAGCATCCAGGGATATTTTAGCAGAGCTAATCTCAGGTTGTATGGTCACTTAAACAGAATTGGATAGGAAAGATTAGCAAAACAAGTGTTCTCTGCCATGTTGGCAAGAAAATGATCCAGAGGATGACCAAGTTATTGGTTGGATTGATACAGTAAAAAGTGCCTTAGAGGACAGTAATATATGATCTGATAATATTGGAGTCTTGACAGATAACAGATTGATTTAGAGGAAAATCATTGATAAGAAGTTAGTAATGATGTAAGTTTTTCAGGTAGTACTATCATAATATCCTGTACAACCCCCTTGAAGGTACATGTGAGGAATTTAATGATGATATATATTTCATTCAATATATCATGAGCTTCATTCAGGGAGAAGGCAGAAGAACTGGTAACAACATTTAAATTCTGAATACAGGGAGTCATACATTATGCATGTAATATCATGTGTCTCGGTTGCAGTTGTACAATGGAAGGAATTGCTATTAGAGTTCAGAGATGTGGGTTTTAGAGGACTACACAATTACAGGACTACCTATATCACCTGCTTTGGCGGATTATTATGGAACATTTAGAGGATCGGATTTCTCACACCATATTCAACCTCGCTTTGGCTACATTTTGTGGATGACTGTTTGCAATCTGACTTGCTCTGAAACAGAACTACATCAATTTCTGGATAAAATGAATTCCTTATATACGCATGTCAAGTTCATTATTGAATGTGAATCTAACAACAGTGTCCTCTTTTTTTTTTTTTTTTTTTTTTGGATATTTTAATACATTGCAACTCTGCTGATAATATTGAATTTTCTGTTTATAGGAAGCCATCCTTCACAAAAAAACAGGTATTATCAAATGCCTTGGGCACCAAGCATACACAATTTGTTCTTCTTGAATCTCTTCTTTTAGAAGAATTAAATAAAATGAAACTTACTTGATTACTTAATGAATACAGTGAGACATTGACAGAAAATATTTGATTATCATCATCCCTCTTCCAGACTGCAATTGGATATTAAAAGGATCAGCACATCCTACTTTAAAGGAACATCTGCACAATAGCAAAGACCTTTTGCAGATATAATTTGTATATATATATATATACACCACCTACAAACCATTCCGTAAGATGTCATCTTTCGTACTGCCTATCAAAGATGCAGCATTATCACCTCTATCCTTGACTGGTGTTTATTAAATACCCTGTTCTTGTCAAATTTGCTACTCTGGACAGACTGGCCTTCTGCTACTATTGGAATCCAAGAACATCAAGATTATATCAGCTGCTATTTAATTATTTAATTGTTATATTATATCAGTTATCAGCTGCTATTTAATTGTTCATTGTTATCTTGTGATTGTTCAATAATTTTCACATCAGCACATAATCTTAGGATGTTTTGTATCATGTCACAAAAATTAATAGGAACCATTCCTGACAGCAATCTCATACTCTGTTTTAGTACAGGAAAGAATGAAGGAAATCCGTATATTTGGATAATGTTGATTGTGCTTGCATGCAAAATACTAAATTCTAGAGCTTGATTGGAGTTTTAAGTTAGGTGTTGGGTGTCATGTTCTCATAAACCATTTAATATTAGGTCATCTTAGATAATTAAAATGTGTTTATGCATGTCATGGTTTATAGGATGTTTTTACTGTTAAATTGTCATTGTCAATAAATCTCTAATAAATAATTAAAAGGTGTATGGAGGAGCCGAGTCCAGAATGAGGCAGGTGACCAGTGGTGTGCCTCAGGGCTCTGTGCTTGGGCCAATGTTGTTTAATTTGTATATAAATGATATAGGAAACGGCTTAAAGGGAGATATTCAGTTGTTTGCTGATGATGCAAAGTTGTGTAGTGCAATAAAAAATCAAGCTGATGTTGAAAGTTTGCAGGAGGATTTAAATAAGCTGGTAAAATGGGCAAAAGAAAATGGATGTCAGTTCAATGTGGAAAAGTGTAAAGTCATGCATTTTGGGATTAAAAGATTACCAGCTGTGTACTACATCGATGGAAAGGTACTCCAAGAGATTGATGAGGCTAGGGACTTAGGGGTATTGGTAGATAGGGAGATGAAGTTCAGAGGACACATTGCTAAGGTGTCCAAGATTGCACATAGGATTACTTGGTTGTTGAGGAACACACTGACATCCAGAGATAAAGAGGTTATTATTCCCCTTTATAAAGCATTGATACTTCCACATTTGGATTACTGTGCTCAGGTCTGGTCACCTGGATTCCTTGGAGATGAGGAGGCTGTGGAGAGGGTTCAGAGAAGAGTGACCAAGTTGGTGAGTGATATAAAAAATGCTCCCTACATTGATAGATTGAGAGCTTGTGGATTGCAGAGATTGGTTGATAGGCGAAGAAGAGGGGATATGATAGAAACATTCAAATTACTAAAAGGTTTTTATAGGATTGATGCAGGGGAAATGTTTCAGCTGTGTGAAAGTGATGGAAGAACAAGAGGTCATCTCTGGAAATTAAAGAAGAGTGTGGTTAACAAAGGTGTCAGAACAAGGTTTTTTGCCTGGAGGGTGGTGAATGAGTGGAATTCATTGCCTGACTTAGTTGTGAGCTCTTCGTCTGTAAATGAATTCAAGAAGAGATATGACAGATATTGTTTTGCTAGTTTGGGTCTCCCGCGATGAGTCTACTGACTCCATGGAGATACCCGTAATAATAATAATAATATAAGGCTTTCGAATTTTCAGATTTTTGGAATCTGAAGATTCAGGCCTTGCTGTTCATAGAGTTCACTGGAACCAAGATGTTATACTACAGTAGGTTCAAGTTTGATCATCTATTTTTGAATCTTGTGTAGCCCTTCACCACCTCCTAATATTGATTGGACAGACAGTGTGCTTAACTCTAAGTTTGGAAAGTGATTACTGTTAATTGTTTATAATTTTTTTTAAAAAATGTATTACTTAATTATACATCTATATCCACGTCTCTGAACTCTAATAGTGTTTCCTACTACCGTACAGCTACAACCAAGACACGTGATATATGCATGCTGTATGATGACTCCTTGTATTCGTAGTTTAAATGTTACCAGTTCTTCTGCATTCTCCTGAATGAAGCTAACATTGAGCGACATATATAGGAGTAATAAATTCTGTTTAGTTTTCTCTTGCATGTGTGATTCCATTATTTAAAACATTATACTATGTCTAATGCTCATATCTCCATTAAGCATCTAGTCACACACACACACACACACACACACACACACACACACACACACACACACACACACACACACACACACACACACACACACACACACACACACAGTAAAAGATTGCAGATGTGAAATTATTAACTTTTTACCTGCATACATCCAATGTAACACAGTTGTTCAATAGAAGGAAAATTGCAAACTGAAATTGTGATAGAATCTTTGAATATTGCACCACATTGTAAAGTTTTATCGATATTAATAAAGTGAAAGCACTTTGCTTTGTTTTTTGAAACTGTCCTGTAATGTGCTCACATTTTTTACTAAGAAATTTACACTATACAACGTATTCTTATATATCTTTCCTAAACATAAATTTTTTGAATGAAAGTATATCTCATTCTCATTCTACTTTACATTAAAATTTCTATGTATTTAATGTATGTTAATTAATTCTTTTAAGCATTTTTGTGATAAAAATTTGATTATTTTAGAATTAACAGTTATTTTATTATAGCTGGCTATAACAATTTAGAAGTAGCAGAATTTCTGTTGGAACATGGAGCAGATGTCAATGCTCAAGATAAGGGTGGTCTTATACCACTTCATAATGCATCTTCTTATGGGGTAGGTAGCAGTCTTTGTTTTTTCTTTTCCATTCAGTGTTTTAGGTTTTCTCAGAATGAGAAAGTTATTGCCATTCTGATACAGACAGACAAATTATCTTTTCAGCTTTATATATAATAATTAGTATCTGTTAAAGAAATTTACTGTAATGCACAAAAGACTAGCAACTGTTTTTATACTCCCAGCAGGATCTCAGTAAAAAATTATTATTAAACAATGTGTGTTTTATTCGGGGTGCTTAAGGGTCAAAGCTGTATAACTGAGAGGAGACCTCCACATAGCCTTGAAAGGAATGTGGAGAACCGACCATGGCTTCTGACCTAATGTCCAATCCTCACCTTCTTGTGGTGCACCCTGTTGGATATCTACCTGGATACTGAACGAACAAGGATGGGCTGGCAATTTGGGATTTAGCCGACCAAATTGTATTCTTATTGGTTAAACCAAAATAAAAAATGATGGTACGACATGACAAAATTTCATGCCGGCTGGGGCGTCGCCCGGTTAAACAAGCCCCCTCCCGTTGTTTTCGCCAGGGAACCAGGGGCGAACAGCGAAAAGTCAGCTACTGGAACAAATCTGAAAACAAACCCAAACTCAACATCACCAGAGTTAAAGATTGGTACTGTCAACATAACAAGCCTGAATGGCAAAGAAATGGAGCTAGCTGAGAAATTAGATAAGTACCAGATCGACATAATAGGAGTGACTGAAACAAAAAAGACCAAACTGGTGAGATCTTTCTGAGCAATAAATACAAAATGTTATATTCAGGCAATGACAATCAAGGAAAAGAAGGAGTAGCCATAGTATTCAACACAAAACATGAGGCTAATCTTCTTGTATGGCAGACAGTCTCAAGTAGAGTGATGTGAGCAAATATGAGAATGGGGAACTGGACAATGAGACTTATTTGTGCCTTTGGTCCCACAGAAGGTTCTACTAAGGTAGAAGTGGAGGAATTTTTTGAGGCTTTAGAAAAAGCAACTGACACAATGAAAAAGGAAAAGTTGGTCCTTGTTGGGGATCTAAATAGCAAAGTAGGAAATGATTGTGAGACATGCAAAAATATTTTGGGAAAATTTGGAGAAAAGAGCAAATGTAATAATAATTGCAAATATCTGTTGGATTTCTGCTCAGGACATGGATTGGTTATTACTAACACCATGTTCCAAAATAAAAATGTGCACAAATTCACATGGAGAGAAGAGGCAAGGAATAAGAAAAGTCTCATTGACTATGTTATTGGTGATAGTGATGTTTTCTCCCTGGTGCAGGACACCAGAGTGCACAGAGGATTATTTGAAATTGAAAGTAATCACTATTTAGTCTTGAGCAGGATAAACTTGAATTTCATATTGAAAAGAATAACATGTAAGAAAGTTTTAAAGCGAATAAAAGTTGAGCAGCTCTCAGATGTGAACTGTAGACTAAAATACACAAAGATTATTGAAGAAAAAATGGAAGAGTTTGAGAACAGGAATCAAACCTTGGAGATTCAGTGGCAAACTCTGAAGAAAACATTCATTGATTCTGCCAGAGAGGCATGTGGTGAGGTTGTCTGCAAAGATAAAAAAAATTAGAACTCCCTGGTGGACACAGGAAGTTAAAGAGGCAGTGAAGGAAAAGAAGAAAGCATATCAAAAGTTCCTGTCAAATAAGTCAGCTTGTGCTCTTAGAGAATACAGAGACAAATGCAAGAATGCTAAACACTGTGTAAAACTAGCTAAACAAAAGTCATGGGAGGACTTTGGCAAGAATATAGAAAATAAATATCAAGAAGGTGGTAAAATATTCTGGAGGTTGTGACTGAAAACGGGAGAAAAAGATATCCTTGAAGTATGAAGTAATTACTTTGAAAAACTGCTAAATGAAACAAGCAGTGATGACAGCACAGTGGTAAAAAACACTGACCAGGCGTGCAGTCAGGAATACATATCCATACTTGAAATGTGGAAAGGTAGCAGGAGTAGATTATATTTGACCAGAAATGCTGAAGTATGGTGGTATAAGAGTCTTACAGTGGCTGCACTGCATAGTTCAGAAAGCCTGGACAGAGGGACGAATTCCCGATGATTATAGTAGAGCTCTCATAGTACCCATATATAAAATGGGAAATGAAACTGAATGTGAAAATTACAGAGGTATTTCCCTACTGAGTGTTCCTGGCAAGATCTATGCAAGTATACTTGAGAAATGGTTGTGAAGAATTGTGGAATAAAAGCTATTTGAGTTGTAAGTCAGCAGTTAGAATTGAAGGAAGTACAGGAAGATGGTTTAATGTTAAATCTGGTGTGAGACAAGGATGTACATTATCCCCTCTGTTATTCATTATCTATATGGATCACATTATGAAGGAAAGTGGTATTAAACATGATATCAAAATTAGAGATGTTAATATCAGCTCTTTGCTTTATGCAGAAGATGTTATATTTCTAAATAAATCTGCTACAAGTTTGCAAGATTCTTTGACTAAATTGAATAGCTGTTGTAATAGATATGGTATGAAGGTCAGCAATAAAAAGACAAAGACAATGAAAATAGGCGGAATCATTGAAAATGTCGATTGCAATGTGAATGGAGAACATGTGGAACAAGTGAAACATTTCATCTACTTAGGCACGATTTTTAGTGAAGATGGTAAATTAAATATAGAAATAGACAACAGAATCAGCAAAGCTGGTATGGTAGGAAGTCAATTGAATAAATTCATATGGAATAAGAGATAAATTAGTCGGAACACTAAATTAGCTGTATACAAGACAGTGTTCAAACCAGTTTTAACTTATGGATCTGAGAGCTGGGTCAGAAGTAAAACACTTGACCAAAGGCTAGAGACCACAGATATGAGAGTCCTGAGAAAGATTATAGGCGTGAACAGATGGCATCAATGGCAATATCGTATTAAAAACGAGGATATTAGGAAAGAACTTGACATTGTCAACATCCAGGAATGCGTTAGCAGAGCTAATCTCAGGTGGTATGGTCACTTAAACAGAATGGGCGAAGAAAGATTAGCAAAACAAGTGTTCTCTGCCCAGGTTGGCAGGAAAATGACCCAGAGGAAGACCAAGATATAGGTGGATTGATACGGTACAAAGTGCTTTAGACGATAGAAATATAAGATCTTATGATGTTGGAATCTTGACAAGTAACAGACTGATTTGGATGAAAATTGTAGATAGGAAGTTAATAATGATGTTTTTCATGTAGTACTATCATATCCTGTACACCCCCTTGAGGGTACACGTCAGGAATTTGATGATAATAATAATATTTCCTTCCTGGGTTGCTTAAGGGAGAAAGATATATAATTGAGAGGAGACCTCCACACAGATTTTAAAGGAATGCAGAGATCCGACCATGAATTCTGACCTAATGTCCTATCCTCACCTTCTCGTAGTGCGTCCTGCTAGGTATCCCTGGATACTGAATGAATGAGGATGGGCTGGCAATTTGGGATTTAGCCAACAACATTATATTCTTATTGGCTTAAACCACAATATAAAATGATGGTACAATATGACAGAATTTCATGTCGGCTGGGGTGTTGGCTGGTTAAACAAGGCCCCGTTGTTTTCCCCGGGGAAATAGGACAAACAGTGAAGAGTTGGCCACTGAAACAAATCCTGAAACACAACCCAACTCAACATCACCAGAGTTCAAGATCGGTACTATCAACATAAGAAGCCTGAATGGCAAAGAAATGGAGCTAGATGAGGAATTGAATAAGTACCAGATTGACATAATATGGGTTACTGAAACAAAAAAGAAACAACTTGTGAGATCTTTCTACAAAAATAAACACAAAATGTTATATTCCGACAACATTTAGCTATAGTATTCAACACTAAATAAAAGGCTAATCTTCTTGAATGGCAGGCAATATCAAGTAGAGTGATGTGAGCAAATATCAGAATGGAAACTGGACAACAAGACTTATGTCTATGGTCCCACAGAAGGTTCTACTAAAGTAGAAGTGGAGGAATTTTTTAAGGCTTTAGAGAACGCAACTGACACAATGAAAAAGGAAAAGTTGGCCCTTGTTGGGGATGTAAATAACAGAGTAGGAAATGATTGTCAGACATACAAAAATATTCTGGGAAAATTTGACGAAAAAATCAAAGCTAATAATAATGGCAAATACTTATTGGATTTCTGCTCAGGACATGGACTGGTTATTACCAACACAATGTTCCAACATTAAAATGTGCACAAATTCACATGGAGAGAAGATACAAGGAATAAGACTACGTCTCATTGACTATGTTATTGTTGATAGTGATGCTTTCTCCCTGGTGCAGGACACCAGAATGTACAGAGGATTTGAAATTGGAAGTGATTACCATTTAGTCTTGAGATGGATAAAATTGAATTTCATATCGAAAAGAAAAACAAATAAGAAAGTTCTAAAGCAAATAAAAGATGAGCAGCTCTCAGATATGAACTGTAGACTAAAATATACAGACATTATTCAATAAAAAATGAAAAAGTTTCAGAACAGGAACCAAACCTTGGAGATTCAGTGGCAAGCCTTAAGAAAGTCCTGATTGATTCAGCTAGAGAGGCATGTGGTGAATTTGTCTGCAAAGATAGAAAAATTAGAACTCCATGGTGGACACAGGAAGTTAAAGAGGCAGTGAAAGAAAAGAAGAAAGCATTTCAAAAGTTACTGGCAAATAAGTCAGTTTGTGCTCTTAGAAAATACAGAGACAAATGTATGAAAGCTAAACCCTGTGTAAAACTAGCTAAACAAAAGTCATGGGAAGACTTTGGTAAGATCATAGAAAATAAATATCGAGATGGTTTCAAGATATTCTGGAGGTTGTTGAAGAAGCTCGGAAATGGAGGCAAGAGTGCCATAAAAGGAATTAGAGATGATAAAGGTGATATGAAAACTGGAGAAAAAGATATCCTTGAAGTATGGAGTAATTACTTCGAAAAATTTATAAATGAAACAATTAGTGACAGCACAGTGATAAAAAAAAACACTGACCAAGCATGTGATTAGGAATACATATCCATACTTGAAGTAGAAAAAACCATCAAAAGCCTGTGATATAAAAAGGCAGCTGGAGTAGATAATATTTGTCCAGAAATGCTCCAGTATGGTGGTATAATCTAACAGTGGCTGCACTGCATAGTTCAGAAGGCGTGGACAGAGGGATGAATTCCCAATGATTGGAGTAGAGCTCTCATAGTACGCATATATAAAAAGGAAATAAAACTGAATGTCAGAATTACAGAGATATTTTTTTCACTGAGTGTTCCTGGCAAGATTTACGCAAGTATACTTGAAAAACAGTTGAGAAAGCCGGATTCAGTCCTAATCGGACAGAGGCCTACGTGCATCAAATTTATGAACATTTAAAATTTTGAAAACAAAAAACAGATCTTAGTTTACTGTCAAAATCTAAAGGAAACATTGATTGACTACCAAGGAATTATGATGAAATTGTCTAGAAGGATAGAAAAATTAGTACTCTGGTAGACATAAGTTAAAATGTAAAATAGTAAAAATATAGGGAGAGTTCTGTTTGAAAGCATATAAAAGTTATGAGATTATCTTAGAAAGAATATAGAAGATAAATAAATAAAAGATAAATTTTGGAGACCGAAAAGAAAGCTTGGAAAAGGAGATTGGAGGAACACTTACCACAAGAAGAATCAAAGACTATAAAGGTGACATAAAAGTTTAATGATATTTTGGATATCTGGAGTAATTACATTGAAAAATTACAAAATGAGATAACAAACAAGAGAAAAGTGGTGTGAAATATTTAGGAGAAAAGCAGTGTGTGTGTGTGTGTGTGTGTGTGTCAATACTTGAGGTTTAAAGCTTTCAGAAAATTCATGTGGTAAGAAAGTAGATATTTCATATGAAATGCTGAGCAATAGCAATGAAACATTTTTCAAATCCCAATAAGTATGTAATATATTAGTCAGGGGCAGCTCTTGCATAGGCACTGTGGAACTGCAGCACCCCCAGTTTTTCACGATATATAAATATATTTATTAATTTATTTATATTTGCTTATAATATTTACAAGCAAATATAAATTATCAACAATCCTATACAATTCTCTTATTTTGTATAAAAAATAATAAAAATCTATTTTGTAGCACTTAAGAGGGCGAAGGAGGCTAGCAGCACTGTATTTACCACAGTGTCATATTGCTACCCGGTCAAGCATATGCATGTCAAAGTGAGATGTGAGCTATTAGCTTAATACGGCACTGTCCGTTGCTCAATTCCACTGTTGTTTATATGCAGTTTGAGCCAGTAGTAGAATGTTCTTAGTGCTTATCGTGTTTACTCCATCTCTTTAAATATTTGGACATTACAATTAAAAACATAACATTTGTTATAGTTTTTATTTTAGAACATTATTGGGGTTGTGATAATGGATTTTATTTTTAAGTAATTTTGAATTATACTAAACTGTAGTATAAACGATAATAAACAATATTTTTTCATGAAACAAAACAAGAAGAACATATTTTATTTTTAAGTAATTTTGAATTATACCAAACAATATAATTTTATCGATAATAAACAATATTTTTTCATGTTTAATTTTTTTTTTAAATTTTTACCATAATTTTGATATTTTATCCAAACACGTATACATATACTGTACTTACAGTGTGTATGTATATTTCGAAAGTTGCAGCTCTACCACGATTTCAAGCCACGAGCTGCCACTGATATTAATGTACTTACTGGCTGTATTAATTTACTGAAAATCTTGTAGACAGTCATTTCAAAACGTTTGTAAACTTCTTTTATTCAACAATACAGGGGCACCAAAAGTACTTGAGTTTTTCATATGCCTGTAACAATTTTAAATTGTTCCTGCTAATAACTGATTGTCAGTGCTCGTATACATTTAAAAACTAGTTCTGCTCTGACGATGCTAATTAGAAAAACAGCAAAATATTTGCAACGAAATAAATTTTTTTTATTTGTCATTCGTTTGGTGTTGTGAATTATACCACAAAATCTCAGATGGATATACATCTGAGATTTTGTGAGGAATCTTTATTATGAACAAGAAGCTACTCTCCAAACAGATCTTGGAAAAACTGAGTATTTCAAAGGAGTAATGAGAGCTTTCTCCACCTTTGCAACGAGTTGCCTGGTGTTGTACTACCTTACCCCAGTCCTGAAGATACTTTCAGGCACAGACTTGGTTTGCTCATACTTGGATAAAGGATTAAACTTAACTTATTATAGTCTAACCAAGTGAAAAATAAACTCTCAACATCTTTCTCTGAATCCGGAGTAATTTAATAATAAGGTTGTACACTCTTTGGCAACTCCTATAGGTTGGGATGACCTCTCATTGCTTCTGCCTTGGTGTCTCCACTACTGAGCCTGGCTCCCACTGATGAGACCTCAATAAAGGTCGAAACCGGTATGGATAGTGGCCCTTGCCTTAATGCATAGCATTATACATATCTGCAAGGAGATATGCTTTGCATTATGGGAGATACTGAGATAGGAGTGATGAGAGCTTTCTCCACCTTTGCAATGCGTTGCCCTATGTTGTTATTACTACCTTACCCCAGTCCTGAAGATACTTTCAGGCGCAAACTTTGTTTGCTCACACTTGGATAAAGGATTAAACTAAACTTATTAAGGATGTATTTTATTTCCGTACCTGTTTAACTTGTACAGCAAATACATTTTAAGAATGCCAGGGCTGGAGGAGTCTTCAGTTGGAATTAAAATTGGTGGAAAAAATATTAATAATTTGAGGTATGCAGATGATAGCACCTTGCTAGCAGAATGCAAAGACGATTTAAAGGAACTTATTATGAAGAAAGAAGAAAGTGCTAAATATGGTCTTAAACTTAACCTCAAAAAGACAAAAGTTATGGCAACATGTGAACTTTGTGATTTTTGAAGTAGATGGGGAGAAAATGGAAGCAGTTAACAATTTTGTGTTCCTAGGATCCCAAATTGATAATGATGGATATTGTACCAAAGAAGTTAGAAGATTATTACTCGAAAAAAAAGCAATGATAAATTTAAGCAAGATCTTTAAAGATATTAGCCTCGCAACAAAAATCAGAATCGTGAAAGCAATGGTATTCCCTGGTGCTGTATGGATGTGAAAGTTGGACCCTGAAAAAGAGTGAAAGAAGGAAGATAGATGCATTTGAATTATGGGTTTGGAGACGTTTACTAAGACTACTATGGACTTCAAAGCAAACCAATAAATTAGTTATAGACAGAATAAAGCCAGATTGCTCCCTTGAAGCTATGATCATCAAGCAAAAATTGTCATACTTCAGACATATTATGCAAGCAAATGACAATCTGGAGAAGATGATGATGCTTGCTAAAGTTGATGGAAGCAAGAGAAGAGGAAGACCAAGAATTAGATTGGTCGATGGAGTTAAAGAAGCAACTGGAGTGCGCTTGGAGGTTCTGAAAGACATAGTCAGGGACAGATCGGATTGGAGAGTGTATGTTCGTGGAGTCGCCAGGAATCGCAAATGACTCGATGGATCATAACACACACACACACACACATGTAAACTAGTTTTAAAATGTGGATCTGAAACTTGGGTCAGAAATTAAATTTGAGAATTCTGAGAAAAATTACAGGAATGAACAGTCATCATCATTTAAAATGCAAGTTTCTAGTTTTTTCTTTCTAGCAATTAATTGTTTCTAGTCTTTTGTTGTATATAACATTTTGCTGGTATCCCTGGTGATGTAAGTCTGATAACTTATGAAACTTGTAGGATTATAATTGTTTATTTTTATTAAACTTGTTATTTGCCGTGTAATGTGGTCTCGACCAGAAGCTTACCACAGTCATCATTATTTCTAGAACCATGTTAAACATGAAGATATGAGAAAAGATCCTGACATTATTTAATATTCAGTGGTGTGCAAACAAACTATTATAAAATGGTATGATCACTTAAACAGGTTGAGAGATGAATGAAAAAAAACAGGTTTGTAAAGCCGACTGGTTTTAATCATTCATCTTCCAGCATTCATAATGGTTTAAAATCATAGAGGACCAAGATATATAGTCAGTCATCTAGCAAGGCTTATTTATTGATGTTATCCTTAGGATAAATTATTAAATTCGTTAAGCTGCTGATATTTTACTAGTTTCAAACCAGTATCCTCTGGATACAAAGGATACTGGTTTGAAATCAGAATGGTTTATTCATCAGTTTTATTTATGTAATGCCTACTATCTTTTATGTTGTAAAATGATATTAATGCAGTTTAGATCATTTTCCTGGAATTTTACGTATAACACGTGATAGTCATTACAAATGCATGTTTTGTCGATTATCACTGATTTTGTCATAATGGAATAAAACCAATGAGAGGATAGGATAAGCATGCATTATTTTATGAGGTAGGTTCCAAAAGTTTCTGGCTTGACATACAAAATTCGCACCAATTTTAAAATGCCACGCATGACAGCTTTCGCCATCTATGGGGGGGGGGGGAGTACCAATTTCAACTTATTTTCCTGAATTAGTGCCTTCAACTTAATGATGCAGTTGAAGGCACTAATTTCACTAACACGTGGCACTCTAAATGACTGTAATGTTAAAAATTGCGTACTGCGCTGTGATAAGTTTTTCACCAGAGAAGGGCTTTCTCCAAGTGCTATCAGACAGCAATTGGATGGTGTTTATGGGGTAGCTTCACCTTGATATTTTACCATGAAGGAATTTGCTAAACAGTTTTGCCTAGGAAGAGCGCATCAAAGACGATCCTCATGATGGTTGGACTGTGGAAGTGATGACTAAGGAAATGTCTCTCTTATTGAGGAGGAACTGCTCAGTGACAGATGGCTGAAGCTCAATGAAATCTTGGCAAGGTTGGAGTTTTCTATAACAACTGTCTTTTGCATCATTCAGGAGAAGCTTTGCATGATGGGCAGTGCAAGGTTAGTTCCCCTGATTTCTTTTGTCAGGTCAGAAGGAGCATAGCATCATGTGACATGTTCTCACAAGTTTTTAGAGCTTTGGCAAGGGAATCAGAGAGAAGTGCTGGAATCCATTGTCACCAGGGATGAAACCATGACCATTTATTATGATCCTCTTTCCAAAATGGAATCCATGGAGTTGCGCAAATCCAGGTGAAGCATCACTGAGAAAAGCCAAAGTCGCTCAGTCCACCAAGAAGATCATGGCAACAGTCTTTTGGGATTGCTGGGGAATTCTCTTGATGACTTCAAGGATTCATGTTTGTCTTAGTTTCTCAAGCAGTATTGTTTAACATCCAATGATGGGTTGCTAGCCCAATCACCAGATGCCTCTCACGTTAGCTGGGAATGTTGATGTAGCCTTCGTGCCTAGGGCGGCCCTTCTGGAAGATCGAGCTTCTGGCATACTTCACCTACATCTTCCGTTCACCTCTCCACCACAATGAGGTGTGGGTAGAGACAAAAACCAGAATTTATAAAGCAGTAATCAGTCCTATTATGACATATAATGCAGAAACAAGACCAGACACTAGAAAAACAAGACAAATATTAAACACGGATGAAATGAATATATTAAGAAAAATAGTAAATAAAACTAGACTAGATAAAATACAGATATAAGAAAACAATGTGAAATACAAGCAATAAACCATTGGGTATCAACCCAAAGAATAAAATGGATTGAACATGTGGAGAGAAGTGAAGATAGAATAATAAAATAAGTCTATAGTTGGAAACCAAAGAATAAGAGAAGAACAGGAAGACCTAGAAAAAGACTAAAAGATACCATTAAAGAAGATGACGTCTAGGTCACAACAGATGTCACATCTAATGCTTGAAGAAAGACTTCAAGGAAAGGAATACCACTGTGAATGTAGAATATTATGCTTGACTCCTGCACAAACTGTGTGATGCCATAAAAGAGAAGAGATGAGGAATGCTGAGTCATGGTGTTCCCCTGCTTCACGATAATGCCCCAGTCCATATGGCTATTGTTACGAAGGTGCAGTGAAGGACTGTGGCTTCCAGGAGATTGAACACCCACACTACAACCCAGATGTAGCACCCAGTGACTAGTACCTCTTCTCAAAACTGAAGAAAGACCTTCAAGGAAGAAATTCGCAGTGACAATGGAAAGATGCAGTTTTAGGCCATTTTGCAGACAAAAGTACAAATTATTTTTTCACAGGCATAGAAATGTTAATTCAAAGATGTGGAAAGTGTGTTGAAGTAAAGGGAGATTATGTTGAAAAGTGATATAGTTGTTTCTTTCTGTCACCTCTAAAAGTTACTCAGGCCAGAAAATTATGGACTCACCCTCATATGTTATAAGAGTTCTCAGTCATACCATGAGGTAACTGTGAAACAGCAGCCTAAAATAGATATGCAATGAACAGCAGTAATTACTTAATTCTTTATTCAGTGATGGAATTTGCAGAATTTGTCCATTAATAATGATATTAAAACTTGGAAAGAGTTGAGAAAGAAGTTTTATTTTCCCAAAGTATTTCATTGTATTAATTCTAACCTAAATGTTTTTTGATTATTTTTTGAGTTGCCCCCGTGTGATACAACATCACTGGCCTTGTCCATCCATCAATGTTTTAGAGCCAATCAGAATTTAGAAATGCACTAACGTAGTTATTTGTGGAGACCTAAGATTTTTTATTTTATTTTATTGAGTTTTTATGGATTTTTCAGTATTTACTTATAATGCAGAAAAGAAATCGCTGACATTTTTTTCCATAAAAGCAATTCAAGATATGTAAGTGTTAGAAGTGAAAACATAGCAAAAAATTGTATTATTAATTTTAAAAAATGTAATAAATAAAAAATTGTATCACTTATAAATGCATGCATTTTTCTTCACAGACTGGTAAATATACCAGTATATTTACCAGTCTAGGTTACACCGAGGCCAATATCTGATGATTTAGATATTTGCCTGACTACTGAGCCATCACCAAATTTTTCATGCCTTGCAAATGATACTCGTCATCCTGCATGTTGGAGGCCTGAAGTGGTTGAAAAAGTTCCATGTTCCATCTCTAGATAGTATTTTCCATATCGTGTAACTTCTAACCTGCTCACAGTACTAAAGTGCTTCTAGTTTACAACTTTCCATGTTAGATTTGTAGGGGGGGGGTGCATTTCATATAAATATTTTATTCTGATGTGAAATATTTCTTCAAAGTGTTGTAGTAGTAATATAATTTTTTAAAATTCTGTTTTATCATTAGCATTTAGATATTGCAGCACTGCTCATAAAATATAGCACCATTGTAAATGCTACTGATCGATGGGGTTTTACACCTCTACATGAAGCAGCCCAGAAAGGAAGAACACAGCTTTGTGCTCTATTAGTGAGTTACTTCATTCTTTGCTTTTTAAAATTAATATATAAAAATATGGTTTTAAAAAAAATTAACATTTAATGTTATTGCAGATTTGTATATCATTAGTATACATATTATTGATTTCAAACTGAAACTTTTCCAACAGCATTCAGTGAACAAGCAAAAAAAACTCCCTTCAATTATTCCTATTTAGAAATAAGATCACTTACCTTATATATCAAAAATGTATTTATTTCGACAGTTCTGTAGAAATAAACAGTTCCTGCAGATATTCAGAGCCTCCATAACTCAGTTGGTATAGATGAAGCTCTTTGGTCGAAAGACAACCTGGGTTCGATTCCTGTCTATGATGTGAGAAACCTTTATCTGATCTCTTTCGACTAAAGGTGAATTAGCTGGTTTCATACAGAAGTAGAAGGTTTTTCTAACCTGGAAACTCGGGTTTTTCATCGCTCAGAACAGGGAATATACGACCTACCTCCACCAACAGCCAATGACATTCATTTAGATGTGGCCAACATCCTAATCCATTCCATGCCTCCCCAAAACAATATCCCACAAAAGGAAATGAGTGCTTTAAAAGAGCTATACAGGAATAACCACATTGTTATAACTAAAACAAAGGGAATGCAACAGTGGTGATGAATTTAGCTGAATATGAAAGCAAAATGCACCTACATTTACAACACCAGTGTACATATCAAATTACAGATCATGATCCCACTAACTCACAAAAGAATCAAGTTTGCAAATTATTGAAAAAGAAAGTCACTTCCTGGCCAAAAGAAACAGTTAACAAACTCAAGCCTTTTCATGTTAAAACACCCAGAATATATGAAGCACCTAAAATTCACAAACAAGGTACAACCTATTGTGGATAGTATAAATAGTCTCACATACAAACTTGCTAAACATTTAACTAAATTACTAGCCACCCTCACAAATAATTCTCTTTCCTTTGTTAAAAATTCTTCTGTTTGCCTAAAAAGTATTTTAGAAAACCACATCGTAACAAGTTCAGATGTAATAATTAGTTTTGATATTGCTTCACTATTTACAAATGTACCATTAATTGAAACCCTTGATTTACTCAAGTCACATTTTCCCCTGGATTATCTGAACTATTTAAATTTATGTTACATGGAGGTTAATTTAAATGGAAAGGAAAGATATACAAACAACTAGAAGGGACGGCAGTTGGCTCCCCCCCCCCCCCTTTAGCCAATTTTTACATAGAACGCTTGGAAATGCTGTGCTGTGTTGATGATGTATTTGCTATTTGGCCATATGGTCCAGACACAATTAGATACATTTTTAGCATGTTTAAATAGCCAACACTCTAAAATCCACTTCACAATAGAACAGTAAGCTAACCCTTCCTGGATACACAAATCATACGGCTTCCAAGTGGTTCCTTCTCTTTTTCAATTTATAGAAAACCCACACTTATAGGGAGATATTTGCACAAATAGTCACACCATCATCCAGTTAAACAGTATGGTATCCTAAAAACACTAACTCACAGAGCTATAGCTATTTGTTCCAATTATAATGCTCTTACTGCTGAATTCATTTGCATACACCACACCTTCTTAGCCAATGGCTATAATCTCTCATAGGATAAAAAAAAAAAAAAAAAAAATTAAATGCTTCCTAGAAATCCCCTCTGTTGCCTACCATATAAGACTACAGCAAAACTGTTACCATCCCATATATTCAAGGCACATCTGAAAAGATATCTAGAGTGCTTAATAAATATCAGCAACACACTGTATTTAAACCATATGTCAAATTGGCAACTCTCATCCATTCACCTAAGGACAAACTCTCCTCTTTATCACATCCAGGAGTTTATGAAGTTCCCTGTTCTCATGACCAGACGTACTATGGAGAGACAGAAAGAATTGTACATCTGCCTTGGTGAACATCTGGCATTATCGTTATGGCAAGTCGGATTTTGCAGACCATGCCTTGGATGCTCCCTCATACAGAATCAACTGGAAGAAAACAAAATGCTACACAGAAGTTGTTAAAAGTCAGAAAGAGATTGCTTTGGCTTCAACAGAAGCTTTAAAACATACTCCAAACCTCAACAAGTATGGCTATATAAATTTACTAAAAATCTAGGAGACAGTCATTTTAAGATCTAATTAATACTTGTTTTCTCTCTTTTTCCAACATAGATGGCACCTAATTAGGATCTTAATTCCTTGTGTTGTTCATTATAATTTTTTAAACTAGTCCCACTGTTATACCAAATTGTTGTTTCGCATACTATAACAAACCGTTTTTGTGGTCTGAAGATGCTGGATATAATGCCAGCAAAATATCAGCAAATAAGTTAATAAATATTTTCTTATCATTCTAGGTTGTCATCAATACCATGAAAATAAATGAACATATACTGCGAACACAAGTCTTTCCACACATTTGAGTAAAGAAACTGTCAAAGGGAACATCAGCTTGTATATTTTCCCTCTTTCTTTTTTTCATCATCCCTGAGAAGCGTGATTTCCTTTCAATTGCTACAGAGCAAATTAGACAAAAATATGAATATGGCTTCGCTCCTGAACATAACAAAAATAATTCCACTACGTATAAATCCATCATCATCATCAAATTCCTGCCATGTACCCTCAAGGGGTTTACAGGATATGATAGTACTACATGAAACTAACATCATTAGTAACTTCCTATCTACAATTTTCCTCCAAATCAATCTGTTATCTGTCAAGATACCAACATTATCAGATCTTATATTTCTATCTTCTAAGGCACTTTTTATTGTATTAATCCACCAATATCTTATTCTTCCTCTGGGTCTTTTTCTTGCCAACCTGGCAGAGAACACTTGTTTTGCTAATCTTTCCTTTCCTTTCCCATTCTGTTTAAGTGACCACACCACCTGAGATTAGCATCCAGGGATGGGTTAGCTCTGCTAACACATCCCTGGATGCTAATGTCAAGTTCTTTCCTAATATCCTCATATGATATTGCCATTGATGTCATCTGTTCATGCCCCTAATCTTTCTCAGGACTCTCATATTTGTGGTTCTCTAGTCTTTGGTTAAGTGTTTTATTTCTAACCCAGCTCTCAGATCCATACATTAAAATTGGTTTGAACACTGTCTTGTATACAGCTAATTTAGTGTTTTGACTAATTTCTCTCTCATTCCATATAAATTCAGTTGATTTCTGACTATACCAGCTTTGCTGATTCTGTTGTCTATTTCCATATTTAATTTACCATCTTCATTAAAAATCGTGCCTAAGTAGCTGAAATGTTTTACTTGTTCTATAGGTTCTAAATTCACAATGCAGTTTATATTTTCATTTCTTCTACCTATTTTAATTGTCTTTGCCTTGTTATTATTGACCTTCATACCAAATCTATTACAACAGTTATTCAATTTAGTCAAGGAATCTTGCAGACTTGTACCAGATTTATTTAGAAGTATAACATCATCCACATAAAGCAAAGAGGTGAGATTAACATTTCCAATTTTGATATCAGGTTTAATACTACTTTCCTTCATAATGTGATCCATGTAGATGATGAATAAAAGAGGGGATGATGTATATCATTGTCTGACACAAGACTTAACATTAAATCATCTTCCTGTACTTCCTTCAATTCTAACTGCTGACTTACAGCTCAAATAAAGACGAAGTATTGCTTGATATAATGCCCCACTGACAACATACAACTGTATCATTTTTAATAGCTTCTCTCCTGACACTTTGTCATATGCCTTTTCCAGATATATAAAAGCTAAGTAGAGATATTTGTTATATTCCCATGATTTCTGAACTATAGTGTTTTATTTCTAACCCAGCTAACCACTCAACCAGCCTGGCTCGTCGAGTGGTTAGTGTGTTCGCTCTCCAGTCAAGAGGCTGCAGGTTCGAATCCTGCCGTGGGCATGGATGTTTGTGATGAATGTCTGTGAAAAAACTAGTGGTGGTGTTTGGCAGTAGATGGCATTAGTGTGGGTGATGCTAGTTGTGGTTCGTTGTAGTTAGTGGAGACAGAAAGTAGTAGAGTAGGTTCCCTCCCTCGATCAGTCTTTGGACTCCCTGGAGGTATAATAATAATTTGTTGTAAAGTGAAAATTGGATCCTGACAGCCTCTATTTGGCCTGAATCCAGCATGTTCTTCACCAAGCTTCCCTTCCACAACTGTTTCTCAAGTATACTTGCATAAATCTTACTAGGAACACTCAGTACGGACATACCTCTGTAATTCTCACATTCAATTTTATTTCCTTTTTTATATATGGGTACTATGACAACTCAACTGCAATCATCTGGAATTCGTCCCTCTGTCCAGGCCTTCTGAACTATGGAGCACAGTCACTGTAAGACTTTTATACCTCCATACTTGAGCATTTCTGGTCGAATATTATCTACTCCAGCTGTCTTTTTATATCACAGGCTTTTGATGGCTTTTTCTACTTCAAGTATGAATATGTATTCCTATTCACATGCTTGGTCAGTGTTTTTTTTATCACTGTGCTGTCACTAATTGTTTCATTTATAAATTTTTCAAAGTAATTACTCCATACTTCAAGGATATCTTTTTCTCCGGTTTTCATGTCACCTTTATCATCTCTAATTCCTTTTATGGCACTCTTTCCTCCATTTCTGAGCTTCTTTAACACCCTCCAGAGTATCTTGCCACCATCTTGATATTTATTTTCAATGTTCTTACCAAAGTCTTCCCATGACTTTTGTTTAGCTAGTTTTACAGAGTTTAGCTTTCATACATTTGTCTCTGTATTCTCTAAGAGCACAAACTGACTTATTTGGCAGGAACTTTTGAAATGCTTTCTTCTTTTCCTTCACTGCCTCTTTAACTTCCTGTGTCCACCATGGAGTTTTGATTTTTCTATCCTTGCAGACAATCTCACCACATGCCTCTCTGGCTGAATCAATCAGTGTTTTCTTCAGGGCTTGCCACTGAATCTCCAAGGTTTGGTTCCTGTTTTGACGCTTTTTCATTTTTTGTTGAATAATGTTTGTATATTTTAGTCTACAGTTCATATCTGAGAGCTGCTCATCTTTTATTTGCTTTAGAACTTTCTTATGTTTTTCTTTTCGATATGAAATTCAATTTTATCTTTCTCAAAGCTAAATGGTAATCACTTCCGGTTTCAAATCCTCTTTATATTCTAGTTTTCTTCACCATTGAGAAAGCATCACTATCAACAATAACATAGTCAATGAAACTTTTCTTATTCCTTGCAGCTTCTCTCCATGTGAATTTGTGCACATTTTTATGTTGGAACATTGTGTTAGTAATAACCAGTCCATGTCCTGAGCAGAAATCCAATAAGTATTTGCCATTATTATTAGCTTTGATTTTTTCATCAAATTTTCCCAGAATATTTTTGTATGTCTGACAATCATTTCCTACTCTGTTATTTACATCCCCAACAAGGGCCAACTTTTCCTTTTTCATTGTGTCAGTTGTGTTCTCTAAAGCCTTAAAAAATTCCTCCACTTCTACTTTAGTAGAACCTTCTGTGGGACCATAGACATAAATAAGTCTTGTTGTCCAGTTTCCATTCTGATATTTGCTCACATCACTCTACTTGATATTGCCTGCCATTCAAGAAGATTAGCCTTTTATTTAGTGTTGAATACTATAGCTACTCTTTCTTTTCCGTGATTGTTATTGTCGGAATATAACATTTTGTGTTTATTTTTGTAGAAAGATCTCACCAGTTGTTGTTTCTTTTTTGTTTCAGTAACCCATATTATGTCAATCTGGTACTTATTCAATTTCTCATCTAGCTCCATTTCTTTGCCATTCGGACTTCTTATGTTGATAGTACCGATCTTGAATTCTGGTGATGGTGAGTTGTGTTTCAGGATTTGTTCCAGTGGCCAACTTTTCACTGTTTGTCCTTGTTCCCCGGTGAAAACACATGTACCTTGTTTAACCAGGCGACACCCCAGCTGACATGAAATTCTGTCATATTGTACCATTATTTTATATTGTGGTTTAAGCCAATATGAATACATTTTGTTGGCCAAATCCCAAATTGCCAGCCCATCCTCATTCATTTATTTCCAGGTAGATACCTAACAGGGTGCACAATGAGATGGTGAGGATTGGACATTAGATCAGATGCCCTGGTCAGTTTTCTGCATTCCTTGAAAGGCTATGTGGAGGTCTCCTCGCTGTTATACAGCTTTAACCCATAATCACTTCAGAAAATAGATATTATACACATAATTTATAAATTAGTCATTTTGCTATCAAGATTTAGGAAAATGAATATTTTTGGATTATCTATTGTCAGTAGCATGGATAATAATCAGTCTACTGCATACTCATGAGCCAAAATATTATGCACCCTATCTACTAGCAGTTGGACCTCCTTTTTCCAGGATCAATGCTTACATGTATCTTGCATTGACTTTCACTAGATCATGGAAGGTGTCCTGAGTTAGTCACTAGCATCAGTCAGTGAATGCTGCATTCCACATTATCCACAAATGTTTGATGAAATTCAAATCAAGAGAATTGGATGGTCATGAGAGCATATGAAATGCTTCAAACCATGCCTGCACAGTGTGTGCCTTGTGACATGGGATGTTGTCTAGCTGGAACAGGCCACATTGTCACCATGTAGGGAAATGCACTGGACTGAAACAATCCCCAGTTAAGAATTAGCAGTCAAGGTGTGTTCAGTGGGGGTGTAAAGGCCCTAGTGATATTCATGAGAACAGATCCTGTACCAAGATACTGTTGCCACTGGCCTGTTTCCAGCCAACCATAGAGTCTCATTAGACAGAAACAGACTGGGTGGTCATAATGTTTTTAATAATGAGTATACATGAATGTTATCAACATTTTAGGTTACAAAAAAAAATTCAGTTCTAGTATCTTTATGTTTGAAATGATCATAAAAATTAACAGATTGATGTATTGTATTGAACTATCTCTTTTTGCTGGTTTTAAATGGTTAATGTAGATGCTTATATATTTTCTTGCACTTATTTCAAAGTATATTTTATTTTCTTTTTAATGTGTAGTTAGCCCATGGAGCAGATCCAACTATGAAAAATCATGAAGGGCAGACACCACTTGATCTGGCCACAGTGAGTAATTTATATGTTTGTTAAATTTATTTATTGAATGTTTAATTTTATTAAACATTAAATAAGTTAATAATACTTTGTAAATGGGGAGATCATTTATATGATTAATCAAATTATGATCAGAAGAGTTGTAAATGCACAATAAATGCATACTGAAATGGATTGTTTAGAATGCTTAAGCACTCCACACAATTTTTTGATTTATGTTAAGGACAAGAAGAGATTTAAAAAATATTAATGATGTGATGAATGATGAACAGCCTATTTTTCTTCCCACTGCAAGGTGAAGGCTTCTCCCATTGATGGAGGTTTTGGCTCTACTACTCATATGGTGACCCAGTCCATATTGGGAGTGTATCTATACTTGGGTGAATGAATGTATGAAGGTGGAAGACAATCACAGACATTCATACCTACACGGGATTCAAACCCACAGCCTCTTGGCTAGAGAGCAGATATATTAACCACTCGATATATGTCATCATCATCATCAAATTCCTGCCATGTACCCTCAAGAGGTGTACAGGACATGCTAGTACTACATGAAAAATTTACATAATTACTAACTTTCTATCTACAATTTTCCTCCAAATCAGTCTGTTACCTGTCAAGACTCCAATGTTATCAGATCTTATATTTATATCTTCTAAGGCACTTTTTGCCATATCAATTCACCTATATCTTGGTCATCCCCTGGGTCATTTTCCTGCCATCCTGGCAGAGAACACTTGTTTTGCTAAACTTCCTCACCTATTCTGTTTAAGTGGCCATACCACCTGAGATTAGCTCTGCTAACACATTACTGAATGCTGACAATGTCAAGTTCTTTCCTAATATCCTCGTTTTTAATATGATATTGCCATTGATGCCATCTGTTCACTCCTCTAATCTTTCTCAGGACTCTCATATCTGCGGTCTCCAGTCTTTGGTCAAGTGTTTTACTTCTGACCCAGTTCTCAGATCCATAAGTTAAAACTGATTCGAACACTCTTGTATACAGCTAATTTAGTGTTCTGACTAATTTCTCTCTTATTCCATATGAAATTTATTCAATTGACTTCCTACCATACCAGCTTTGTTGATTCTGTTGTCTATTTCCATATTTAATTTACCATCTTCACTAAAAATTGCGACTAAGTAGCTGAAATGTTTTACTTGTTCCACAGGTTCTCCATTCACAATGCAATCGACATTTTCAATGATTCTGCCTATTTTCATTGTCTTTGTCTTTTTATTGTTGACCTTCATACCATATATATTACAAAAGTTATTCAATTTAGTCAGGGAATCTTGCAGACTTGTAGCAGATTTATTTAGAAGTATAACATCGTCCACATAAAGCAAAGAGCAGGCATTAACATCTCCAATTTTGATATCATGTTTAATACCACTTTCTTTCATAATGTGATCCATATAGATAATGAATAACAGAGGGGATAATGTACATCCTTGTCTCACACCAGATTTAACATTTGAACCATCTTCCTGTACTTCCTTCAATTCTAACTGCTGACTTACAACTCAAATAAAGACTAAGTATTGTTTAATATAATGCCCCATTGACACCATATAACTGTAGCGTATTGAATAGCTTCTCTCTTGGCACCTTGTCATATGCCTTTTCCAAATCGACAAAACTTAAATACAGATCTTTGTTATATTCCCATGCTTTCTCGACTATTTGTCGTAAAGTGAAGATCTGATCCTGAAAGCCTCTATTTGGCCTGAATCTAGCTTGTTCTTCACCCAGCTTTTCTTCCACAATTCTTCTCAATCGTTTCTCAAGTATACTTGCATAGATCTTTCCAGGAACACTTAGTAGGGAAATACCTCTGTAATTCTCACATTCAGTTTTATTTCCCTTTTTATATATGGGTACTATGAGAGCTCTACTCCATTCATCGGGAATTCGTCCCTCTGTCCAGGCTTTCTGAACTATGCAGTGCAGCCACTGTAAGACTTTAATACCACCATACTTCAGCATTTCTGGTCGAATATCATCTACTCCTGCTACCTCTCAACATTTCAAGGCTTTGATGGCTTTTTCTACTTCAAGTATGGGTATGTATTCCTGACTGTATGCCTGCTGTGTGTTTTTTACCACTGTGCCATCACTGCTTGTTTTATTTAGCAATATTTCGATGTAATTACTCCATACTTCAAGGATATCTTTTTCTCCCATTTTCATGTCACCTTTCTCACCTCTAACTTCTTTTACAACATTCTTTCCTCCATTTCTAAGATTCTTCAACAACCTCCAGAATATTTTGCCACCTTCTTGATATTCATTTTCTATGTTCTAGCCAACACCCTCCCATTACTTTTGTTTAGCTAGTTTTACACAGTGTTTAGCCTTCTTGCATTTGTCTCTGTATTCTCTAAGAGCACAAGCTCACTTATTTGCCAGGAACTTTAGATATGCTTTCTTCTTTTCGTTCACTGTCTCTTTAACTTACTTTGTCCACCGTGGAGTTCTGATTTTTCTATGCTTGCGGACAACCTTACCACATGCCTCTCTGACTGAATAAGAGTTTTCTTCAAGGCTTGCCACTGAATCTCCAAAGTTTGATTCCTGTTCTCAAACTCTTTCATTTTCTCTTCAATAATCTTTGTGTATTTTAGTCTACTGTTCACATCTGAGAGCTGCTCAACTTTTATTTGCTTTAATATGAAGTTCAATGTTGTTAGTCTGGTTTGATTAAAACTGGATTTTGGTCAAATCTGAGGTTGTGCATTGCACTTATTTGATATTGATGTGCTATGTTTTGTAGTATCATGCATCGAGAACATCAGGAAGTTTTGATGTCCTCAATGGACCTCTCCAGGATCTCTAGAACCTACATACTACAGCATGTAGGTTCTAGAAGTCCTGGAATGGCATTGTTCCTGGTAGCAGCAAACTGCCTTTTGGTTTGTAGTTCCTGTTCCAAGTTGCATGCTTGACATTCAAATTTTCTACTACTGGCACTACTTGGGTCATGTCTAGAATTTCAGTTTAGTCTACTTCTGTAACTGTTTATTTGGGCAGTTACATTCAGAGTATATTTTGAAGTGGCCTGTATATGCTGTTTGTATCTCCACCTCTAATTTCTCTGTTGGTAGTGGCAGGATTTAAAATTTCATTTGGTTCTATATTGTGCTTAACAAAGATTGCTATGCTACCCCACCTGGTGTTGAGCCTGTCATTGCAGTAAAGAACATAGTTCCTGAACCTTGAGTTGTCAGTTATTCAGAGGTTTGTTTCTAAATATACAAGGATTACTCCAGCATTCTAACGTGTCATAAACTCTTGCATTTCATGCATTTTATTTTCTTGACCATTGGTGTTCCAGATCACTGACTAGTGTAGTAAGGATTGTTTGTGTGTCTCACAAACTTGTTCATAGTGTCCTGGGTGGGATTTGCTTTGCTTAACTCAGACTCTTTGCCCAAAATGGCTGCTGTGATTGCAACTTTCTAGATTTGGTTGGTGCTGGGGTTTGACTTTTACTGGTAGTTTTGATGCCACCATCTCTAGGTACAAGATGCATGGCATGGTTTTGTATACCTTTGGGGGTGGGTACCTATGCAGTTGTTGCCATGTACTTTGGGTTTCTTGTACTCTGTAGTTCGCAGCATGTAGTCCACTATAGTTAGTGCATTAAGCTGGATCTGCTTTTTTTTTTTTTTTTTTTCAGGAAGACTGGTTTTTTCTACACTTATTGCATAGGAAACTGGCCAGCAGCATTGTGATTAGCCAAATTTTTGACATCAGTGGCATTGCTCACTTGATGCTTTCTGTCATAATGATTCTAGATTTATAGCCAGGACACAAATGGTTTCTAGATCATAGATCTCTTGGTATAATTTGCTCATTTCCACTAAGACAAGAGCCATTGGCTGTTGATCTGCTCAAAGCATATCGCTAACTAATTTTAACGGGGTTTAGTCTGTGGTTTTGGAGGCCTCTTGTGACTTCCTTGATGATTATGGATACTATTGTACCACAAGGTACAATAGTTTTTAATACAATAGTAGTGAAATGTTTTCACTTTTTAGAATTAATGTGTTATTGAATGTTTTCATTGTCCAAAAATGTAGTGAGTGCATTGTAGTTGGATACTATGTCTGGCTGTATTCAGACCCTATCATCTGTCTTCCTGACTTTTGTAAAATTTATTTTACAGCTTTTAATAGCTGTTGCCACTGCAGCACATTGTTCCTTAGCTTGCAACATAACTGGAAGAAGTTTTCCATTATTGTGGCTCATTTCCTTCTGTGAGGTTGCAGTTTCAATAGGTGTTGGTTCCTTGCATTATTTTTTCCTGCTAACTTCACAAAACCCATCTTTTTCTTCAGATGTTTCCTGAGTTGAATCTGATGCTGTTTGTGAGTACAATGCCTGAGACTCTAGTCTCTTCTCAATGTCTGGAGTGACAGTTGACCTCTCAAGGCAACATATAATACACATTATAACCAAGCAGAAAAGGCTTTGACAAAAATTAATGATGTTAAGAAGAGTTTTTATGTATTTCAGCTAGCCTGACTGGCCGAGTGGTTAACATATTTACTCTTCAACCCGAGAGGCTGCCTGTTTGAATCCTGCCTTGAGCATGGGTGTTTGTGATTGTATTTAGGTGGCAGATGAATTTTGTTGCCTGTAACAAAAAATGGAATTTGTTATTACCATGATACATTGCCTTTTTAGAATGAATTCATGAGCCAGAAGATTGGTGCTTTGTTGTTGACTCTTCCAAAATGAGCTCAAATGCAGTTTTTGTTGCATAATGATAATGGGAATCCTTCCATACTTTTCACACATACAGTAAATATGAAGGAAACTTGAAAATATGTTATTGAGTTTAGGCAAGTACTAAAGTACACAAGGACTACGATTACAGTATTAGTGACACTTGAAAGATAATTGCTTTCTTGTGTTTATAAACAGCAGGGCAGCTGCAGAACATTATGTCAAGAAAATATGCCCCCCCCCCCTTGAAAGATTTTACACGAGAAACAATAAAAGAAAACTAGAAAAAAAGTACACTAACTGAGGAAATATTTTCTTAGGACGTGTTTTTGTGACCAACACTCAAAAATATTTTTGCCATAATTGTCTATCAAAGCGAGTCACATGTAAAACTTTGTTATAGCATTGGACCAGAAATGACCTATATTCCACTACCTCACTACAAGATTTCCAATAATTTCAGAAGCTAAACTTACAAAAGGTATATTTAATCATGTTATAACAAGATCAGGGCTAGAATGATACTGAAGATGTTACTTCTGTTTTCACTGGGCTTCTTTTTCTGAAAATGTTATTCTGGGGAAATTGTTCAATGGAATGATATTATGATAGAAGTATACTATTAGTTACTTTCTCTTTTTCAAAGAGAGACATGTAAGATGCTTACAAGAGGGGAAGTGCTTATATGCACTTTTAAATTTCTGTACTTTTAACATGCTTCTTATTAATTATTTATTTTACTTATTGTAAATATAGTAATATGCGAGATGGAAGTAACTGAGTTTGTTACTTATTTTTGTTTTGAAATATATATTTCTGATATATATTTGAGGAATGGAGGAAAGAGTGCTGTAAAAGGAATTAGAGATGATAAAGGTGACATGAAAACGGAAGAAAAAGATATCCTTGAAGTATAGAGTAATTACTTTGAAAAACTGCTAAATGAAACAAGCAGTGATGATAGCACAGTGGTAAAAAAACACTGACCAGGCATGCAGTCAGGAATACATACCATACTTGAAGAAAAAAACCATCAAAGGCTTGAAATGTGGAAAGGCAGCAGGAGTAGATGATATTCGACCAGAAATGCTGAAGTATGGTGGTATAAGAGTCTTACAGTGGCTGCACTGCATAGTTCAGAAAGCCTGGACACAGGGATGAATTCCCGATGATTGTAGTAGAGCTCTCATAGTACCAATATATAAAAAGGGAAATAAAACTGAATGTGAGAATTACAGAGGTATTTCCCTACTGATTGTTCCTGGCAAGATCTATGCAAGTATACTTGAGAAACGGTTGAGAAGAATTATGGAAGAAAAGCTTGGTGAAGAACAAGCTGGATTCAGGCCAAATAGGGGCTGTCAGGATCAGATCTTCCCTTTATGACAAATAGTCGAGAAAGCATGGGAATATAACAAAGATCTGTATCTAAGTTTTGTCGATTTGGAAAAGGCATATGACAAGGTGCCAAGAGAGAAGCTATTCAATATGCTACAGTTATATGGTGTCAATGGGGCATTATATCAAGCAATACTTAGTCTTTATTTGAGTTGTAAGTCAGCAGTTAGAATTGAAGGAAGTACAGGAAGATGGTTTAATGTTAAATCTGCTGTGAGACAAGGATGTACATTATCCCCCTTGTTATTCATTATCTATATGGATCACATTATGAAGGAAAGTGGTATTAAACATGATATCAAAATTGGAGATGTTAATGTCAGCTTTTTGCTTTATGCGGATGATGTTATACTTCTAAATAAATCCACTACAAGTCTGCAAGATTCCCTGACTAAATTGAATAGCTGTTGTAATATATATGGTATGAAGGTCAGCAATAAAAAGACAAAGACAATGAAAATAGGCAGAATCATTGAAAATGTCAACTGTGTTGTGAATGGAGAACCTGTGGAACAAGTAAAACATTTCAGCTACTTAGGCATGATTTTTACTGAAGATGGTAAATTAAATATAGAAATAGACAACAGAATCAGCAAAGCTGGTATATGGTGGGAAGTCAATTGAATAAATTCATATGGAATAAGAGAGAAATTAGTCAGAACACTAAATTAGCTGTATACAAGACAGTGTTCAAACCAGTTTTAACTTATGGATCTGGGAGCTGGGTCAGAAGTAAAACACTTGACCAAAGACTAGAGACCACAGATATGAGAGTCCTGAGAAAGATTATAGGTGTGAACAGATGGCATCAATGGCAATATCATATTAAAAATGAGGATATTAGGAAAGAACTTGACATTGTCAACATCCAGAAATGCATTAGCAGAGCTAATCTCAGGTGGTATGGTCACTTAAACAGAATGGGCGAGGAAAGATTACCAAAACAAGTGTTCTCTGCCAGGATGGCAGCAAAACGACCCAGAGGAAGACCAAGATATAGGTGGATTGATGCAGTACAAAGTGCCTTAGACGATAGAAATGTAAGATCTGATAATGTTGGAGTCTTGACAAGTAACAGACTGATTTGGTGGAAAATTGTAGATAGGAAGGTAGTAATGATGTAATTTTTGTCATGTAGTACTATCATATCCTGTACACCCCTTGAGGGTACGTCGCAGGAATTTGATGATGATTATTTCTGATATGTTCTCTCACTGGGTATAGAGGATATTATGATAGTAATACATGAAAAGTTTACATCTTTACTAACTTCCTATTTATCTGCTATATGTAAGGAACTCTAATCCAATATTGACACATCTTATATTTTGATCTTCTGTGGCACTTATTAATCTATCACTCCACCTAGATCTTGGTCTTCCTCTAGATCTTTATCATGCCATCCTGGCAAAGAACACTTGTTTTGTTCTCCTCTATTTAAGTGATCATTCCTGAGATTAGCTCTGCTCACACATTCCTGAATGCTAACAAAGTTAAGTTCCTCCTAATATCCTAATTTTTAGGATATTAGGAGAAGAAAATATGATTCTGCCAATACCATATGTTCACTTCAGAACTCTCATATCTGTGGTTCTCTGTTCTTTGGTTAATTGTTTTGCTTTTAACCCAACCCTCTGAATTTATAAATTAAAATTGATTTGAATATTATCATATATTCAGCTAGTTGTTTTGACTAATTTTCTCTCTCATTCCATATAAATTTATTCAATTGACTCCCTACTATGCTGCTTTTCTGTTATTTTTGAAGATGCCAGATTACATAATCTGGCATCTTCAAAAATTGTGCTTGAATAGTTCGAATGTTTTATTTGTTCTAGAGGTTCTCCATTCATGATCTGAATAATGTGCAGCCTTGTCTCATATCTGATTTAACATTGAACCATCTTTCTGTACCTCCTCCTTCAAAACTAATATCTGGTTTACAGCTCAAATATAGACTCTGTATTGCACAAGACCCCATGTTGCTAGTTTTTTTTTTTAATATCATTAAACAGTACTTGACCATACTTATATTTTGGCATACTTACTTGTATTAAACATTCCTAATGTGCTGCTGGGAAAAACAAAAAAAAATGATTCTGTTTTAAAATTTGACCTCTAAAGTTCATAGTATTCACTTGTTTTAGTCTTAATTATGAAATCCTTGTTGACTGCTGCACTCAGAAAAACCACTAAGAAAAGGTAACTTGTGAAATAGTATGAATTAGTGTTAACTTTTGCAATGAAGACTAAAAATACTGTTTCTATAATTTCCTAGAGAAAAATTGATAAAAATGTAGTGCTAGTAGGGGTTAATCTGAAGTATAAATTAATTTGGATATTGCATGCACAGTCAACTGTCACTACATATAGCAGACTTCTGGGAATGAGTGGATAATTTTTTGTTATAGCATGTTTTTTTTTTTTTTTTTCCCTTAGAAAGATATTGTGCTTTTGATTGGATGTCTGTAATTGTAGTTTGTTATAGTGAGAGTTGACTGTGATTATCAAGGTTCATATAAAAATGCTTAAAAGATAGGGGAACAATTCCAAACATACCTTATTTTGTGATTGTTTATAAATTGGCGGGGAGATTTCTATAACATATTAGATGAACATTTATGACAATTATTGAAGTATTTAAGAAATAAGCAAACATAAATTTTAACTCATGTCTTAACTGGGCATGTGTATTTCAGGCAGAGGATGTACGATGCTTGCTTATTGATGCGATGCCTCCAACTACTTTTCTCCCAACAACTAAAAGTAGTTCAGTCACAGGAAATTCATCTCCCTTGCCTCCATTAAGGTAAATATATGAAATTAAGTAATTTTAGGGTAGTATCCATTTTATTTTAATTGTTTGTTTCAATGAAATGGATAATAATTGTCTTAATTATAAACTCAGCTTAAGAGTATCTACTTGTCTTTTTCAAGACATTATAAGCTCTTAAGACACACACACACACACACACACACACATATATATATATATATATATGTATGTAGTTATTATTGTTATGGCATTGCTATAACAACAGTGGGTGAAGGATTAGAAACCTAACACATTAGTTTTGTGCGAACCAAGAATTGTTTTGCTTTGCAGTGAACTTACTAATCTTTTCATCTGACCTCATTCCTTCAATAAACATGGTGGTGGAATCAATCTAGATATGAAAATAATCTACAACTTACTTTCACAAACATTGAAACATCTACTCAGAAATGATGAATTATCCATGTTTTATTGCATTTTGAGTAGCCTGTTTGAAAAAAAAAAAAAAACTATAAAGATTACTATTTTGTATTTATGATTTGAAATATCTGTAAACCAGATGTTTCTAATCATAAGGAAAAAATTACCCAATAAGATTATCTAGTTTTTTATATTAACTAAGGAGATATTATAGCATTATTTTGCTCTTTTTTTATTTGATTAATCAGAAAAATTACAAATCTTATGTAAATTCATTGGCCAGTTGGTTAACTTATGCACTTTCCAGCCAACTCACTATGGGTTCAAATCCATCATATGCATTGATATTTGTGATTGTCTTTAGGGAAACAAATTTCATCATCATCGGATGTGAGACATTGCCTCACTAAGTAGGCCTAAAGTGGCTTGAAAATTCCATGTTGATCTCTAGAGCATGGTTTACAGACTATGTAAACCATGGAGTATCAGAAATAGAAATGATGAGGTCTTAGCTTGGTAATTGCAAAGGAAACAGAAGTCATTGGCAGTAGTGTGAGTAATAATATAGGCAATGGGTTTGAAATACAGGCAATGGATTAGCAAGCTGGATGTTGCTTGGTCATCTGAAGAGAAGGCTGAACTGCATAGACAGATAAACTACAAGAAAGGCTATCATTGTGGATAATTTCAACTGTGGAGATAAATAATTAGAGAGAGAGAGAGAGCAGAGCATTCAAAATGAGGTAAACACAACTTAATGAGTGAGGGAAGTGACTTGAATTACAAGGATATTGGATCTAATAATAGCATCTGAGAAATTTCTCTGTAGATGTGCTGAATGTTATGCTTCCAATCGAGAGAAAGTGATCATTCAGATATGACATGAAGAGGTGACAAATCATGAGTTCTTTAAGAAAGGGTGTGTGTAGTACTATAAAGCAGGTGGGTGCAATCAGTTCAAACTGTAGTGCATGCTGACTCTATTCCCACAGAATGGGAGTAAATGAGCAAATTCTTGAAAGCAAAGGTTGCGTAAAAGAAAATGTTGCAGATCTGGTTGTAAGAGAAAGGTGATGATCATCTGTTTAGCTGTGTAAGAAGCAAGCTAGGAACATGACAGCTTTGGTGAGGAAGCAAAATAACACTATGAAAAGTTAGCTGAATAGGCCAAGCAAAGGAAATCCATGGTAATTTTTTCGCTATGCCAAGTAAAAGGAAGAATGACATGGAAGTGTAATCTTAGTGAAGACAAATGGTAGGAAAATGAAAATGTCAGAAGCAGCAAGTTGAACTTCAACAACTCAGCCAGAAATGCTTATGGGTGAGGGGATAGACAAAAAAAGATAAAGGTGGATGATATTGAAGCTATTACAAGAACTTGATTTGATCACACCAGTCAGACAGGAAGGAATATCAACATGGATGCTGAAAAAATATGCAAGAGAATTAGCAATTCCTTTGACCTGATTGTTCAACTTAAGTCTTAGCATAAGCAATCCAATATACAAAGGTGGAGCTATGACAGACACAACCTGTTACAGACCAGTCAGTATCTCTGGAGTGGTCATTAAGGTGTTAGCAAAGATGATAAGAGCATATGTCAGAAGTGGGTGAATAGTACTTTGATACTTCAGCAAGGACATGGCTTTGTTAAAAGCCATGTTATAAGCCTTGCTTTAGCAATTTACTCACATTCTATAATAGAGGGGGGGGGGGGTATAGAGTAAATGGATATACAAGGGTGGTCTGAAAAGTTCTCTGTCTAACAATGAAAAAACGAATTTATAATTTCAAAATTATTTTTATTTTTCAACATAATCTCCCTTAAGACTAATACATTTATTCTAGTGATGCTCCAGCACCATTATCCCATCCTGTAGTGGTTCTCAGTAAGATCAATGCAAAATATACCCCTCTACAGCTGCAATCACTTCTTGATTCGAAGAAAAACACTAACCAGCGAGGAAGAGTTTTAGTTTTGGGAAGAGATAGAAGTCAGAGGGAGCCAAATCTGGGGAATAGGGTGGATGTTCCAACAGTTCATAGTACAGATCCCTTAATTTTCCCATTGCCTAAACACCTTTGTGGGCAGGTGTCTTGTCTTGATGAAAGATGATTTTTTTTCTTCTGTAAACCGGGTCTTTTCTCACGAATTTTTTCGTCTAGTCTGGTTAAAAGATCGGAATAATATTCCCCGGTTATCCTTTTCAAGATAATTAATAAACAAAATGCCTTTAGAATCTGAAAATACTGATGCCGTGGCCTTTCCTGCTGATGGAACCGACTTTGGCGTTGAACAACCGGCTTCTGTCCACAGTTTTGACTGCTGTTTGGATTCTGGTGTGTAATGGTGAATCCAAGTCTTATCCATAGTAATAAATCGACTAACAAAATCAGTTTTATTCTTGTTAATACGCTCCAAGCACTGTTCAGAGATTTTCATGTGAGTGCGTTTTTGATCTGCTGTGAGCAAGCATGGCACCCATCATGCGGAAAGCTTTTTCATTTGCAATTCTTCATGCAAAATATTCCTACACGTTCTTTTGAAATGCCTATAGTCTCAGCAATTTCATGCACTTTAACTCGCTGGTCATCCAGTACCATATATTGATCAATGATTTCTGGTGTTGTTACACTTTTTGGACATCCTTCACGTAGATCATCTTCAAGGCCGATACGGCCATGTTTAAACTCAGCAGCCCATTTATTAATTGTTGAAAACGAAGGAGAAGAGTGCCCATAAACTTTTATAAACTTTGAATGAATTTCTTTTGGTGTTAAACCTTCTTTTACAAAAAATTTTATAACTGCACGATACTCAATTTTATCCATTTCAAGGGATACAGATAACACTTTTGCTTCAGACAGCTGTATAAAATAAACTACTTGATAGAATGACTTGCAATTTCACATGGATGTTTATGACAGATGTACCAACTTAGAAGAAAAAAAATCTTGCTGATAGTGTTGCCATCTATGGTCGAGGCCGAGAACTATTTAGCAAAATCCAGTCATTTGTGGATTATGCCAAGGCATTTGACAGGATCTCACATGGGAGGTGGGTATGCAAAATAGACTTGTGCCATGAATCAATGTAAGTGAATGACATATATCACAGAGGGAGTATAGAGATGCCAAGTTCTAAAAGGAGAGTAACCATTGGGTTATCTCAAGGTTTTTTTACTGGTGCCATTATTGCTTAACTTTTATATTAATGATATTGGGAATGACCTAGAGCAGCTTTTCTCAAAATGTGGTTCACAGCCCACCAGTGGGTTGCCTGGTTTGCCTGGTGATCCCAAAGAGAATTTTACATAGCTCCAAACTAAGATAAAACCTTAATTTTTTTTATTATTTTAGTTTGTAAATTTTCAGATACAGTTTAGAATACTATATATTAAATATATTGAAAATCCTATTAATTAAAAAAAAATTACGTAATTTATTTAATTTCAATGTAATAATATGCATAATATTTTTCCACACACACACAAGTATATAGTGATACATGAAATCAGCAATGTGGTTGTCACCACTATATGATAAGAAATGTACAGCTTTCTACCCACATGAAGTGTAGTGTGAAGCATTGTGTTGAAAGGTTGCACCTGATTTTTGAGAGGAATAAGAGCTTCCATATGTACAACCACTGCAATAACTTAATATAACATTAGTTTATTTTAACTTATCATTCCTAGTAGCCGGCATACAATATTAGTCAATTAAAAAATGTTTTTTTTTTATTTTTATTATCTCTACAAATATATATATATATATATATATATATATACAGGGTGTTCGGGATAAATTTGACATATTTATAATTAATTATATTTTTCCGTAAGTTACATGTATTAACACACACTTCTCTTCATTTAAAAGTTTTGACCCTTCTTCATTCATATACAAGATGTCAGAAAGGATGGATAGCTGGAACCCACCTGAATCATGGAAGAGAATAACTTGTATCATGATGATTCGTGCCCGCCATCAAAATAAGGATATTACGACTGCTGCCCAATGCTCCCTGAATACAGTAAAAACAATCAGGCATGAACTAGAGACTTGCAATGGTGACTACGAGGATGTAGCAAGAAGAAAGATCCCTAGCAGACGATCTGATTGCGTTCGTACAGCAGAATTCCTCGCAAATCTGCAGGAACAGGTGTTGAAGAACCCTGGCATTGGAATTCGGGCTTTGTTCGTGGAGTTGCTAACTGTAGTCAAGCCCTGGATAACAAGGGTAGCCAATGGTAGGCCGTATGTATGGCAGCAGGATTCGGCCCCTTGCCACACCTCTGGAAAAAGTCAAAAATGGTTGTCTGAAAATTTCTACGACTTCACCAGTCCAAATGTTTGGCCTCCAAACTCCCCAGACCTTAACCCCATGGATTATTTTGTATGGGGCGCAGTTGAAAAAGACACCAATCGCACTTCCAGTAATACAAAAGCCCAGTTAATGGATAAAATTAAAACAGTTTTTGCGGCCCTTCCCAGGGAGACTGTAGCATCAGCTTGTTCGAGGTTCCGAAGCAGAATTGAAGCTGTGATCGATGCTAATGGTGGTTATTTTGAGTAAATCTTGTTGATAGTATTGTAATTAACTCTGCCTGTAATGTTTTTTGTCAATTCATTAAATTTAATAGATACAAAGAAGATTTTCTTTTTCCTTACGAAACTGTCAAATTTATCCCGAACACCCTGTTATATATATATATATATATTAGTAGATTTATATATTTTTATATATTTTATTTATATATTTTTTTTTTGTAGTGATAATATGGGAAGCTAGATTAAAACTAGTACTTTGAAGTAAAAATTCAGTGAAGTTTGTTGAAACATTAATACAGAAAATGTGAAAAACAGTGAGAAAACAATGAATTAGCCCAAGATGTGCTTAATATAAATGACTATCCTATTTGTGAAAACGAGCACTGAGAAATAATTAACATAATTGTTGCAATGAACAGTGATCAACAAAAACAAAACCAATGATAAAAATTCTTTCCTAGTTGAGGGTAACCGTGATATCTTGCCTATGGAATTCTGCATATAAGGATACATTGAATAAATATCAGAGTTTGGGAAACAGACAGATGACAGGATATGTGATAAAGACATACAAGTTTGTAAAGGGATTGTATATAGCTACCAGTGAAATTTTGTAGCTGTTTTTTCAGATGGGAAAAGAACTCAGGGCATTCCTTGAAGCTAAGCAAGTTGGAGGGGTGGGGGGGGGAGCTAGGAAGCATGTGAGGTCTAGGTTCTTTTCATTGAATGTGATGAGTGTAAGGTATATGCTGTCATTCATTGTTGTGAGTGCATCTTAAGTAAATGCATTCACAGAGAAATATAATAGGAATGTTGGCATTGGGTGACATAGAAAGACCCTCCCTTGGCAGTTTTTAGACTTGTAGGAGGCTGCATGGTGATGATAATAGTATTCTGTTTGGGAATAAGTGATTTCTTTCCTTGTGTTGCACTTTAAATGATAAGTTATACATACTGATGCATCTACTCTAATAATTGACCACCCTCTCATTCAAAATGACATCAGTGATTTCAAAGTTAGAAGTGTGTATACTGTATATCTTGGTTGCACTTCAATCCATTTGTCATTGTCATCTCTACAGATATTAGTGTTTATCACTGATGACTTAACGTACACTAACAGGTCAATAATAAAAGCTTCTCTCATGCTCTATCTATCCTCATACATCCTTACAAACATTTTTGAAGTTCTGATATTTTGCCATGTCTCTGACATTCTTAGTATTCCCATTTGTTGTTCCTTAAAGATGGGATAATAACATCCTAGATATGTAAACTACAGCCTTAATACAGCTCTGGTCCATTTATCTCTATATTATATATAACACTTCAGCACCTTTCTAAGTGTTAGGTTGAGCACTTTTATAATGATGACTAATAGATTGCATTTGTCTCACTAAAACTATTAGAAGGCAGTCTCTCCTTGTTCCTAATCTTCAGTTGCTCATTTGTCATCAAGACTATATAACCTCATCTCATAAATGTTGCAAATATGTTTGTACACTACCTGAACAAATTAAGGCACATATTTTCCTCAACTTATACATAGTTTTATATTATAATGTGACATTTTATTACGGACAACTTTTACTGTAGTAAAAGTTATTCTGAGCAGTGTGTCTTGAACTTGTGCCATTAGCATAGACCCAGTTGTGAGAACACCTACAGAACATTGCTGGAATCAGTTGTGATATTTTTATCAGTATTTTGAGAACCAAGAAAGGTTTTCCATTTATCATACTGATTGTAATTGAGATCTAGGTTCAAGCATCCTTCCGTTCATGATTCATGAACCTAGATCTCATTACAATTACAAATTAGTAGAATTGTATAATCCGATCCTTCTAAGTATTCAATCCCAAATATCTCTCTAAGGCCACTGCCTCAGAGATATTTAGGATTGAATACTTAGAAAGATCAGATTCTGTTAGAAGGCAGTCTCTCCTTGTTCTTAATCCTATTACTCATTTGTCATGAATTTTTTTCTGCACAAACATTACACTTAACCCCCCCCCCAATCTCTTTTTTAAGCATTTGCTGTTTTTTATTGAATTGAATATAGGAATAATGTAGGATTATTCCTATGTTATAGGAATTATAAAATTATAATAGGAATTATAATTCCTAATATTCCTAAAATAAAACAAAGATTGAATATAGGAATAATATTGAATAATGTAGGAAAGAACATTAATCTTAACTTATTTTAAACATCCAGTACTGTTAGTAGAGCCTCGGTAGCTCAGTCGGTATAAACGATCCCTTTGGGGGAAAGACCTGAGTTTGATTCCTATTCATGACATGAACCTTTATCTGGTCTTTTTCGACTAAAGGTGAGTTAGCCGGTCTCGTATGGAAATGGGGGGGGGGGTTTCACCCAAAACTCCGGTTTTTCATTCCCCAGAACAGGCAAACCAGCCCCCATGAATACATGCAATTTATAGCCATGAATACTTATGACAGTATGTGGAAGAGATAGGGTCCTCACCACATGTAATGCTTGTAGTTAACCATGAGTCACATCATGGTAGTCAACCTCCTGGATAGGGGATGGCACTTGAATGGGAATATTGTTAGTGACTTCATTGATAATTGAAAGGACAAAATGACATTTTCTTTCTATGAAAGCTAAACAGATCATTTCTGTGCACTAATTCTTGTTTCATGCCTTATCCATTACTGTTAGCCTTATGTGTATTCTCAGCACTTGGAGGAGATAGACATAAAGTTTCTGGCCAGCAGAATATGGAGATATTATACCACTTTTCACCCTGTTTGCTTAATTTATGCAAAACTTGAACAATGTATTCAAGAGAACTTCTGACTTTGTAAGGTGTGTCAATAAAATGCTATTACATCAGAAAACAAACTCCAAATGGTGGATGATTTTTCATTTGAAGGATTGAAAGTGAAAAAGTTGTTTTCGGTTACTGATGCTTTGTCAGATTTTGGTAAATAAGATGTTTTACTTCTTGTAAAGATTTCTAGGCAAGATGAAATTCTTTCCTATTGATCTAGCAATGTTTCTTGATATATTCATACTTTTGCTTATATGAAGTTGTAAGCTATTTGACATATATAATTGGATCATCATATATGCCAGGGGCATATATTTCAGGTGTGCTAAGTGTGTGGTGCACACCCACGGAATAGCAATATCACCGATATTATATTTTTGCATTTATTCATGTTAATGACTTCCTTAGTTATTTCCTGGCATTGCGTGATTCCTAAAATTAACCACAATATACTAATATTTTGTGAAGAAGACACTTTTTGACACATAAACATTACATCACATTCGCATTAATAGCTGGCTGTGTGATCACAAATACAGGCATATTAGATGGTGCAGCAGGTCAAATTCTTAGTATTCCAGTTGTTTTAAACCACCTGGAAGGTGAAGTAGAGCATATGCTGAGACAATAGCACCCAGAAATCAGTGGTTGTGATTGGTCATTGTGTCAACCAATCTAATTGAATGGTGTCATGAGTTGCTGTTTTTGTTTTCTGAGTTTCATCTGTTTTGTGTGCATGAAGTGTGAACTGACGTGTTTAGGACACCTATATAGACAAGTTTCTAATGTATAATTTTCTATAAATAATTTATAACTTATTTGCCCATATTTACAATGGGAAACAATGTTGATGATCTACTGAATTTCCCATTTTCTGCCAGAGCTTTTGCAGATTTTATGATTGTAGTTGAAGGAGGTATCCTCCTCTTCCAAATTTACTATTATATTTACACCTTTGAGTAATTCATATATATCAACCAAATATAGCATTCTCTTCATTACTGTTTCCTAATATATTTTAAGATAAAACACATTGTCCCCCCCTCTCTATGCACATCTGGTTACAATTAATTGCATTGGACCAATTAAGATGAGTGCTGATCGACTATGCAGTCATATGGTGGAATTGACGTAAAATTTGTAGGCATGGATTGCATAAGCCACACCCCATGTGATGCCACTGATACATATATGTATGTGTAAAGTATCTGTTTATGTGGATAATGTAAATACTGAAAAATGAGTTTATAATTCATTTCATATTTACTTCATTTTCAAGAAATGCTGAAAATAGCATCTTTGAATATACCAAAAATTCAGACCAACTCCTGGAACATCACTCTTTGCAGCATACAGTTACACTTGAATACCTTCATACATCAATAAAAATGCAATCATATGGTGAAATTGACATGAATTTCGTAGCGCAGGTTGCTTAAGCCACACGACAGCACACCCAACAACCGAAATAGGCATGCAACGCCACTGATATATGCATTTAATTTTAATCATATTACAATGATAACAAGATCTCAAAGCAACAGTATTGTCTGATATGAAGTGTTTACTGCTGTAGATGATGGTAATAAATTGATATGATTTAAAAATGATAATTTGTTGTCATTAAATTCATTAAGAATTGGTCTCCTCTTGTAGCATTCCTATTTGTTGTTCATAGTTGTTGGGTACTGTAATGACATGACTGTCATGTTAGCAACTTGCTCCATTTTGATAGATTGGTTGAATCATCGATACCACCTGATTCAATGAATAGTTACTGGCTCCTGAACTTTTTTTGTGTGCACTGAGGGATTTTGGTCTTTTTTAATTAATGAAAATTCTCCAGAATGTGGTCTACTAGTTAACTATTGACCAAAGCAGAATATGTTAATATATGTAAAGTATTAATTCACAACACAGGAATAATAGGCAAACAATTAATATTGATATAACTTATTTGTTGATATTTTGCTGTTATTATATCCAACATCTTCAGAGCACAAAAGAAGTTTGTCACGATACACAAACAGCAACAATTTAGTTAAAAGTGGGACAAGTTTAAAAAATTGTAACAGACAACACACAAGGGACTAAAGTCCTAATTAACACCATCTGTTGTTGGATAAAAAGAGAGAAAAAACAAGTATTAATTTTATCTTAAAATGGCTGTCATCTGGATTTTTGGTAAATTAAGTCATGCTTATTAAGGTTTGGTGAATGTTTTAAAGCTGCTGTGGATTCCAAAAACAGTCTCTCTTACTTATAATGACTTCTGTTTGCTACACAATTTAGGTGGATTGATACAGTTAGTTGGAGCCTTTGAAGACTTCAACATAAGAACTGACATTGGTGTGAAGATCTTACAAAATAACATTCATTGGAGAAAGTTGTTGATAGGAAACTAGTCTTCTTCTTTTGCTATGCCTTATCCCGTATTAAACGGGGTCGGCGTTCCCATCTTTAATCTTCTTCTTCCAGATTCTCCGATCCAGGGAATCTTCCTTACTCCATCCTTTCTCCCTAAGATCCTCTGCCACCTTATCCCTCCGAGTTTAGGCCTGCCTCTTTTCCTCCTTCCCTCCACCTCCATACGTTCCACTCGTTTACCAACATACTCCTCACTCCTTCTGATCGTCCCTCTGATGTAGTCATTCCTTATCCTGTCCTTCTTTGTCACACCACTCATCCATCTCAACATCTGCATCTCCGCCACCTCCATCTTCCTTTCCTGTGCCTTTGTTATAGGCCATGTCTCTGTGCCATGGAGCATCGCCGGCCTCACCACCATCTTATACAGCTTTTCTTTCATCTTACAACTCACGCTCTTGTCGCACAGACCCCACTCATCTTCCTCCAGTTTATCCAGCCATATGTTATTCGGTGCTGTATTTTCTCATCCAGGTCACCATTCCTCTCAACGACTGACACGAGGTACTTGAATTTCTTCCCTGAAGTTAGCCTTTCACCCTGGAGTCGTATGATCATATCCTCGTCACTCCCCGTTGATATATATTCAGTCTTTACCCAGTTAATTTTCATGCCTCTCTCCTCCAATACCTTTCTCCACTCCTCCAGGGTCTTTTCAAGCTTCTTTCGGGATGATTCGCAGAGAACAATATCATCAGCAAACATCATGCTCCATGGCGCCTCCTTCTTGACGTCCTCCACTAGTACATCCATGACCAGATCAAAGAGGTAGGGGCTCAGAGCTGATCCCTGATGGAGCCCTACGACAATGGGGAATCCCTCTGTCATGCCGACACTAGACCTGACCTGAGTTTTTGCTCCCTCATACATCTCCTTCACCAACCTCATGTACTTTTCCAACACCCCCCCCCCTTCTTCCTCATACACCTCCATACCTCCTAACTGGCCACTCTGTCATATGCCTTTTCCAGGTCTATAAACACCATATGTAGCTCCGCCTGCATCTCCCTATATTTCTCCATCAATCGCCATAGCGCAAATATTGCATCTGTTGTCCCTCTTCCTGGCATAAATCCAAACTGCTCCTCACCAATTTTTGTTTCCCGCTGTATCCTTCCTTCAATTACTCTTTCCCATATCTTCAACGTGTGTGACATTAGCTTGATCTCCCTATAGTTGCCACAATCTTGAACATCTCCTTTTCCCTTGTAGATTGGGAACGAGAATGCTTTTCCTCCATTTCTCTGGTATCTTTTCCTGTTGGGCTATTTTCCTCATCAGATCCCATAACATGTCTACGCCCTCGCTGCCCAAGCTTCTCCACACTTCTGCGGGTATCTGGTCCGCCCCACAGCCTTTCTATTCTTTGTTTTTCTCAATGCCCAATACACTTCCTCTCTGCTTATGTCTTGCACCGACCCTTCATTTGCCTCTTCATCCTCACACCCCTCTCTTGGATTCTCCTCATTTAGTAGAGAAAGGGTGTAGTGTTATGCTAGTATCCTGTACTGTGATTTTATGTATTAAGAATTTAATGATAAAATCAGTTTTATGTAATTGCATATATGTTCTCTATTTTAAAAAAAATCTGAAAATTTATTCTCATGTTTAAATGGCTGCTTAACACGTTCGCTGCCACGCTACTTTGGCATGGTCTGTTCCCCTACGCCGAGCAGTTTTCCTTCTACAAGGTCAGTACGATAATCTCGTTACCGGAGGTAAACGTCCTACGAGTATACTCGTAGTTGGCTTGTACGGAGCATATACGGTCTATGAGAATACACAGTTTTGATGCTAGCCCCACAAGCCAAGCATTTTGGCTTCTTCAAGGTCACTACAATAATCTCGTTCCCGGCGGTAAGCGTCCTACGAGTATACTCGTAGCTGGCTTGTGAAGCAGGTTCACCTACTACGAGTATACTCGTAGTTGGCAGCGAACGTGTTAATTTTACAGAATGCCTGCTTATGGGAAAATGTATTCATAATCATTCCCCTCATCCAGTTAATCAGAAACTTGTCACTATAAACACCCTGGTTTATCATGCAAATATAATTTATTTTACAAATGTTGCATCAAAAGTATATTGCAATGTATATTAATGCAAATCTGTATATTAATACAGACCTATCTGCAATCAGCAAGACATTAACAAATTTAAATTATTATAGAAAACTGGCCATTCTGTGGAAATTAGAAGGGAAGAACTGGTGAACCTTGCCTTGACTGATAAAGAGCCACACGATCCTATTGTTTCTGCTACTTTAAATTACACACATCTTTTCATAGAATCTTTTGAGTCCTTTCTTCATCCTGACATACATAAAAATGATTTGATGTCTGTTTCTAGGATATAGTCAGTGACAGTTGGAATGTTTATATTTTATATATTTTTTAAACAACATTTATAGTACTCTTTCTCATAGAGAACTTCTTCTAAGAACCTTGTTTTATAGCTGCAGACATCACATTATTGTGTGTGTGCTAGATAGATTTCACATTGTTTTCTAACTGAATTATTTTCATTTGAACTAATTTGTCTGAATTCATGAATTTTCACTTAGTAACAGCTTGTATAATTTTTGCAGGATGAGGATGTATATTTTTAACCTTCATTGTATCTTTTGATCTGTTCATTCTTCTTCTTCTTCTGTCCATCCACTTTACAAGTTTAGTCTTCTTATGAAAAATTAAAGCATTTTTGAGTCACCTGCAAAAGAACAAAAATTATTTTTGTGAAAAAAACTTGGAACAAAATTATTTATGCATTCTTGATTTTACACTCAATGTGGGTCTATTTACATTTTACAATGTAAATAGACCCACATTTTACCATATATGTGTTTGAAACCAAAATTCTACAGAAAAGTTGGTTAATCCTTATTCCTGGAGTATGTTATGTCTGCTGATGTGCATGTTCACAGGGCTGATTTGCCTGTTTTGGAGGGATGTTTTCCCCAGTTTCCTGGAGGAAAAAATCTCTACCTCTGTATAAGACCAGCTAACTCACTATTTGATTGAAAACACCTATAAAGGTTTCTCGCATCATAAATGGGATTTGAACCTGGGTCTTTCCAACCAGAGGACTTGGCTAAACTAATTGAATTCTCTATTTAAGCATTACTGTTCTTTTTTTAAAAAATTTTTTATTTATTATTTTTTTTTGTAACATATAAAATTCATATCATATGTACATCCATTTAATTCTTCTCTTGTAGTGTACCCTCTCTCCCATCATCCCTTTCTTCTTTAACGACTTTAAGAATTGATGGAGAAATTCAACCTGCTGTAAATTTGCTCAATTCTAAAAAATCATCTACGCCCTCAAGTCCACAACATGGTGATGGATGTATTGACTTTGACAGGACAGAGCCTTCAGAACCAGTTTTTCAGGATATGACTATCACCAGTTTTCTCAGCGGATTGAGTTTAGAACATCTCAGAGATCTATTTGAAAAGGAACAGGTAGAGTATCTTTTTTAGTTTTATACTTGTGTTAATTTGATTGAATCAGTCATGCAAGGAGAATAAAGACAACTTGTAATGTTAATTACAATCTGAATTGTGGTTTTCATGAAGTGAAATGTCCATTATTACTTAACCAGCACAAAATGATGTATAATATATTCAGACAGAAGACTTGTTTAAAGCCTGGTTTTGTGCATCTTATCACAACGTCCTCAGATTAAATTAAAAAATTAGAAAAAAAAAAGCTTCTAGACTTATAGTACATTAATACCATAGTTGGGATGAGTTAGAAATTTAGAAACCATACTCTAGAAACTAAGCATAGTAATTTTTTCAAGAACCTGAATGGGAAAAGTATAAAAGTGTGAGAAACTGTGAGTAAAGAGAAAGTATTGTATGGGGATTTGATGATCATAGGTGTGCTTAATTAGAAAGTGGTGAAAGCATATTTCTCAAGGTGAGAAGATCCAAGAATGATGTTAGAATTATTGAATGAAGCAATAATGAAGAGGAAGAAAGTAAAGATTGTGAGTCTTCTGCCTTGGTATGATATGACAGAATCGAGAAGAAGGTCCATGACTGTTAATGAGTCAGTGAGCAGATTGTGCAGGAGGAATGGTATGCAGTTTATAAATGTGTTCAGTGAATTTGATGGACGAAAGGACTTGTATATACCTGATGGACTGTATTTGAATGGTTTTGGAGAAAGTGTTAATCAGTCAGAGATTGGAAGTGCAAAATCAGGGAAACTAGAGATATTAGGGAGGATGCAATCAATCATATGTCCAGCCATTCCTGGGATAAATGAGTGGAGTGCAAGAATATAACTGTGAACAGTTTGGTGCAGTTTCCCATGTTTTGAATCTGCAATTGAAAATGGTCTGCATCAAATGACATTATGCAAGGATAACTGTGGGTCCAAGGAATGCTGAAATGTGTGTACATGAATGTCTAAGCATCAAAAATAAAGGTTAGGGGTTTTTGGCATTGGTCAACTCAACTTGGCCAAAAATTATCTGCATCAGGATGATTTAAATATACCTGGCAAAACATAATGGATGTCACTTTAATGTGGAAAAGTGTAAAGTTATGCATTTTGGAATAAAAAGATTACAAGCTGTGTATCTGGTCACTGCCTGGGTTTCTTGGGGATGAGGAAATAGTGGAGAGGATCCAGAACCGAATGACCAAGATGGTGAGTTGTCAGTGGAATACTCTCTATGAGGATAGATAGTTTGTAGGTTGCAAACATTGGCTGACAGGTGAAAAGTGGGGGAGGTTATGATAGAAACATTTAAGTTACTTAAAGGATTTTATAGGATTAATGCAAAGGAAATATTCCAGCACTTGGCTAGAGGGGCCAGGAGAAGAGGTCATCCCTGGAAGTAAGAGTGGTTAGCACTGTGAGGACTAGATTTTTCTCTTGGAAAGTAGTGAATGAATAGAATAGGTTTCCAGGGTCAGTTGTGAGTTCTTTGTCTGTTAATGGTGTCATGGAAAAGTACAGTAGATATTCTGTTGATAGTTTGGGTCTACCACAATTTCTTAGGACTCCATGGAGGTACCCGTTCAATAATAATAATTATGAAGAAAGAATGGATTCAAATTTTATATGAAAAATATAAAATTGAACATAACATAAATATGAACTAAAAATAATAAAATGGATATTTTTTTTTCCTTAAGTGGTATGACTTCCACCCATGAAATGCGGACTAGTGGTCAGCTGCCTCTGACTGGCTACCAGTGGAGATTGAACTGCCCCCTCAGTCTCCAGCAGTTAGATAGGGCTAAAACAGCCTTGCCTACTCCATGTAGGAAAATAAAAGGCATTAGTGGATTTTTTAATTTATTCCTTTATTAACATAATCTGAAAAACTTTCTCTAGAGACAGACATGGAAATTTTTAAGCCACTTCAGGCTTCTGATAAACAGGACAGTGGTCTCACACTGTATTATGCAATTCAGTTGCCACCTAAACACAATTACAAACATTGGCCAGTGATCATATTCAGACTCACAGCTGTAGGATGGATATTAATCACTCAACTAACTATGCTGAGAAATTATAGAATTAATCATTATAAATATTAAATTATAGAATAAACTGTCAAGATGGATGCATGTTGAAAGATGAAGTGTGGTTGAAAGGTGATGAAAATTTTATCATGTTAATGATATATTTACCCTCAAGGTAAGGACAGGACACTATAACAGTACAAGATCATTAAGTTTGCATTATTACTAAAGCATTGACTATTAAAATTTTCTTTCAATTTAATCTCTTAATTTGTCTAGTCTTCAATATAGTCATATCTAACATTTTAGTGTTTTAAGGCACTTTTCATTGTCATCCATTGCCATCTGTTTTGTTAACTTTTACTCTCCCAATCTGTTTAAGTAACCATGCCATCTTAGATTAGCACTGCTCATGTATTCTCGAATCCTAACAGCATTAAGTGCCTTTTTAATATTTTAATATGATATTACCACTGATACCATCTGTTCAACTTGCTAACTTTGCATGGAACTCTCATATTGGTAATCACTAGTCTTTTCTCAACTATTTTTATTTCTAACCCAACTCTCATACTCAAAGTTAAAATTGGTTTGAACACTGTTCTACAGTGTTTGATTATTTTTTCTCTTCCCATGATACTAGCTTTAATTATTCAGTTGTTTGTTTCCATTTTTAATTTGCTATCTTCACTAAAATTATGCTTATAGAACAGTATTTTAAGCCATCCTTGGGACTTGACAAGTACAGAGTACTACCCTTCTCATGGAGCGGGCTTTGGCCAGCCAATGGTATGCGCTATTTCCTCCTATCAGGGTTAGCACTGCTGATAGGTTTCTTGCTCACTACAGTGGAAACAAGTATTATAAAGGAATGTTCCTCTTAGGATAGTACTACAAGAAATACTGTCGTATCTTCTGATTGTGACCAAGGTCTATTTCCATGTTCCTACTGCCCTCTCCTCTGCTTGAGGTCTGGATGTTTTCATCAATCATCTAAAATCCTGCTGAAGCTAATGCTCTTATCTCTATAGGGCAGGTCAAGGCTAGATGGACCCCAGAAGAAGAGCAATTTCTTGCTTCAAGAGAGATTGACCTATTAATTCTTGCTCATAGGTTTTCTTGCTCACTACAATGGAAACAAGTATTATAAAGGAATGTTCCTCTTAGGATAGTACTACAAGGAACACTGTTGCTAGCCTTATCATCAGCTCTGCCTGTTGTGAGGGAAACATCAGTGCCGCTCTTTCATCTGTTCTACCGTATAGAATTATTGTATTTTGGCCTTGCAAAGAACATACTATTTTCCTTTCTTAAAGAAAATAAAATAAAAAATACAAATATTAAATAAATGTCTTTAAATGTTAAGTTTTCTTAATTTCTAATTTAGATTTATTTTTGCTAATTCTCAATTTAGATCACTTTGGATATCTTAGCTGAAATGGGTCATGAAGAATTAAAACAGATTGGAGTAAATGCGTATGGACATCGGCACAAATTAATTAAGGGGATTGAAAAACTTTGTGCGGGTCACAGTAAGTAGATTATTGTTATTCTTTAATCATCGTTCTTTCCACTTCTGTTCAATATCAATACCTGTGTGCATGCATACATATCCGGGAATGCTCTCGCATTCTAGTTTAATGATATGTTTTATGTTTACATATCTTTCTGACATAATACCCAGTACCTAGTAGATGTGAAATATACTATTACAGCTGTAAGTTGTTAATTTACACTGGTATTTTGCCATAATGCCTGACATCGTCAGAGCACTAATACAAAGAGAATCCGGACCACTAGAAAGAAGTAAGACAAATGATATACACAGTCTTGTCATAAATACTGTTACAATTTCCTCACACCCAATGCTGTCCAGAGAATTGTGAGAGCCCATTTCCATTAGTGGCACTCTGTGTGTGTGTGGCCAGCATTCTGTGTTGACCTATTAATTCACGTGTTTATCAGTATATAGAGAGTTGTCAAGCTGTACAGGTTAACATGCAGTGGAGAGATTATGAGAACCGTGTAGCTGTAATAGCACTTCATAAGGTTGGAATGTAGCCACTTGTTATTTTCAACATGTTAAAAACACTCGGAATCAGTAGAATGTTTGTGTATCAGACTAATAACCATTATAATGATACAGAAGTCATATCTGACTGCCACCATGCTGCTTTAGGATGCAACAGCTTGTGGGGCTGTGAAGCCATGCCTCCACTGTAATCCTGTTAGAATGAAGAGAGTGATGTCGTGAGAGATGAACTTTTCACTAAGAACAATGTCGCGTGTACTAACTGATGACCTGAGGGGGAGAGCCTATCATTGTTCTACTGGGCACTTCACCACAACTTATGCGGCGAAGGGTGATAAAATCAAAGGCACTTCTCCAGCAGTGCACCAACTACAGACACAGAGATATCCTCTTCACGGATAAGAAGATTTTCATTCCATTGAATGATTTCATTCCAGAAATCATTTAACTGACAGAATGATTGCGTATATGCCCTGGATGGTTGCACAGCATATTCCATAGCCCAGGATTCAGAGAGGTCATCACCACACATCAGTGATGGTTTGGTGAAGTGGGGGGGGGGTGTATAAGGAGGTATCCAAGTTGCATTTCTGGAAGAAAGTAATCAAAACCTCCACCAAAGTGTATCAAGACTCCGTGCTGGAACCTATGGTACAGCTCCTGAACAACATCTTGTTTCACAGTAGGCAGTTGACCTTCCAACAGGACTCAGCCCTGCACACAAGGCAAGAACGACAGAACAGTGGTTGATGGCAAATATGCTCAACCACATATCACCATCTGATTGTGTGTCTGGAAGTACAATTTGAATTTGCTGAACTTCAAATTGTGGCTACAGCTTGAGAGAGTGGCCTGCAAGAAACGACATCCCATCATCATCACCAGCCTGAATTGAATTTATAGTGTACAGTGGCGACGTTTCCTTTGGATGTTGTGCATGCTGCCATCAATATGTGGCCTTACAGACTTCAAGTGTGCATGAAGGCAAATGGTGGATATTTCGAACATTCAGTGCTGCTATATGCATGTTATATGTGATTTGTATGTGCTAAAGGTTGTAAATGATTTACTGGTAGATTAAAGATTTATGTGCTGTTCAAGTTGTAATGATATTTATAACTAGACGAGGTGCGATGTGATGAATGTAACTATAAAAGCTGGTATCCACAGCTCTGGTATCACACAAAAGTAAACATTAGATTTTAAAAAATCAAAATGTTTCTGTTGTAGATAATATTTCCTATATCTATGAGTTATTAGGGATTCAGTCAGTAAATGAATTCTTCATAAGGCTCCATACATATTCACACTGAATAAGTATGGATTTGAAAGACTTGTTTAGTGTGAATATGTATGGAGCCTTATGAAGAATTCATTTACTGAGTGAATCCCTAATAACTCAGATATCATCATCATCATCATCATCATCAAATTCCTGCCATGTACCCTCAAGGGGTGTACAGGATATGACAGTACTACATGAAAAAATTACATCATTACTAACTTCCTATCTACAATTTTCATCCAAATCAGTCTGTTACTTGTCAAGATTCCAACATCATAAGATCTTATATTTCTATCGTCTAAAGCACTTTGTACCGTATCAATCCACCTATATCTTGGTCTTCCTCTGGGTCATTTTCCTGCCAACCTGGGCAGAGAACACTTGTTTTGCTAATCTTTCCTCTCCCATTCTATTCAAGTGACCATACCATCTGAGATTAGCTCTGCTAATGCATTCCTGGATGCTGACAATGTCAAGTTCTTTTCTAATAGCCTCATTTTTAATATGATATTGCCATTGATGCCATCTGTTCACACCTCTAATCTTTCTCAGGACTCTCATATCTGCGGTCTCTAGTCTTTGGTCAAGTGTTTTACTTCTGACCCAGCTCTCAGATCCATAAGTTAAAATTGGTTTGAACACAGTCTTGTATACAGCTAATTTAGTGTTCCGACTAATTTCTTTCTTATTCCATATGAATTTATTCAATTGACTTCCCACGATACCAGCTTTGCTGATTCTGTTGTCTATTTCTATATTTAGTTTACCATCTTCAGTAAAAATTGTGCCTAAGTAGCTGAAATGTTTTACTTGTTCCACAGGTTCTCCATTCACAACACAGTTGACATTTTCAATGATTCTGCCTATTTTCATTGTCTTTGTCTTTTTATTGCTGACCTTCATACCATATCTATTACAACAGCTATTCAATTTAGTCAGAGAATCTTGCAGACTTGTAGCGGATTTATTTAGAAGTATAACATCATCCGCATAAAGCAAAGAGCTGACATTAACATCTCCAATTTTGATATCAGGTTTAATACCACATTCCTTCATAATGTGATCCATATAGATAATGAATAACAGAGGGGATAATGTACATCCTTGTCTCACACCAGATTTAACATTAAACCATCTTCCTGTACTTCAATTCTAACTGCTGACTCACAACTCAAATAAAGACTAAGTATTGCTTGATATAATGCCCCATTGACACCATATAACTGCAGCGTATTGAATAGCTTCTCTCTTGGCACCTTGTCATATGCCTTTTCCAAATCGACAAAACTTAAATACAGATCTTTGTTATATTCCCATGCTTTCTCGACTATTTGTCGTAAAGTGAAGTTCTGATCCTGACAGCCTCTATTTGGCCTGAATCCAGCTTGTTCTTCACCAAGCTTTTCTTCCACAATTCTTCTCAACCGTTTCTCAAGTATACTTGCATAGATCTTGCCAGGAACACTCAGTAGGGAAATACCTCTGTAATTCTCACATTCAGTTTTATTTCCCTTTTTATATATTGGTACTATGAGAGCTCTACTCCAATCATCGGGAATTCGTCCCTCTGTCCAGGCTTTCTGAACTATGCAGTGCAGCCACTGTAAGACTCTTATACCACCATACTTCAGCATTTCTGGTCGAATATCATCTACTCCTGCTGCCTTTCCACATTTCAAGCCTTTGATGGCTTTTTCTACTTCAAGTATGGATATGTATTCCTGACTGCATGCCTGGTCAGTGTTTTTTATCACTGTGCTGTCATCACTGCTTGTTTCATTTAGCAGTTTTTCAAAGTAATTACTCCATACTTCAAGGATATCTTTTTCTCCTGTTTTCATTTCACCTTTATCATCTCTAATTCCTTTTACAGCACTCTTTCCTCCATTCCTAAGCTTCTTCAACAACCTCCAGAATATTTTGCCACCTTCTTGATATTTATTTTCTATATTCTTGCCAAAGTCCTCCCATGACTTTTGTTTAGCTAGTTTTACACACTGTTTAGCTTTCTTACATTTGTCTCTGTATTCTGTAAGAGTAAAAGCTGACTTATTTGCCAGGAACTTTTGATATGCTTTCTTCTTTTCCTTCACTGCCTCTTTAACTTCCTGTGTCCACCAGGGAGTTCTGATTTTTTTATCTTTGCACACAACCTCACCACATGCCTCTCTGGCAGAATCAATCAATGTTTCCTTCAGAGTTTGCCACTGAATCTCCAAGGTTTGATTCCTGTTCTCAAACTCTTTCATTTTCTTTTCAATAATATTTCTGTATTTTAGTCTACAGTTTACATCTGAGAGCTGCTCAACTTTTATTCGCTTTAAAACTTTCTTACATGTTATTCTTTTCAATATGAAATTCAATTTTATTCTGCTCAAGACTAAATAGTGATCACTTCCAATTTCAAATCCTCTGTACACTCTGGTGTCCTGCACCAGGGAGAAAACATCACTATCAACAATAACATAGTCAATGAGACTTTTCTTATTCCTAGCCTCTTCTCTCCATGTGAATTTGTGCACATTTTTATGTTGGAACATGGTGTTAGTAATAACCAGTCCATGTCCTGAGCAGAAATCCAACAGATATTTGCCATTATTATTAGCTTTGCTCTTTTCTCCAAATTTTCCCAAAATATTTTTGTATGTCTCGCAATCATTTCCTACTCTACTATTTAGATCCCCAACAAGGACCAACTTTTCCTTTTTCATTGTGTCAGTTGCTTTTTCTAAAGCCTCAAAAAATTCCTCCACTTCTACCTTAGTAGAACCTTCTGTGGGACCATAGGCACAAATAAGTCTCATTGTCCAGTTCCCCATTCTCATATTTGCCCACATTACTCTACTTGAGACTGACTGCCATTCAAGAAGATTAGCCTCGTATTTTGTGTTGAATACTATGGCTACTCCTTCTTTTCCTTGATTGTTATTGCCTGAATATAACATTTTGTATTTATTGCTCAGAAAGATCTCACCAGTTTTGGTCTTTTTTGTTTCAGTCACCCCTATTATGTCGATCTGGTACTTATCTAATTCCTCAGCTAGCTCCATTTCTTTGCCATTCAGGCTTCTTACGTTGATAGTACCGATCTTTAACTCTGGTGATGTTGAGTTGGGGTTTGTTTTCAGATTTGTTCCAGTAGCTGACTTTTCGCTGTTCGCCCTGGTTCCCTGGCGAAAACAACGGGGGCCTTGTTTAATCGGGCGACGCCCCAGCCGGCATGAAATTTTGTCATGTTGTACCATCATTTTTTATTTTGGTTTAACCAATAAGAATACAATTTGGTCGGCTAAATCCCAAATTGCCAGCCCATCCTCGTTCGTTCAGTATCAAAGTAGATACCCAACAGGGTGCACCACGAGAAGGTGAGGATTGGACATTAGGTCAGAAGCCCTGGTCGGTTCTCTGCATTCCTTTAAAGGCTATGTGGAGGTCTCCTCTCAGTTATACAGCTTTGACCCTTAAGCACCCCATAACTCAGATATAGGAAATATTATCTACAACAGAAACATTTTGATTTTTTTAAAATCTAATGTTTACTTTTGTGTGATACCAGAGTTGTGGATACCAGCTTTTATAGTTGCATTCATCACATCGCACCTCTTCCTATGTTGAAGGTGATGGCCATACATCACCTTCAACATAGGAAGTCTGGTCAAGTAATATAATCAATGTATTCCTCCCTCCTTATTTCAGCAGTGTGTTTGGTTTTCATATAATGGTTTAGGATGAAGAACAAGGAATTTGATTTAGATCTAGGAGGGAACATGTATGAATTTTATCTTTAAGCATGAACACTTGAAAAACATATACAGGATATGTATTTTTACACAAATTCATAGTGTAATTCATTTCCTTATGAATTTGTAGAACCTTGAATTATTTTTGGACTCAAACCACACAGAATATGATTGTTTGTGTGTCAAGAAATTATTATAGCAAATAATGTTATTTTTATGAATTGGTCTTGATAATGCCTAGTCTTTGACTGTCTGGAAGATGTGTCTATGTGGATATATTGTACTGTAAAATTGGACTTTTTAGGAGATGTTTTTACAAATTTCTTCACAAATTCCATCTGGGGATCTAATGAGGCAGCAATCTAAAAACAGTAATATACAGTCATCTCTCCCTATATCAGATATCATTATAACAAACTCATTATAGTCAACAGCTAAAAAAGTGCTTGTAACTTCTTGTCCAAACTCCCAGAGAACACAGTGCTATTCAAAAGAAAATTCAGTATAGCAGATTTTCCTCTATAACAAATTTTTCACATTTTAAATTCAGTTTTACTAGACAAGAAGTTACATTCTTGTTTTAATCCTTTATTATTAAGAGAGCCATTCAGGGACTTGTCAGTGATGGCCATACATCAGCTGTCATACCTTTTCTTGAATTCATTCACAGTACCTCCAAAGGCAATCCATTCCAGTCATGCACAACTCTACGAGGGGAAAAAAAAATCTAGCTCATCCCTTCTGGACTGCATTCATTCTCAGCTTCCCTGGATACCCTTTAGTCCTCTCCCTACTATCCATAAAATGAAAAATCCATCTGGTATCCTGTATTACCCTTTCAGAAATATGTAACTTCTCAATCTGTCTTCATAATCTGTATTCCACAATCTTGATATCATCTTTGCACTCTCTCTCTACTATCAGCATCACCATGGAAATCAGGAGACCAGATCTGTGCATAATAGTCCAAGTGAGGTCATATCAAAGTCTTGTACAAAGACAAAGTGACTTCCTTATCCTTAAATGTCAAGGTTTATTTCAGTATTGCCATTATCATCCTAATTGCATTTGCAACCTTTGCTTATATAGCTCTTGAACTTCAACATCCTATCTACTAAAAACACCAGGATCCTTGGCCTGGTCGGTTTCTTCTAGCTTAATTCCACCAATATGATGTCACATTGGATATCTCATTATAAAGAAGCTGGTGACTTCACATACAAGCTTTGTTTGCTTATGCTCAGTAAAGGATTAACCCTCCTACCGGCCAAGGTGGATGAAATAGCAAGACTACCCCAGACTTTTTCATGGATCAAAACTTCATCGGCATTCTATCTTTTATCAAGTATTTACCCTCCTCCGCTGTTAATCCCTTAATGGCGATTTGAGAGCCATTAGCGGATTAACTGTGGTCGAGCGACTTTTGTGTCACTTGTCTTTACATGTACTCTGTTACTTCGAATTTTCTTCACTGTACTAGGATATTTGATCGGTTTTTTTTTTTTTTTTTTTTTTTTTTTTTTTTTTTTTTTTTTTTTGCTGAACAATTTATTTCTTGTGTCTCTTTCCAAAAATAGAAGTTTCACACTGCCAAAATAAATAATTAATCCTGAAATGACCATAGATCAGCCTTTGCAATGAATATACTTTAGTAATAGTTAATTTCCTCCACTTTACTGACAGTATAGATTCTTTTTCGCGAATTTTCAAATGTTTGTTTGTTTACGTTTAAAATATTTTGTCAAATATTTATATTTTTAAATAACATTTAGTGAAATAAATATGATATGACATTTTGCTTTCTTTCTTTGCAAAATACTTTATATGGATTGTCACATTTCAATTTCAGGAATGATTTTTTTTTTATGAACAACAAATGATTATAAACTGCATTACTCAGTTTCCGATATTGTATCTTTTTTAGCATCAAAAATTTATACCTAATGGTATTTTATCAGAGACTCTTTGCCTTCTTCTTTTGCTGAAAATTGCAACAGAGGTTTTTTTTTTTTTTTATGATGCACATTACTATAATATCCAGTGCTTAACCACTGTAGATATGTTGAAAATATAATAGGAAGGATATCCTGTATGGAATGATTAAAAATTTATGCTCATTTTTAGGATTTTTTACTGCAACCCCCCCCCCTCCTGTCCTGGAACTGAGTTGCATAACTACTTTAAATTTCTATAGCTTTCAGACGGTATTCAAAATCTCTTATTTCAGTTTACCGTTTTGACAAAAGAAATAAAGCAATAATATTGTTGTATATCGAAGCTTCTAATTCTGTACTCTTTCTTTGAATCTGAAATCAGCAGTCTGCTGAAATTATTCTAAGATTTAGAAATACTATGCTGTATTTTCAACATGTAAGACCCACACAAAGAAATTTCAATTGTGTTATTTATTTTTTTTTTTTTTTTTTTTCAAAAATCTAAATATTACTACTTCTATTTCTGCTGATTGCTATTTCTGAAATACGTCTTAGAAATGCTGGACAATAATCCTCTTACCTAGAGGAAAAGCTAAAAGTCTTAGATTACCTTTTGAGAAACACAAGACAGAAAGTTTCCTAGAAGTCGCACTTAATTGCCTCAAGCAAAAATGTCTTGTTTCGTTTTCTGTTGTTCAGATATCCTAACACAGTAAAACTGACATTTCTTTTACAGGCTGATGAAGTATTTATGCCAAAAATGATTTCTTTATTATAGTGATCAGTTTCACTTTTATTATCGAAAAATTCTAATTTATTTGATAATTATCTTGAAAAAAATTACTGCTATTGCTGTTGCTGCTCTTGCTTGCCATCTCACAAATGAATTGTATATTGGGTATACTTTCTAATATTCCTTTCTGCAGTAACAAGTTGTAGACTAACGAAGATTACCAACTCCCCCCACCACTGGGAACCAGATCAAAAGAACATGCCCAGAAGGCAGCACATTAAAGTACCTCGTGCAATAACTGAATATTTTACAGGCAGAAATTCCTTGTTCTGTTTTTCCATCTTTCTGATTGATTAGCAGACATTCGAAGCATATTCTGATATTGCATTTGTAGGATAACAGTGTTTTTAAATATTAATTTCCCCTATTAGCCAACATCACATAACTTCCTGATTTATAATAATAGGGAAATAATATGTATATTTTCTTATTTATAATTTGCAAATTTATAATAATCAAAACTTAGTTTCTGTGTCGAAAAAATTAAATGTTATGTGGAACAATTATTATGGAAAAATCACGAATGAAATAAAAACTGTACCTATGTTTCATAACAGCTTTCGGATGTCTAGACGGGAGGGGGGGGTGATGCTATCAAAGTTGAAATAAAGTTCATTTGTATTGTGAAAGGAAATGAAATTTCACATTTGATGCATTTGATATACATATTTTGAATGATAAAAATAAGCAAATGTATCGCTTACTTTAAAAATTGGAGAATAAAATATCTGAATTATGCAGTAAATATCTATAACTGTTAATTTCATTTTGTAATGACCAATTATACAGGGAAACCAAGAAAGTGAAAGTACAAAGAACAGTAGATTGCTATATAATATAAAGAAAAAATTTAGTGATATGATTAAAGAATTTCACGTTATTCTCTATAAAGCAAAGTTGCTCCAGCGTGTCCTAAAGGAAATCTGTGAAGAATTATTCGATTTCGATGGTTTTGTACAAAAATAAAAATAATATAATCTGGAACATCAGCAGCCGGTTTTCTTTTTTTTTTTTTGTAAAAGAATATTTCAAATAATTATCGTGAATTAATTTCTTCGAGAACAAAGAATAATGTTTTGTCTAGAAAGTGATTAGAAAAAAATTAGCGCAAAAAAATTAAAAATGAAATTGGTTCTCCAAGGAAAGGCAATATTTAAGTGAAGAAATTATGCGAGACCTTTATTTTGTCCAGAAATTAAAATTATATTGTTCAATAAAAGGAGAAAACAAAAATATAAATAATTTCTCTATTTTTAGTCTATCCTATATAACTAAAATCCAGATAACCAGCATAGAACAAGGATGTGCATTTCTTGTTATAGGCAACTGAGAGGTAGCTACGAATGTGAGATAATCCGATTAACCGTTCCCTTCAGCATGAGGGTTTATCACACCTTCTAATGGACAGGATGGTCAAATTGCACTTCTTATCCTGGTTCTTTAAACAGGTGGGCTGAATCATATCCAGATTTAGTTGGACGTCTATAGACATCCTGGCTGTTTGGAAGGTTAAAACAAGACTAGGACTTCTTGTATAGTATAATTTACTTTTGATCAAACAAAAAAAACTTTCTACAACTATTCACATGATTTCTCAATTTCATCGTAGCAAGATTTGGTTATATTAATTGACACAAAACATACAAATAAATAATAAATGTGATTTGAAGGTAAGCACATTAGAGTAGTTTAAACTTTTCTTTTGATTGTTTCATGTCCAGTTATAGGTGTATTTTTTTATGTTCGTTTATTTAATTTTTTTTTAGAATGAAATACTTCTTGTTGAACCAAATCTTTGTATATTGTATATTCTTCCTTTAATTAATTTCATCTTCCCTTTCATGCTAGGCTCAGTTGTCCGTCACAGCCAAGTATTCTGGCTTCTTACAAGCCTGATTACTGCTTATGATAAAGTAGATAATCCTATCTGGATTGTCTGCTATGTCTGTAAACCACATACCTTCTTCTGACTGGTTTTCGTGTTTTGTGGGATGAAATACCCAATTTTACAGGAAGAATGATGTTGTCATCTCTATATGACACCAGCTAACTCACCTTCACTTGATATGCCCTGATAAAAGTTCACTTCCTAGATGGGATTCAAACCCCCACCTTTCTAGCCAAACTGCATCTTTAATCTTTACAATACCAACTGAGCCATGGAAGCTCTTCCCTTCAATTAACGTATTTTGGAATTACTAAATTATTTTCTTTTGTACTGAGAAGTGTAAGACTCAGTTCTCAGGAATATATACATCTACGATTAAAGTTTGGTGCTTCATGTTCAATTTTAAAATTTATGACCACTTGCAGTCGATAGGCATCTAAGAGACATACACATTTGTATTGCTGTAATCTACTGTACATAATTCTTTCAAAAGAACAAACACTCCATATTTTCTATTATATAATGAAACCTGTGGAGTATTCATAACTAAAAATTCACACATATACCAGAGTAATTAAATTTTAATAATATGTAGATATTTTATCTTTAAGTATCTTAAGACATCATCAGTACAGTTATTACAAACAATACTAGGAATTACATTGAAAGGAACGGTTTAGTGTATGCTTACATTGGAATTCCTCTATGTGTACAGTAGTATGTTTGAGGATTTAAAAAAAATTACTGCTTTTTTTTTAAAAGTCCTCAAAAACCTGCTACTGTACTGATGATGTCTTAAGATGCTTAAAGAGGAAATATCTACATATTATTAAAATTTAATTACTGTGGTATACGTGTGAATTTTTAGTTATTCCACGTTTTTTATAACAAAATGGCCTGCCAAATGTGAAGCATTAAGTCCAATTAATTAAACTAGAGCATTGAAAATACCAAAAAAAAAAAAAATGAAGAATTGTCCTTCCTCAGTGAGAACTACTGAGAATACCTCTACAAGTTGTGTCTTTCAACAGATTTAACAATATTGGAAGATTTTGTATTGTAATCTGTTTAAAGTACCTTGAAAAATCCATCTTAGTTAAGACTGAAATGGAGGGAGGCTGCTTTCTCTCTCTAGATCATATCATCTAATCTTCTTTGACTAATTTTGGAGTATAGTTGTTTCTTACTTGATTCTCCCCTGAGAATTCAGACTTCTCAGGCAAACATACATGGGATTATGGGAGAAGCGATCCACATCCTATGTAAAACGTCCTTACAGTTCACACCATTCAGCCAGTTTGCAGATACTCTGCAGGTTTCATTGTTCAACTGTTTTCAGTAAAATTTGCAGAATGGTTATTTTTTACATTTAATTTTACACAGGATAATTTTTTTATACAAACAGCTCTCTAAGTTACACTGTTCAGCCATTTCCAGTAACATTAGAAATTAGTTTTGTCTTACATTGCTTAACATTCCTCTAAGAATTTCAGTCCAGTTGGACTGAATGGTGAGAGATGCTTTGTTCACAGACATCTCTACAGGTCACATCATTCAGCTGTTTGTGGTGAAATTTAGAATATAATTGCTTCAATCCAAGACTAAAATGGAGGAGTATAGAGTTGCTTCTCCAACCTTTCAGAAATCTCTGCAGCTTGCATCTTTCACTAAAATTTGATTGATTAGTGGAACCTAAAGAGGACCTCAGATTTCATCAGATTTAGAATAGAATTGTTTCTGACTTTGTTTATGCTTTCAGTACTGTGGAACTATGGATGGGAAGTAGAAGAAAGAGATCATAGATGCTGCTACTACCAATTTTGATTCATTGATTTCTCTGCTTCATCTTTTTTTTTTTTTTTTTTTTTTAAAAATACAGTAATGTATGATAAAGAAAGGCTCAAAGGTGAGCTAATCACTCAGAAAGCAAGAAATTGCCTGCATTTTAAAAAAGGACTTTGTGTTGAAAATGTTAAATTATTCTGAAATGCAAGTTAACAGTATCACTAACAAAAATATCAGCAAAATAACCACCTCTAAATTGCAATCAGCCTATTGATTTCTCAGTGATTGGTTCATTTCTTTTGCATTTGAGATATTTTTTATGAAATTATGGAGTTTACTTTTACTGTATTACAGTACAGTATACTAAACAAGACTTATTTATTCATCTCCATTAGAAACAGTTTATCTGAAAGTCAGCTTAAATCATAAATTATATATTTGCTTCAAGTTTTAATCATATTTATGTAATTATACATAATTATATATCCAGCAAGGTGGAATTTCAGATTATAAAAAAGAGACTTTTTCTACATGTAAACGCGTGTTAGTAATTCCATTTATTCAGTAACATATATAAAATCAATCCACATAGTTTGACAATTATGAATACAATCAGACTTCTTGACACACTTGATTCTTTCACTTTCATTTTATGTGTAATTGGCAAAAAACTGTTATCAGATTTGATCCTGTAAGGTGCCTCTCTGTTGCTACAGTGCAGAATTCTATTGTATCTATTTGTCTATAGGGAATCAGCAATTCTAGATGTCCACTGTCAACCATTGCTTGATAGGTGAAGGACAATTTCTGCCTTGCTCTGACTCACTGATAGAGAAAAGCAATAAGTTCTCTGCCTGTTGTCAAATTTTCATTTTCATTCAATATTATTTTTTATTATCATCACATGATTAATTCACCAGTGCCATATAATATGTCATCTTTTCCCAATCCTTTTGACTTCTGAGATTATTCATCTCACAGATGAATAGATCTTTTTGACTTCTATGATACAAATGCCAGTTTAACTATCTCACTTCTCTTATTTATGCAACTTTCTAGTATTAATTGCTGCTATTATTCATTATCTTCTTGTAGTCCATTGCTTCATGCCTTTAGTGATATTTTCACTAATCTTTGTTCTAGTTAATAATGCAGTATTTCATATCATATTATCATTTAGAATGGCTTCACAGTTTTACTTCTGTTCAAGCTAAACTTTGATTTGTTTGCTTGATTATACTAAATTAAAAATAACTATATTCATAGTTGCCAATGTTGATTATTAAAGAATGATAAAATAATAATAATTTGTATTTCTTTCTTTCATTGAAAGTATGTGATAAGAGACAGCTATTTTTTTTTAAGCTTCAACGTTTTTTGTGTTAAACACTCCTGGTACAGTTCTGGTAGACCTCGGCTGTGATGATAAGGAATACCTGGCTGTAGAAGAGGAGGTAAGTTATACCTTTGCATGTGTGTAATAGATTTATTATATAATTATGGCGTTTGATAAAATTCATGGTCATAAGTAAGAAACCAATTCTTAATTTAGCACTTTCTTTAAATAGGAAACAAATAGAAAGAGTGGCAAAGTTTAAATATCTCAGATGCTGGTTAAATGAAGATTGCAATTCAGAAATGGAAATAAAAGTTAGAATTGAAATGGCAAGAAAAAATTTTCTCTTGATGAAATCAACACTGTGTAACCACAGTTTAAACTTAGAGCTTAGAGTACGCATGGTTAAATGCTATGTATGGTCTGTACTGCTGTACGGTGCAGAAACTTGGACCTTGAAGAAAACATCAATAAAAACTTGAAGCAAAAACGTCCAATCAGGAAGTATTGGAACAAATGGGGAAATCACGTGAACTTTTAGATACCATAAAAAGAAGGAAAACTGCATATCTTGGTCACCTACTTCGTAATGAAAAATGGAAGAAGAGGACAAGGAAGACGAAGAAAATCTTGGCTGGCAGATATCAGACAGTGGACTGGTATGAACTCTGAGAGACTGCTCAGAATAGCTGAGAATCGCTCAAAATTTGCCAAGGTGGTCGCCAACCTCCGATAGGAGATGGCACTCAAAGAAGAAGAAGATAAAAAGCTGATGTGCAACTCAAATAGAGACTGTGTATTGATTGATGTAATGTCCCATTTACATCATATAACTAGAACCTTGTTAATATTCCCAAGATTTTTCAACTACTTGTGTTAAACTGAAAATCTCACCCTGACAACCTCTATTTGGCTTGAATGCAGCTTGTTCTTCACCATGCTTCCCTTATGTTTCTCAAATATATTTCCATTACCAGGAACACTCAGTAGAGAAATACCTCTATTTCTCACATCTGGTTTTAATTCCCTTTTTATAGATGGTACTATGAGAGCTCTACTTTAGAATTGACCTTCTGAGCAGGCCTTTTGAATCACAAACATCTTATGGATGTGTATTGATTGTCTTTAGGTGGAAACCCTGTTTAGAGACAAAATGGACTTTCAAGCCACTTTAGGCATCTGATAAGCGAGGTAGTGGTCTCACACTGGGCACTGAATTTCATCTTCTACGAAATGACCATCACAAACATCCATACCCATAGTGAGATTCAAACCCGCAGTATGTTGGTTGGATAGCAAGTGTGCTAACCACTTGGCAACCAGACTGGCATGATTTTACTGACTCTCTCTCCAGTCATCAGGAAATTTACTCTTTTCTAATATTAGGTTGTTTAAATAGTTCAGATATTGTATAGTTCCTTCTCCCCATCCCTGCCTCCCTCCCCCCCATCCCTCCCACAGTTTTTTTGGGATACTATCCAGAGCTTTTCATCCATCATTGATTTTTATTGCCATGATGATTTCTTCTGCTAGTATTTTTGGTTTGGATTCTGTTTGATTTATTTGTGTGGTATGATGGACCTGATAGTAAATGTTCTTATTTTTAAGTAATTGCAAGATGTGTTTTGTCCAGATTGTTTCTACTTCTGTCGAGTTTCCATGATGTCTATTATTTTTGCTTTGGGTGCTATTTTCTTCTCAGCAAATTTATTTATTTTAGGTGTAAGGAGTTCATGGGCTGCATCCATTATCTATTTTCTTAAGGCCCTTTTACATTTTTAATCAAGCTTTTCCATCTTTCATTAATTAATATATAGTCTCTGTAGTTCATAATTTTTCCATTGGATGAGATCCAGGTGTATTTATGACTTTCCCTATGATAAAACATTGTATTGGTGATAAACAGGCCATTAATTCACAGAAATTTAGTAGCATTTCTCCTGTCATTCTTCTATTCTAAATTTTCTCATAACATCTGTGTAAGAATCTGAAAATCACTGAACTTTTGCTTTAAAATCTCCTAATATTATCAGGATATCTCTATTGTTTGTATCTATTTCTTCTTGTAGTCCTAAAATTTCTGTATATTCTACTTCATGAGAATAGTCTGGTGCATACATTTGGGCAATTTTAATATAAAGGTTCTTTTCTTTTGCTTTAAATCTAATGGATAGGATTCTTGAACAGATGTGTCTTATATCAGTGATGGTATTTATGAAATGTTTTCTGATTACAATTGAACTCCTTTGTGCTGCTGATCTCTTCTTCCAGAGTAGGTCTACCATACCTTTATCTATCCAATGTGTTTTTGAAATTCTGATCGCAGAAAACATTTTAGCTCCTCTTTGAGTTTACAGTTGAGATGTGAAAATGTCTACTCTTTATATTAACAATTTCTAAAAAGGAAATAAAACTGAATGTGAGAATTACAGAGAAGTTTCCATGCTTAATGTTTCAGCTCAAATTTATGCAGCATACTGAAAAAGAAGCTAAAAAATAATGAAGAATAGAAATCTTGGGAAGAATAACTGGTTTCAGGTCAAATAGGAGTTGTTAAAACTGGATTTTGCTTTAAGCAAATACCTGAGCAATCATGAAACTATAGTAAGGATCTCTATGTAAGTTTTCTTGATCCGGAAAGCTTTCAGATGCAGTGTTTTAAGCACTCTACAATTTGCATGGTGAAAATGCAATTGTGCAGAGAAATATATATAAACTATTCTTAAGTTGTAAGTCTGCAGGGAGATATGGGAAGTGAATTAGATGTAAAATTGGGTTTAAGGCCAGAGCATGGTATCTTCGTTATTCATCTAGAATCACCTTGGGGAGAAAAATGGCATTAAAGTTAATATCTAAATTAGAAATATTAACCTCAGTTGTTTGTTTATGCTGATGATGATGTAATAAAGATACTACAAATCTTGAGAACTCACTATTAAATGGAAAAAACTGCAATAAATTTGGTATGAAATTCAGTAATAAAAAGATCAAAACTTACAAAATAGAATGGAGCATTGCCAATATCATCTGCTTTTGCAATGGCAAAAAGGGCACTATGAAGATGGCAAATTAAATATGGAAATTGATAATAGAATTATCAAAAGTGATATGGGAAGCACTTAAATAAATTAATATAATTTAAATAAAAGGTAATTAACCAAAATGTCAAACTAATATTGTATAACATAGTGTTCCAACTAGTTTTTTCTTATGGATTTGATTGTCCACATTAGAAATAACAGCTGATCAAAGATTACACAGTACAAATAAGAGATTTCTAAGAAAAATTAAGGGAGTGAATAAATAGCATTATTGGCATAATTGTATTAAAGCTAGAGATGTTAAAAAGAGCTTGACATTTAGCATTCAGGAATGTGTGAGCATAGCTAATCTAAGGTGGTATGGTCACTTAAACAGAATGGAAGAGAAAAAGATTATGTAGTACTATTACAGTATTATTCTGTACATCCCTTGAGGGTGCATATGAGGAATTTATGATGATTGAGGATCCTTTACAATTCTTCACACTATTAGCAAACAACAGTGAAAGAGAAGGGAAGAAAATAATAATGTGGGAATAGTATTAGAAACACATAGGCACAAGAATTAATAATTTATTATTGAAAATATTTTTGCCTGAAACTAAGCAGGCCATCATCGGTGCACAAAAAGTTCACAAGGTGAAGCATAAACAATGAAAGATTATTCCATTTCACAGATATGAGCCACTTGCTCAACTGCCAGCATATGGTGGATGGTAAAAATAAATAAATTAAAACAATAAAAGGAGGAAAAGAAGGATATATAAATAATTAAAATAAATTTTAAATGATAAAATGAAAAAAGGGAGTTATTGCTTGCTATTAATCAGGATGAGACTCTTCCAATTCTTGCTATGGATAGACCATTGTTCTAATTTAAGTTTGGGCAGTGTAGTAGCTCTTCAACACTCTTTAAACAGCCATTCAAACTTAACATCAATGTGACAGTCGTGTATTGAACCTGAGGATGTTGTCATCATTGTCCACTACTTGCTGTACCAGACTTCAGACCAGTAAGACTGATGTTACTGCAGTTGTTTTCAATGACTAATCCTGTTTGTCCAGAGTAAGAGTGGAGGCAATCCAAAGGGAGAGATAAAAGCTTGCTTATCCTTTGTGAAACGTAACCAGAAGGAGATTTTTGAAACAGGGAAGAAAATTGGAACTAAATTATATCTTTAAAAGACCTTGGAAATTCATTCAGAGATTTTTAGTGTATGAAATTGGGACTCTATATGTACAGGATCAGGGTTTGTAGAGATGGGTTTGTGTCACAGGTGTGTTTTTCTTCTCTGAGATGAAGTCATTGTGTAGCATTAAGAGATTGGTGGGGGAGATCATATACTCTATTAATTAAGGATTTGATAATGCCCATGTTTTGATATGGATGATGAGGTGAATTTGAATCTTGTTATATGTGATGGCCTGTGAAGGTGGGTTTACTATAAACAGAAGTTTTAAGTACTCCTGTCTAATTCTTGTACCCATGTGTTTCTAGTAATTATTACTATATCACAAGAGCCATTAAAAACTTAAGTTTTTAATGGCTCTTGTGATAGTAGGTTTCCCATAACTTTGTACTTTAGTAGGTTCCCATTACCTTTCTAATTCCATGGTGGGTTGGCATTTCTACAGTGATGCCAGGTGAATTTGGTGTAGAGACTGGAAAACTATGTATTAATTATCAAGAAAATTAAGAAAGGAGATGAAGTATAAGAGAAAATAAAAGAAGGTACAAAAGAACAGAAAAGGGTGGAAGAGGACAAGGTGGTGTATGGGGATTCTACAGTTAGGGATGTGTTAGATAACCAAATAATGTAAGCATGTTTTTCTGAGACAAAGATTCATAATGTGACTAAGGTTATAGTCAAATAGGTAGAACAAGTGAAAGATATCACTCATATATTCTACTTGTTTCACCTTATTAAATGAGATAAATAAGAATAACAAAATATTTAGGATTGCAAGCCTGTTGACAAGGTATGACTATAATGAGCTGAGGAGTGTGCAGTTGCAAATGATTCAGTGCACAGACTGTGTCAAAGAAGCAGTGTGTTTCATGTATAGATTATTTTTGATGGCAGAAAGGATTTGTAGTTTCAAGATTGAAGGTTTACGACATTCACTAATGCCAGAAGTATTGGGAAAAAGTTGATAAATTTTTAACATTAGTAAATGAGGAGATTTGAAAATGATTGGCATTAGTGAGATTTAAATGAATTTTTAATGGCACTTGTGGCATAATAACATGTATTAGACACAAGTATTTACCAGATTATAATTTGCAGCAATAAAATTATATTCTTTTGAATACTTGTGTCTAATAAACATCAGTGAGAACTGGTAACGGAAGAAGATATCCTTAGAATGCAATGGTCACAATGCACTCGGGTTGGACAGAACAAGTGGAAAGTATTGCTAATAATTGTGGAGAGATTAAGTCCAAGCAGAGTAGGGATTCTGTTTGATAATAAGTAATAGTAATAGAGTAATAAACCAATAAAAATGGGTTTAATGTGAGTTAGATGTTAACAGAATAAAATACACAGCTGGATTTAATCATGATTCTGAACTGCTTAGACAGATAAACTTTATGGATACAGTTGTATTATCACTATGGATAGTTTGAATTATAGACCAAAAGTGAGGAGAAAGCATGCAAGATGAGGGAAGGATAACTAAGTTAAGCAGTAGGCGAGGGAAGGAATTTGTGAACAAGAATATTGGATTTAGTAATAGCATAATGAGAATCTGTATATAAATGAGGTTGCTGTTTTGCTTTCATTTAGTGAGAATGATCCATGCAGTTGCAGTTTTAACTTGGAAGTTGGCAAATCATGTAAAAGCTTTGAATAGAAAAGGTTTAGCTATAAGGTAGATGATTATGATTGACCAAGATGGCAGCTGGAAGAGTGCTTTTTCATGATAAACTGCATGGTAGTGGAATATTCTAGTTTACATGTCAGTTGATGTGTTATCAGTTCATGGAAAGTAGTCAAAGAATGTCTGAAAGAAGCTTTAGTTGGCTTTATCCCTACAGTCAGAAGAATAAATTGTGTGTGTGTGTGTGTGTGTGTGTGTGTGTGTGTGTGTGTGTGTGTGTGTGTGTGTGTGTGTGTGTGTGTGTGTTAAATGGATAGATAAGATTTTCTGCACAAAAAGAAAATATTGTATATTCAATATGGTGAATATGAAAATCAGACTTGTGATGTGGATAGCAGAGTGACCTACTGACAGGTATCAGAGAATAATGAATGAAGGTTCAAAGTTAATAGAAGGAAGGTAACTGGTGTAACACCACACAGTTCTATATGTTGAAAGTTTTTTCGCTTGGTTATACTATAAATTAAAGATGCCAAGAAATTATATTCTTGGTTTTATCCTTTATCCAAGTGTAAACAAACAAAGTCTGCATGTGAAGGTCATTTCATGACTGGGCTACTTGAATAGAGAGGCCAGACTAATGACTTCACATCAGTTACAGTGGTCCTTCCCATAATGCATAGCATTATGGGAAGGACCACTACCTAGACCAGTTTGACCTTTATTGAGGTCTCATTCAGTGGGAGCCATATCCAGAAGTGATAACGAACACAAGTAGCCAAAATCCTTTTCGCCACTTGTATTCAATGAAGTCATTAGCTTCTATATAGGAGTAGCCCAGTTGTGGAGTGACTTCATGCAAACTTTGCATGAAGTCACTTTGCTTATACTTGGATGAAGGATAAAACTAAGAATATAATTTCTTGGCATATTTAGTTGATGGTATAACCAAGTGAAAAAATTTTCGAAATCTATCTCTAATCCAGGGTACTTTAATAATAAGGGCCAATTCCATTTGGCTAATTGTATATGGAAATATTATTTTTGCATTGCTTCAACCTTGGTATCACTTCTGGGTCTGGCTCCAACAGATCAGACCTCAATAAAGGTTGAAACCACTCTGGGTAGTGACTCTTCTCATAATGCATAGTATTATACATGTCTGTAAGGTTATGTGTGTTTCTTTATGGGACACTAAAGTAATTGATGTGAAGTCATTGGCCTCTATATACAAGTAACCCAGTCATGAAGTGACTTCATGCACAAACTTTGCTTACACTTGGATGAAGGATAAAACCAATAATATAATTCCTTGGCATCTTTAGTACATAGTTCTATACGTTGACCATTGTTATTTAATTTTGTATATTAATGATATTCTTGGGCGGGGGAAACCTTACCCCTACCAAGCGCGTCCCTCGGGTGGCGGATGAGGGAAGCCCAAGCTCCGAATAATGAATAAGGAGGTCAGGAGAAGTGCTGTAGACAACGGTAAAGATGCCAGCAAGTAGAAGAAGAAAAAGGCCCCCAGTCCTGCGCAGCTCTTTGCAATTCCACCAAGGTGGTGGTGAGAAATCTGCAAGAGCAGGGGGTGCTAAGAATCTCGCAGAGGAAGGCAGACCACCATCTGGAAATTCGACCCTATTTATTGATTCCTTCAACACTAGAACTCTGTCTTCTGACTCCCATATTGATTTCCTGCTTCAAGAACTGCAAAATGTAAAGTTTGATGTCCTCGCTATCTGTGAAACCTGAAGAAGCTCTGAATTGACAGCAAAATGGAACAATGGCAACCAAATTTTCCTGGGAGCCTTAGATAACACTACAAGAGCTGGAGGAGTTGGCTTCATCATAAATGAAAAGCTACCATCATCATCATCATCATCATCAAATTCCTGCCGTGTACCCACAAGGGGGTGTACAGGATATGATAGTACAACATGAAAAAATTACATCCTTACTAACTTACTATCTACAATTTTCCTCCAAATCAGTCTGTTACTTGTCGATACTCCAACATTACCAGATCTTATATTTCCATCGTCTAAGGCACTTTGTACCGTATCAATCCACCTATATCTTGTTCTTCCTCTGGGTCGTTTTCCTGTCAACATGGCAGAGAACACTTGTTTTGCTAATCTTTCCTCTCCCATTCTATTTAAGGGAGAGGAAAGATTAGCAAAACAAGGTGACCATAACACCTGAGATTAGCTCTGCTAACGCATTCCTGGATGCTGACAATGTCAAGTTTTTTCCTAATATCCTCATCTATAATATGATATTGCCATTGATGCCATCTGTTTATGCCTCTAATCTTTCTCAGGACTTTCATATCTGTGGTCTCTAGTCTTTGGTCAAGCGTTTTACTTCTGACCCAGCTCTCAGATCCATAAGTTAAAACTGGTTTGAGCACTGTCTTGTATACAGCTAATTTAGTGTTCCGACTAATTTCTCTCTTATTCCATATGAATTTATTCAATTGACTTCCCACCATACCAGCTTTGCTGATTCTGATGTCTATTTCCATATTGAATTTACCATCTTCGCTAAAAATCGTGCCTAAGTAGCTGAAATGTTTTACTTGTTCCACAGGTTCTCCATTCACAACACAGTTGACATTTTCAATGATTCTGCCTATTTTCATTGTCTCATCATCATCATCATCAAATTCCTGCCAAGTACCCTCAAGGGGTGTACAGGATATGACAGTACTACATGAAAAAATTACATCATTACTAACTTCCTATCTACAATTTTCCTCCAAATCAGTCTGTTACTTGTCAAGACTCCAACATTATCAGATCTTATATTTCTATCGTCTAAGGCACTTTGTACCGTATCAATCCACCTATATCTTGGTCTTCCTCTGGGTCGTTTGCCTGCCAACCTGGCAGAGAACACTTGTTTTGCTAATCTTTCCTCTCCCATTCTATTTAGGTGACCATACCATCTGAGATTAGCTCTGCTAATGCATTCCTGGATGCTGACAATGTCAAGTTCTTTCCTAATATCCTCATTTTTAATATGATATTGCCACTGATGCCATCTGTTCACGCCTCTAATCTTTCTCAGGACTCTCATATCTGCGGTCTCTAGTCTTTGGTCAAGTGTTTTACTTCTGACCCAGCTCTCAGATCCATAAGTTAAAATTGGTTTGAACACAGTCTTGTATACAGCTAATTTAGTGTTCCAACTAATTTCTTTCTTATTCCATATGAATTTATTCAATTGACTTCCCACGATACCAGCTTTGCTGATTCTGCTGTCTATTTCTATATTTAGTTTACGATCTTCAGTAAAAATTGTGCCTAAGTAGCTGAAATGTTTTACTTGTTCCACAGGTTCTCCATTCACAACACAGTTGACATTTTCAATGATTCTGTCTATTTTCATTGTCTTTGTCTTTTTATTGCTGACCTTCATACCATATCTATTACAACAGCTATTCAATTTAGTCAGAGAATCTTGCAGACTTGTAGCGGATTTATTTAGAAGTATAACATCATCCGCATAAAGCAAAGAGCTGACATTAACATCTCCAATTTTGATATCAGGTTTAATACCACATTCCTTCATAATGTGATCCATATAGATAATGAATAACAGAGGGGATAATGTACATCCTTGTCTCACACCAGATTTAACATTAAACCATCTTCCTGTACTTCCTTCAATTCTAACTGCTGACTCACAACTCAAATAAAGACTAAGTATTGCTTGATATAATGCCCCATTGACACCATATAACTGCAGCGTATTGAATAGCTTCTCTCTTGGCACCTTGTCATATGCCTTTTCCAAATCGACAAAACTTAAATACAGATCTTTGTTATATTCCCATGCTTTCTCGAGTATTTGTCGTAAAGTGAAGATCTGATCCTGACAGCCTCTATTTGGCCTGAATCCAGCTTGTTCTTCACCAAGCTTTTCTTCCACAATTCTTCTCAACCGTCTCTCAAGTATACTTGCATAGATCTTGCCAGGAACACTCAGTAGGGAAATACCTCTGTAATTCTCACAATCAGTTTTATTTCCCTTTTTATATATGGGTACTATGAGAGCTCTACTCCAATCATCGAGAATTCGTCCCTATGTCCAGGCTTTCTGAACTATGCAGTGCAGCCACTGTAAGGCTTTTATACCACCATACTTCAGCATTTCTGGTCGAATATCATCTACTCCTGCTGCCTTTCCACATTTTAGGCCTTTGATGGCTTTTTCTACTTCAAGTATGGATATGTATTCCTGACTGCATGCCTGGTCAGTGTTTTTTACCACTGTGCTGTCATCACTGCTTGTTTCATTTAGCAGTTTTCCAAAGTAATTACTACATACTTTAAGGATATCTTTTTCTCCTGTTTTCATATCACCTTTACCATCTCTAACTCCTTTTACAGCACTCTTTCCTCGATTCCTAAGCTTCTTCAACAACCTCAGAATATTTTGCCATCTTCTTGATATTTATTTTCTATATTCTTGCCAAAGTCCTCCTATGACTTTTGTTTAGCTAGTTTTACACAGTGTTTAGCATTCTTGCATTTGTCTCTATATTCTCTAACAGCACAAGTTGACTTATTTGCCAGGAACTTTTGATATGCTTTCTTCTTTTCCTTCACTGCCTCTTTAACTTCCTGTGTCCACCATGGAGTTCTAATTTTTCAATCCTTGCAGACAACTTCACCACATGCCTCTCTAGCTGAATCAATCAGGGTTTTCTTCAAGGTTTGCTACTGAATCTCCAAGGTTTTGATTCCTGTTCTCAAACTCTTTCATTTTTTCTTCAATAATCTTTGCGTATTTTAGTCTACAGTTCACATCTGAGAGTTGCTCAACTTTTATTCGCTTTAAAACTTTCTTACATGTTATTCTTTTCAATATGAAATTCAATTTTATTATGCTCAAGAAATCCTCTGTACACTCTGGTGTCCTGCACCAGGGAGAAAACATCACTATCAACAGTAACATAGTCAATGAGACTTTTCTTATTCCTTGCCTCTTCTCTCCATGTGAACTTGTACACATTTTTATGTTGGAACATTTTGTTAGTAATAATCAGTCCATGTCCTGAGTAGAAATCCAACAGATATTTGCCATTATTATTAGCTTTGCTCTTTTCTCCAAATTTTCCCAAAATATTTTTGTATGTCTGACAATCATTTCCTACTCTGCTATTTAGATCCAAAACAAGGACCAACTTTTCCTTTTTCATTGTGTCAGTTGCTTTTTCTAAAGCATCAAAAAATTCCTCCACTTCTACCTTAGTAGAACCTTCTTTGGGACAAATAAGTCTCATTGTCCAATTCCCCATTCTCATATTTGCCCACATTACTCTGCTTGAGACTGCCTGCCATTCAAGAAGATTAGCCTTGTATTTAATGTTGAATACTATGGCTACTCCTTCTTTTCCTTGATTGTCATTTCCTGAATATAACATTTTGTATTTATTGCTCAGAAAGATCTCACCAGTTTTTGTCTTTTTCGTTTCAGTCATCCGTATTATGTCAATCTGGTACTTATCTAATTCCTCAGCTAGCTTCATTTCTTTGCCATTCAGGCTTCTTATGTTGATAGTACCGATCTTTAACTCTGGTGATGTTGAGTTGGGGTGTGTTTTCAGATTTGTTCCAGTAGGTGACTTTTCACTGTTCGCCCTGGTTCCCTGGCGAAAACAACAGGTGCCTTGTTTAACCGGGCGACGTCCCAGTTGGCATGAAATTTTGTCATGTTGTACCATCATTTTTTATTTTGGTTTAACCAATAAGAATACAATTTGGTTAGCTAAATCCCAAATTGCCAGTCCATCCTCGTTCGTTCAGTATCCAAGTAGATACCCAACAGGGTGCACCACGAGAAGGTTAGGATTGGACATTAGGTCAGAAGCCCTGGTCGGTTTTCCGCATTTCTTTAAAGGCTATGTGGAGGTCTCCTCTCAGTTATACAGCTTTGACCCTTAAGCACCCCTTATATCTTTATATATATATATATATATAAATGAAAAGCTAACTAAAAATATTATTTCTTGTACAATCCATTCTGAACAATTAGGAACACTGATATTAAAATTTGGAGAATCTATAACAATAAACATAATAGTAGCCTACGGACCCACCTCAACAGCTGACAAAGAAGAAATAGGAAATTTCTATGAACACCTACGAGAAACATACACAACAGTGTGTGGAGATTTCAACGCAAAGATTGGTACAGGATTTATTGAAGAAAAATACATTGGACCATGGGGGAAAATGGGAAAGAAATGAACGAGGTGAACTCCTGGTAGAATTTGTAGAAGCAGAAAGGCTGTACATTATGAATAGTTTCTTTAAAAAGAGAACTGGAAAAAGATGGACTTGGCAATCTCCAAATGGAGAGACAAGAAATGAAATTGATTTCATCGTAACAGATTGCAAAAAAATAATAAAAAATGTCGAAGTCATAGGGAAAACTTACTGCGACATTCATTCAGACCACCATCCAATAAGCACCACTCTCAAAATACATATAAAAAAAAAAAAAAATGAAGAACGCATACGAGCACAGTCCAATCATAAAAAATGCTCAAAACAGATAAACCCAGAAGAATTTAGAAAAAAGGTGGAAGAAACCGACCGGAAATTAAAAAATGACATTGACGAAGATTTAACAAACTTTAACAATAAATTAATGAACTGCAAAGAAAGAACCTCATATGAACTTCCTCTTAAGACCAGGAAATGCCTATCAGCAAGAACAATAGAACTATTGAAGAAAAGAAGAATACTGAAAGATACAGGGAAAGATCGTCTGGAATATAAAATTATTTGTAAACAACTGAGGCAGAATATCAAAGATGACAATAACATATATAGAACAACAAAATTGGCAGAAGCAGCTGGGCTCCGCAGTAGCCTAAAAAAAGTAGAAAAAGAAATAAATCTAAATCAACCACTGCCGTCAGCCTTCATAGACAATCAAGGAAACAGACACACAAACAAAAATAGTAAAATCGTTTTATGAGAACCTTTACTCATCTAAACAAGTAATCACAGCTCCAGTACCAGACGAAAATTTGGAAATACCATCTGTCCTACCTGAAGAAATAAAAATGGCTATCAACCATATGAAAAATGACCGATCACCAGGAATTGACGGTATAAAATCTGATGAATTAAAAATGGGTGGACAAATACTTTTTAAAGTTCTAGCAGAAAGGTTTACCCGATGTACACAATTAAGGAAAGTACCTACTGAATGGAAAACATCAAAGACCATAATTTTGCATAAAAAGGTAATAAAGAAGACATCAGTAACTACAGACCTATCTGTCTATTAGCACACACACATAAAATATTCGCCAGAATCATCCTAAACCGAATATAAACCTCCATCAATTGAAAATAGCAGCAAAGAACAGGCTGGTTTCAAAAAAAGGCTTTTCAACAATAGATCACATTCAAACTATTATTCAGCTAACAGAAAGATGCAGAGAATACCAGATCCCACTTTTTCTTCTTTTTATAGATTTTAAAAAGGCATTTGACACTGTTGAGCATAACGCAGTATTCCAAGCTTTAATAGAACAAGGCATAGAAAAAGCATACATCCAACTCATGATATTTGTGATAAAGGGATATTTGTTGTGCTTTCTACAAAGAAAGCACAACAAATATCACCCTTTTCAATCACCCGATTAAAATTAACTTAAGTAGAGGAGTACGTCAGGTTGATGTCTTATCACTTAATCTCTTCACATCTACTCTGGACAGCATCATTCGAAAAATTGACATGAAAGATGGAATAAATATCAATGGTGAAATATTAAATATCCTATTATTCGCCGATGATGTGGTATTAATATCTCACTCACCCAAACTCCTAGAATCAATGCTGAATAACATAAGCCAAAACTGCCAAAAAATTGGATTGGAAATACACCCTGACAAAACAAGATGGATGAAAAACAAATACTGTAAAGATCATATAATCACTCTAGAATCTCACACCATCGAAAAAGTTAAAGAATACATCTACGTTTTATGATAGGTTTCACGGTATAAAAGAACACAGATGGTTAAGAAAATAACTATTTATTAACTTACAAGCTAATATTTCGCTGGTCTTATATCCAGCATCTTCAGAGCACACAACACAAAGTTTGTTACAAAGGCAAGACAACCACAATCCGGTGTAACAGTGGGGACAGTATAAGTGATTGCAGCATGCAACACAAGACTAAAGTCCTAGGTTACTGTCCCCACTGTTACACCGGATTGTGGTTGTCTTGCCTTTGTAACAAACTTTGTGTTGTGTGCTCTGAAGATGCTGGATATAAGACCAGCGAAATATTAGCTTGTAAGTTAATAAATAGTTATTTGCTTAACCATCTGTGTTCTTTTATACCGTGAAACCTATCATAACATGTCTGACGAACACATAAGCCTATCCACGCGAATACATCTACCTCGGCCAGTCCATAAAAATGAATAATGATGTATCAAATGAAATAACAAGGGGGAAAAGAGCTGCTTGGATAGCCTTCAACAAAATAAAATCAACAATTACCAACTAAACATAGATATAGACATAAGAGCCCATCTTTTCAATAGTCACATCATACCAGCATTAACTTATGGCAGTGAAGCATGGAACACAACTTTAAAAGAAGAACAAAGCTTAATAACAACTCAACGTGCAATAGAAAGAAGAATATGCAATATAAAAAAATAGACCACGTAAGACGCACAGAAATCAGGAAGAAGTCTGGACTCGCAGATATAATAAAAACAATCTACAACAGCAAAAGAAGATGGGCTGGACATCTCGCCAGAATGAGAGACAACAGATGGACAGTCAGAGTTACAAACTGGTATCCGAGAGATACCAAAAGGAAACCTGGAAGACCAGCCTTAAGGTGGGAAGACCCAATGATTAAGAAAGTTGGAAGAAAATGGAGAAGAAAAGCCCAAGACAGGAATAGCTGGACTCTTTACGACCTGCAGGCATGGAGAAATCCTGACTGAAACCACAGGTCCATCAAGGTAATGATATTCTTGGCCTGGATAGTATATTTATGTGCTGATGGCAATGCAAAGTTCAGAGTCTGATAAGTTGATAAGTGACATTTCTCATACAGGATCCTTTCATGTTGTTCGCAACACACTAGTTCTGTGGGCAAATGACAGTGAATGCCAGTTCGTGTTGCTAAGTGCAAGGTTATGTATTTTGTACTAATGACATTGCATCAGAATATTATATTAATGGTAATTTGCTACAAGGAGTTAGTGAAAGTAGTGATCTGGAGATGGTGGTTGACAGAGATTTAAAGTTTAAATGCCGGGATGGTCCGTCAGGCAGCAGCTGCGAATAAGCTACTCTAAACTTGTGTTCCCACATTTTATCGGTATTGTTTTTCATTCAAATTAATCAATAAACGGAAATCTTAAGAGTGGAGCCAATTACTTCGGCACAACCTGGAAGTACTTATAATGCATCAAATCAGTTTAATGCATCAAAACCTGGCAATTAAAAATCAGCCACGTGTAAGCACTCACTATGCTATGCCTACCGTGCAAAGCAAAGATGGCGGCAACAAAGGTCAATGAAAAAATAGCCGATAAAGTGCTGTCAATTGCCAACAAACCCAATGATAATATAAAGTGCTGCAGCTGTAAAATTTATGTTGCTGATAAAAAAAAAGGGGGGGGGGATGTTGTGTGGTTTGCCACTGGCAGGAAGCATGTAGCCAGTGGCCATGTATGCCACTGGCTGCATGCTTCCTGTGCAAATATAGATGAATCAGCACACGAGCTATTTATTCAACCTCAACCAGCCCTTTTTCTGTTCACAATGCCTCCCTTCTGTAAAACAGCTCCTGAACTTAGTATCGAAAAGAGTCAAAAACCTTGAGCAGCACCTTAATACTATGAATGAAACTTTTCCCACAAAATCTGGATGCTGGAAACTAATTGATGAGCAGTGCCATAACGCAAATGTGCCTTGCCCACTAATTAACTCTGCAACCTAATCACATCAACAGTACATGACTCAATTGAGGCAAAAACAAAAAATTCAATGCCGTTATTTTGGACTTTCCAACAGAAAATGATAAATCTTTGAATGAAGACATCAGCAAATTAGCAAAAGAATGCAACTTCAATTCTAGAAATATCGTCAGGTGCCATCGTTTCGGACCCATAAATAAAGAATGGAATGAACTTTCCATGCCTCGTAAAGGTGACTTGTGACACGGCAACAAGCACAACTAATTTAATAACAGTGATTAATAACAAGTTCAAAAACACCTGTCCCCAATCACACATACGTGCTCAACCTGACCTAACATTCACCCAGAGAGAAAAAGGACATCATCTTCGAAAACAATTTGAAGAAAAATGCCAAAATGGAGACCATTGAATCATAGACTACAAACAAGTTAAATTAGTGCCAAAACGAAGTGATGCCACTAGTAACCACCATGGAGACCAGTATGCTGGCACTGCATACTGGTCTCCATGGCAAATGTTCATCTGAAGTAGCATTAATAATTCCCTTACTTAGTACTAAGCCCATTGGAACATATGCAGCTGCTGCTCAACATCCCTTCAGTATACACCTTGAAACCCACAGAACAAGTTTCTTTTCTTCCTCCTTTATCCCTGCTACTGCTGTATTGTGGAACATTCTTCCCCCTGATGTGTTTCCCAAGGAATACAATATATATAGGCTTTTAAATCAAATGTAAACAAGTTTCTCTTTTACAAACTCACTACCCATATATGGTTGGTTAGTTAGTTAGCGTACGATGATACAATGGCCATGAAGCCCTTTTTACAGGGAAGTACGGCACCATCTCAATCCCTCAAATTTTATCCGGGCTCGGGACTGGCATAGTTGACGAATCAGGTCAATGGCTGGGACTTAAGTATTCCTGACTGTAATCCGTGTGTGTTCACGGGACCAATTTGCCTGCTTGCAGGATGAAAACCCCCAGATAAACTAGGGGGAAAAACCCTGCTGCCCAAGACCAGCTAACTTGACTATGGCTGAGGAAGATCCTTAAGTTCCTCACGTCTTGATGAGAATCGAACCTGGGACACTCCTCCTCCAGGCATATAGTTGCGAAGTGCATAGCCACTAGGCTAACCACACAGACATCTCAAGTTATAAATTGGAGTACCCATATATGGTACTAATGTACTATAGGTTGATCAACTAACCTCTCGTGTATGGGCTCAACATTAAAAAATAAATAAATAAAATATTGCTAAGATGGTTAAGTCATCACATTGGATAACTGCACTTTTGAAGTGAACTTTGGAGTAAGCTAGTTAGTCTTCCAATTTACAAGGCTTTGATCAGGGACGGCTCGTGCACAGGCACTGGAATTGCAGCACCCCCGATTTTTCTTGATATATAAATATATATTAATTTATTTATATTTGCTTGTAATATTTACAAGCAAATATAAATCATCAACAATCCTATACAATTCTCTTATTTTGTATAAAAAATAATAAAAATCCATCTTGTAGCACTTAGGAGGGTAAAGGTTGCTAGCAGCACCGTGTTTACCACAGTGTCATATTGCTATGCGTGCAAGCATAAGCACATCATAGTGAGATGCGAGCTATTAGCATAATGCAGCACTGTCCGTTGTGCAGTTCCACGGTTGTTTATATGCAGTTTGCACCAGTAGTAGAGTGTTCGTAGTACTTATCGTGTTTACTCCGTCTCTTAGATATTTAGACATTACAATTAAAGACATAACATTTGTTATAGTTTTTATTTTAGAACATTATTGGGGTTATGATAATGGATTTTATTTTTAAGTGATTTTGAATTATACTAAACTGCATAATTTTATTGATAATCAATATTTTTTCAAAAATATTGATTATCAACAAAACAAGAAGAATATATTTTATTTTTAAGTAATTTCAAATTATACTGACTGTAACAATATTTTTTCATGTTTAATTTTTTTTAAAAATTTTTACCACAATTTTGATATTTTATCCAAACACGTATACACTATACTTACAGTGTGTATGTATATTTCAAAAGTTGCAGCACCTCCACAATTTCAAGCCACGAGCTGCCACTGGCTTTGATAAAAAACTTGATTACTCTGTTAAAATATGGTCACCTGGGTTTGGAGGAGATGAGAAGACAATTGAAAAGATCCCTCAGAGGATATGGAATTAGGAGAAGAGATTGAGATCATATAGAAATTAAAGCTTTTATGAATATTCAATTAATAGTTAATATACTATAATCGACCTTCAGACTATGTCCATGCACATAGTCTGTGTTATTAGTTGGATATCTGATTGTTTTTTGTAAGTTTCAAATGTATTTTGTGTAACTGGAGTTTGTTTGCTATTGAAATACTTGAAATTTGTCCATATCAATCAGCAACTTTGTAGTTCCATACGGACACCTATAGACATTTGTTTTTTCAAATACAGAGTTAATACATTAGCTGTTTAGTGAGTGTTACTAATGTTATATTTTTGCACATTAATATAAATTACACTAAAACTGTAGAAAGTTATTGTAATTAAAAATAAACAATTTAAATTTATTTTTGTTTTAACCTTTCAGATGCAAGCTACAATAAGAGAACATAGGGATAATGGCCATGCTGGTGGTATATTCAATAAGTATCATATTATAAAGGTAAGTTTCCTTGTATGTACTACATTCCTCTATCACTATAACCACCTTTAACTATGCAGTTGTACAAATTTCACAAAACTAACCATGTAGCTTCTGATTATGCTATGTGCAGAACTTGTCTTCATACAGAATAGGAAAAACTATGAGAGAAGAAAAGAAATCAAAATCATTGTATGGCATTTCATAGTGTTTTAAGAAAACAAATATGAATATAAAAGTCACAGACATTATATATCTGAAAAATGTTAATTATGAAAAAGATTACATAATAAATCTCCTATTTGATCTGTGTAGGTAAGCAACGTATCTGCATTACTATAAAAGTTTCAGGGGGATGATCTACAGCTAATGAAGTTGTACAACCTTCAGCAGTCATTGAAATTGTACTACTTAAAAGACCTGACCAATAATCAGTTATTGAGAATTGCCTTTTCATTGCATTTATTTCAGAATGTCACTGATCTTCTGACTCTCATTAGAGACCATGCTGAACTCTCCCTTTTTTTGAAAGTGGTGTTAAACTTGTAGTCACTGCATAAATGGTAATTAATGAATAAAAGAGTTTGAAGGGTTTCCATTTGCCAGTGAAGTTTAATAAAAAAATGACGATAATAAACATTCTTCATTATTTTATATCATATAGGTAAAGGCATTGAAACTTTAAGATTCAAAAGTCTGCAGTAGTTTCCAAAATTACAAATGTTTGTGTGAAACCATTAAACCATCAGCACTAATAAAAAGTAATATATAGAACCCTGAGAAAAGTTTGTGATTTTTGAGTAGTACATTATCAAGATAACTTGTGAAGATAAGTAATTTCATGTGCTCTCTCCTATAATCACCTTTGAAAGTTTTAAATTTTTAATGCATAAAAATTGTTTATCTACTGGTGCAAAATGATGAATTATATTAAACTCCTTTTTAATACTAATAAAACTAATAATAGCACTAATAAAAGGTGAATATATAGAAACCAGAGAAATGTTTGTTCTTTTTAAGTAGTACATTATCAAGATAACTTTGTGAAGATAAGTAATTTCTTGTGCTCTCTCCTATAATCACCTTTGAAAGTTTTAAATTTTTAATGCATAAAAATTGTTTATCTACTGGTACAAAATGGTGAATTATATTAAACTTCTTTTTAATAAGGTTCATTGCTGAGTTAAATTATTTTAAGGTTGTTTCTTCCTTAATCATTAAATTTGTTTATTTAAACAGAATGAGTTCGACTTGTAAAATGGATTTAAAACTTTCAAATGGCATTGCAAAAATAAATGTCATATCATTAATACCATTTGAGACATATTACTTGATAAAATATTTTGGGGTAGTGTACTTAACCACAAAAGATTGCTCAAGTTAACAGTTATTTTTAATTGCAAGGCATAAAAAATGTATTCTTATTCAGTGAAATTAATTCTTATTGGCATTAATTTCTCTTTTCTTTGGAAAAAAATAAATAAAATAGAAATAAATAATAACAAAGAAAAGAGCCTAAACATGTAAAAATGATTTGTCTGATGATATGTCAAACCATTTGTGAGAATGATTCAGATACATTTAGCAATGCCCAAATTTTTTATAGTTTGGCACTCCCTTAATATCTGTGTATATATACAGTTCCAAACATCACTGTGAGCATGGTGATAAGGTGAAAATTTTCATAAAGATTTCAATTTTCATGAAACATAGCAAATGCTTAATGAAAAATACAGGGTTTCAGTAAGTAATTTGGTAGGTATTCACTGAAAGTGTGTCACATTCACTCAGGTGTTTTCAGAGAACTTGTCTTCTTTCACCTTTCACATCAAATTGGTTAAGAACAGTTGTTTGGAAGATAAATTTGTCCCTGGCATGATATAGTGCAATAGCAGTCCCTGTTAACATAATCCTTCTTCATTTGAATTGGATTATGATGATTTCTCAGGGCGAATATACATGAAATACCTACATTCCAGATTTGTTCATAATTAATTGAATGATACAGTTTATAGAATTGTCTGTAGAAGGGGGGAAAAAATAATAATAATAAAAAACACTTTTTTTTGGGTGTCTGCTATTTTCAAAGTGCTTTAGTTTTTATTAATATTCATCTTAGAACTCGAGCACATTGAATTTTGGTCCTAATGATTCTCATGATATTTGTCAATGATGTACTTCAATATTTCGCATAAGAGTCAATGCTGTGACTGTTGATGGATTTTTGTATTGCTTTAAAAAAAAATTCAAGTAATTGAATAGAACAGCAGTTAAATAACAATTTTAAGGCTATATAGGTTGAATATCATGTTGATTATTTACATTCTGTACTGAAAATTTCCATTCTATGAGGAGAATGATTGCTATTGTATTCTTCAGTATCTTGTTATTGCAAAAGATACTGTTTTACAGTCTTTTGTGGCAAATACAGTAACAGTTACTGAAGAATGTTCATCATCTCATTGTTTTTATGATGATCCCACACATGAGAGGTTACAGAACCTATAACATAACAGTGACATGTCTGAGTAAGTATTCATTGAGAAAGAAGTAATCTATTAATATGTTTCTTAGAGTTGAAGCCTGTACTTCATGGAAAAACAGCACTGGAGAGATTATTCCAAAGGATAGAGTTGGATGGAATAAAAGATGATGGTGAGAAGTTTGTTCAGCTTGTTTGAAGTTGGACAGTATGTTGGTGTTGACCAGTGGCTGCTCGAGTTCTTATATGGTTAGAAGAAAGTGGAAGAATGGTAGTGACCAATTTGGAGAAGGAGTAGCATTGCCATGAAAGTACTTATAGAAAAGGCAAAATACTGAAACAGAGTGATTCTCGTAGGAAGGCTTATACGTTGGTTATACATGATTATTAATTAACTTAAGGAATTCACAACGTACACTAGAATATAAATTAAATTAAACTTTAATATATATTTCCAATATTTCAGCAACGTCACGTTGCCATCTTCAAAGGAACTTAAAATAAAGACGCGTGCATGCAGGCACTACATACAGTAAATGAGGACGAAGCTATTATTTCTCCTGAAAGTCCTGATGGTGCCCCCTAGTGAGCTATGTAGGTATTCTTAGCCATTGGGCTGAAGGTCTCCTGATGTATGTCTCCCAAATTTGGGGCAGTCTCATGCAAACAAATTTGTTGAAGTTTGGCATGTTTCTTAGGGCTGAGGCTGATTACATGAAAAGTCTTTCAAATTTGAACTTGCTACAGTGTATTATTGTGGCTTTCTTTCACCGTATTCTGTGGCGTGTATCCAGAGCATGGTCTGCAAGACCAGAGTGGCTATACTGGTGAAAATGGATGTAGTCCTTGTGTTCTGAAATTCTGATATTCGCTCTCCTGCCTATTTGGCCAAAGTAGGACAGCTTACAGCTGCAAGGGATCTGGTATACACCATGTAGGTCTAGGGGAAGTGGTTGGTCTTTGTTGGAGCAGATAAGGGATGCCAATTTTCTATATTGTCTTTAACAAGAGGTCAAGTCATGTTATTTTAAGATTTTGGTAATTTTTTTTGAGGTGGCTCAAATGTAGGGAATGGTGATGGATTTAGAGTAATCCTTCTTGTGGGGGTGGGGGGGTTGTGGTTTACTGGTTTCAATATTTTTTGGATTTTTTTTTGGAGGGGGGGGAGTAGGCTAGCCATTGGCTGAGAAAGTGTTGAGGGGGGGGTGATTTAGTTCAGTGGTTAGGGCATTGTAAGACACTACAATAACTCCATAATGTATTGTTGGGGGGGGGGGGGGCGTTGTTGGTGAATGTATCTGCCTGTATGGGTGGTATTAAATCTTGAATAGAAGGAATTTTAGTATCTGAACAATAATACCTATTGTTCAGATTTAACAAGTATCAAAATCCTGCTAAAATACTTGTCTGTTAATAAGGGAAATTGAGTGTAAATGAAATAACGTTAACGTCTTTTTCTGTAAATTTTGAATATCGTATTATCGAGGGTTTTGTATGAGAAAAATAGAAATTGTATATGTGATGAATTGTGCATAAGTATACCAAGGTCGAGCTAAAGTTCCATGCAAAATAAGAGAATTAATTCGTGACCTGAGGCTAACACGAACGCAAAGGTCAACGTTGCGAAGGGGTTTCCCTGTGGAAATGCAACAACAAGCGACAGTATCAGGTGCAGAGTATCGAGTGAATGATGACGTAAGAGCGGAAAGGTCATCAGAGCCAGATATATAGAAGTTTACGATGCCGAAAAGGGGCTTTTTTCTGTTGGTTCCAGAGAGTCAAAGTTCCACTACGGTCGGGAGTGGAGTGTCCGAGTGCAGTTATGTGGTGGAGTAGAATTCTGACGTGAGATTTAGGACTCTGGACGGCAATGAAGTCAACATAACCCGAGGAGATTATGCAGAAATACGAGGTCGGACAGTGGCAGCTGAGCTTCGCAAGGATTGTAGGCAATGAATCGTGACTGTATTCCCAGTCCTATATACAAGAAGCAAAGGCCAGAGGAACATAGCAGCAAAAGAAACTCGTTTAGGAAGAAACTGATGTGAAATTACGAGCCACAGGAATTCAAAAGATGGTCGCAAGTAAAAGCCAGAGAGATCCCGACTTCACTATCAAGTAAGAACTTTCCATTTTTTTTCTAGTAGGAAGAAAATTAGTAAATTTTGTGACGTTAAATGAAAATTAACTGGAATTGTACTTTATGTAGTAATGCAGGACTATAGGGGCTATACCATTAGATGAGATCAATTACTCTGTGCTAGAGAACATAGCTAAGTTATAGAGTGTAATTCTAAAATCTGATGTTAATAGATAATTCCTGAAACCTGAGTTTTATGTGATGATAACACTGGCCAACAAAAAAAAATTTTTTTTCTGCTGATTATGATCTGACACTTGTTTTTTACTAATTTGGGTGCGCTGATTTCAAATATCAAACCAATTTTTCTCTATCACGTCAGGTTTTTCCTCTATGGCATTTTCTTTTTGCTAATTTGTAAGTTTTTGATAGTTTTTAGGAGGCAGTACTATTTAGAGGATCAAAAAAATCGATTTTTTAATATTATTTTCTAAAAGTATGTACTTTTAAAAATCTGTTCCTAAATTTTTATCAAGACATTCAAAAAATTCCTGAAGATATAGCCTATTATTCAAAGCGGCGCGCAGATCAGAATCGGAGCGCTCACCGCTCTCGCTTGTTAGTAAACAAATAAATGCGTAAGAACTTGCAACGGCACGTACTGGTGCTTTGAATGCGAGAGAGGCCGATAACCGACCTAATACATTTAGGTGATGAAAAGTAGGCAATGGCAACTGCCTAAAACAAATGAATGCTATATGCGTCATAGCGGACAAAGAATGATCGAAATCAGTTAATCGATTGTGAAAGTATGATGAGCACTTATAACGTTTCAATAAAGTCTCTGGGTTTTTTTTTGTCTTGTTAATTGCATGTTAGTCGGCAGTGAAGAAAATACATCATTTCTGCTACTCGAAATTGTGTCAATAGTGTAGATTCCTTCTGCTACATTTGTGGCAGCTTTACTGTTCCCAGTCAAAGGACAAATATCACTGATTTCGTTAACAAAGTGTACTTTGCATGCTTTGACTTAAAAATTGCAGATCAGGACAAGTCATGGGCTCCAAATAAAGTGTGTAAGTCATGTGTAGAAAATTTACGACAGTGGAGCAAGGGAAAACGCATTCGAATGATTTGGCATGAACCGAAAAATCACATAGACAATTGCTATATTTGTTTAGTTCAGACTTCTGGTTATAATAAGAAGAATAAGAAAAAAATTGTGTATCCAAATCTCGACTCAGCAATTCGGCCAGTTGCTCATTCCAATGAAATAGCAGTGCCAATTTATAAAGGACTTCCTTTACTTGAGAACAAGCATGATCGGGATATGCCAGATGTTCTTGAGGAGCAAGACCCGGATGTTGATTTAGACGGTGAAAATTTAATTTCTAGTTCTGGACCGTAACGTTTTACTCAAGCGGAATTGAATGACTTAGTAAGAGATTTGGGCATATCAAAGGAATCATTGGAATTGTTAGCTTGTAGCAGGGAAAGTAATCTTGTACAATGTTTCAGGTTTACTAACTGAAATGAGTGTTGTACAATATCATCCAAATGTGAGTGGCATTTATTTATCGACAGTTCAAGCAGAAGTCTCAAGTGTGTCTTACTACACAATGGGAATGTATATGGCTCAATTCCTATTGGCTATTCAGTCCACTTAAAGGAAACATATGAGGACATTAAAAAGGTTCTGAAGTTATTAAAATATACAGACCATAACTGGATCATCTGTGTGGATCGTAAAATGGTGAACTTTTTACTTGGCTTTCAAAGAGGATATACAAAGTTTCCGTGTTTTCTATGCTTCTGGGATAGTCGAGCTAGAAACCAACACTGGAGTCAGAAACATTGGCCTCTTAGAATATCCTTAAATTTTGGAGAACAGAATGTTATAAATCAACCTTTAATCGACAGAGAAAAAATCGTTTTTCCACCTCTACACATCAAACTAGATCTTATGAAGTAGTATGTTAAAGCTTTAGATTTACAAGGTGACTGTTTCCAATACATATGTGAAAAATTTCCATGACTTAGTTATAAAAAAATTAAATCCGGTGTATTTGGTGGACCACAAATTAGAACTTTAATGAGAGACCCAAATTTCATCAACTCTATGAACGAAATTGAGAAAGAGGCCTGGACTTCATTTACGATGGTTGCAAATAATTTTCTTGGAAACAAAAAAGCATGCAATTACAAAGATCTAGTGGAAACAAAGCTTGAAAATTTCCAGCGCCTAGGTTTCAACATGAGCATAAAGCTTCATTTCCTATATAGTCATCTTGATAGATTTCCCGAGAATTTAGGTGCTGTAAACGATGAACAAGGCGAAAGATTTCATCAAGACTTAAAAACTATGGAAGATCGGTACCAAGGAAGATGGGATTCTCACATGATGGCCGACTACTGTTGGAGTATTCAAAAGGATTGCCAAAACAGAACACACAGCAGAAATTGCTACAAACAAAAATTTATTCCCTGAAACTCATGTGTAAGTAAAATTGTTATTTTTTTATAAATATTCTTGTAATTTTTAATAAATATTGTTAAGTAGTTATGTATCTAATTATCGGCCTCTCTCGCATTCAAAGCGCCAGTATGTGCCGTTGCAGGTTCTTATGCATTTATTTGTTTACTAACAAGCGAGAGCGGCGAGCGCTCCGATTCTGATCTGCGCACCGCTTTGAATAATAGGCTATATCTTCGGGAATTTTTCGAATTTCTTGATAAAAAGTTAGGAACAGATTTTTAAAAGTACATACTTTCAAAAAATAATATTAAAAAATCGATTTTTTTGATCTTTTAAATAGTACTGCCTCCTTAAAAATATCAAAAACTTACAAATTAGCAAAAAGAAAATGCCATAGAGGAAAAACTTGACGTGATAGAGAAAAATGGGTTTGATATTTGAAATCAGCACACCCAAATTAGTAAAAAACAAGTCTCATAAAAGTCGGCAAAAATTGTGTTGGACTGTGTAATCTAACATAAGCTAAGTTTTTAAGGGGTAAGTTTCTAGGCACATGGTCCCTGAAAAGTTAAAGATTAGTTAAGGGATAGGAGTGTATATATTATATCGAGTTCTTAATAGACCCTATATGCTAGACTCAGTTGAATTTATTGAATGACAATTGTATATATCTTTTTCTTAGTAATGAGTAAATTATTTTCTTGTCAAAAAAATAACTTGCCTGATCACTAAAATCAATGCACTACTCATAAACTGAACCTATCCATATGTATTTTGATATAGTCACGACTGCAAAGTGAGAAACATATCAGATTATAGTATAGGAATACGATAGAGAATTAAGGATTGTGTGTCATACTGAGTGTTTTAATCTTGGATAAAAAAAAGTTCTGTTATCCTGTAAAGTTTGGTGGCACAGCTTAAACAAATAAATTTCCAAAATTTCTAATCAGATTTAGCACTAATAATCTAACAAAGAATTTGGCTCTAGCCCGAGGCACTGTCTTTGTTATCAGAGTTTCGCACACTCGAGCAATGTATTAGTAGCAGCCATAAGTTTGAAGTACTACCAAGGATAAAGATTAGACAAGGGGCAAAACATAACATATAAGTAAATAAAAAAATTAGCAGATTTTTCAAAGATGAAGCCGAAGAACAAATTATAAGATTTAATTGATACATAATTTAAAATAACCAACGAATTATTACAGTGGGTTTTCTACAAAATGAGAAACCCAAGGTTCCATCAGGCTGGCGGGTGACTAGTGTGTCTAGGAAAGGGAGGCTGTTGTTTTCCTCTTTCTCCAGGGTGAACTTGATTCTGGGGTGTTGGTTTTTTAGGTGTGTTAAGGAGAAGAGTGTATCAGAGCCATGTGGCCAAATAGCAAACACATCATCAACGTAGCGAAGCCATATGATTGGTTTTTGTGGAGCAGAGTTTAAGGCTTTCTCTTCAAAAGTCTTCATAAAGAAGTTGCCCAAGGGTGGGGAGAGTGGTGAACCCACGGCTGTCCCCTCTATTTGTTTGTAGAATTTTCTCAGCCAAACGAAATAGCCTGAGTTCATTGTGAACTGAAATAGGGCTGAGATATCAGGAGGAAATTTAGCTTGGATTAGCTCTAAGGTTTCCTTGAGTGGGACATTTGTGAATAAAGAGGAGACGTCAAAACTGACCATTATGTCAGTATGTTGGAGTGTAAGGTTTTATATGCTGGCTTTGAAGTGGGCTGAGTTTTTTTATGTGTGATGGTGTGTTGCCAGTATAGTGTGTGAGCGCTTTGGCCAAATGTTTAGCTGATTTGTATGTGGGGGAATCAATGCCATCCACTATGGGATGTAATGCCACATTTTCTTTATGTATTTTTGGGAGTCCATATATATATATGGGGGGGGGGGGTTATAGAGTTAAACAGTTTTAATTTGTTATTAACTTCTACAGGCCAAGAAGTGACCTTCTTAAGGATCCTATGGAGTTTTCTGATTTGTGAGTTGGGATTGTATTCAGTAGGGAGGTAAGTAGCCCGATCTAATAATAGAGCATTAAGCTTACCTGTGTAGTCTGTTTGGTTGAGTACTATGGTGGCGTTTCCCTTATCTGCTTTGGTGATTACTATTTCTTTGTTTTTCTTCATTTCCTGCAGAGCTTTATATTCACTATTGGATATGTTGGTTTTTGGTGGTCTTGCTTTGGTGAGAACACAAGCGACATCCAGTCTAATATTGTTGGCGATATGGTTTGGAAGGTGACGGATCCCGCGTTCAATCTGGATCATTATATCCTCGGCCAGTTTTTTTCTGGGAGCAATGGCGAAGTTGTGGCCATGTGTAAGAGCGATGATTGGTGCAGGCTTCAAAGTAACTGAAGAAAGGTTGACTACAGTGTTGGTTGAAAGTTTATTTTTCACTTGGTTAGACTATAATAAATTTAGTTGAATCCTTTATCCAAGTGTGACAAGTGTGAGCAAACAAAGTTTGTGCCTGAAGGTATCTTCAGGACTGGGGTAAGGTGGTACAACAACGGGCAACTCGTTGCAAAGGTGGAGCAAGCTAACATCACTCCTATCTCAGTATCTCCCATAATACAAAACACATCTCCTTGTGGATATGTATAATGTTATGCATTAAGGGAAGGGCCTTTACCCAGACTAGTTTCGACTTTTATTGGGGTCTCTTCAGTGGGAGCCAGGCCAAAGTGGAGCTGGCTCCATCTTTGCAACGAGTCGTCCAGTGTTGTACCACCTTATCCCAGTCCTGAAGATACTTTCAGGTGCAAACTTTGTTTGCTCACACTTGGATAAAGGATTAAACTAAATTTATTATAGTCTAACCAAGTGAAAAATAAACTTTCAACATCTTTCTCTAAATCCAGAGTAATTTAATAAAAAGGTGGCACACCATTTGGCAACTCCTATAGGTAGAGATGACCTTGCTTCTGCCTGGTATCTCCACTTGGGCCTGGCTCCCACTGAAGAGACCTCAATAAAGGTCGAAACTAGTCTGGGTTGTGGCCCTTGCCTTAATGCATAACATTATGCATATCCGCAAGGAGATGAGTTTTGCATTATGGGAGATACTGAGATAGGAATGGTGTTAGCTTGGTCCACCTTGGCTACGAGTTGCCCGGTGTTGTACTACCTTACCCGAGTCCTGAAGATATTTTCAGGTGCAAACTTTGTTTGCTCACACTTGGATAAAGAATTAAACTAAATTTATTATAGTCTAACCAAGTGAAAAATAAACTTTCAACATCTTTCTCTAAATCCAGAGTAATTTAATAAAAAGGTGGCACACCATTTGGCAACTCCTATAGGTAGAGATGACCTTGCTTCTGCCTGGTATCTCCACTTGGGCCTGGCTCCCACTGAAGAGACCTCAATAAAGGTCGAAACTAGTCTGGGTTGTGGCCCTTGCCTTAATGCATAACATTATGCATATCCGCAAGGAGATGAGTTTTGCATTATGGGAGATACTGAGATAGGAATGGTGTTAGCTTGGTCCACCTTGGCTACGAGTTGCCCGGTGTTGTACTACCTTACCCGAGTCCTGAAGATATTTTCAGGTGCAAACTTTGTTTGCTCACACTTGGATAAAGAATTAAACTAAATTTATTATAGTCTAACCAAGTGAAAAATAAACTTTCCACATCTTTCTCTAAATCCAGAGTAATTTAATAAAAAGGTGGCACACCTTTTGGCAACTCCTATAGGTAAAGATGACCTCGCCATTGCTTCTGCCTGGTATCTCCACTTCTGGGTAGTGGCCCTTCCGTTAATGCATAACATTATACATATCTGCAAGGAGATGTGTTTTGCATTATGGGAGATACGGGTGATGTTAGTTTGCTCCACCTTTGCAACGAGTTGCGCGGTGTTGTACCACCTTACCCCAATCCTGAAGATACTTTCAGGCAAAAACTTTGTTTGCTCACACTTGGATAAAGGATTAAACTAAATTTATTATAGTGTCGGTTGAAGGTTTTGGTTCGGAGGTCGAGTTCTTTTTTTAATTTCTCAAAATTCTTGATATGTCGACCCCGTATTTTCTTGTATTGTTTATCTGCCGCAGTGCATGAGACATGATATAAAATTGACCAAAGCTCGTGATTTAACGTGTTGGAAAGCTCTTCTTCAAGCACTCCCGAATAGCTTTGTTTGCATCAGCTAGGAGAACGCGAGTAGCGGCAATTTGTTCCCGTAGCAGAGCGTAGCTGGTGTGGTTCTAAATTCGTAGAGCTTTTGTGAAAAGAAACGGTGCTAAAATTTCACACAATTTTGAATTACCTGATTATCTTGGCAGCGTTTTAGGAAGTTTAGACAATTCAGTTGTCTTGATAATTTCAGCTTCATTTTACTGTATCGGCAGGCCTTGCGTGCGACGGAATCTCCATGGATGATAGTAATTCTCGTAGGAAGGCTTATACATTGGTTATACATGATTATTAATTAACTTAAGGAATTCACAACGTACACTAGAATATAAATTAAATTAAAATTTAATATATATTTCCAATATTTCAGCAACGTCATGTTGCCATCTTCAAAGGAACTTTAAATAAAGACATGTGCACACAGGCACTACATACAGTAAATGAGGACGAAGCGAGGAAGCTATTGTTTCTTCTAAAAGTCCTGATCGTGCCCCCTAACGGGCTATTTTAGGTATTCTTGGCCGTTGGCTGAAGGTCCTCTGATGTAAGTCTCATGCAACCAAATTTGTTGAAGTTTGGCATGTTTCTTAGGGCTGAGGCTATGAAAAGTCTTTCAAATTTGAACTTACTACGGTGTATTATTGTGGCTTTTTTCCACCGTATTCTGTGGCGTGTATCCAGAGCATGGTCTGCAAGACCAGAGTGGCTATACTGGTGAAAACTGATGTAGTTCTTGTGTTTTGAAATTCTGATATTTGCTGTCCTGCCTGTTTGGCCAAAGTTGGACAGCTTACCGCTGCAAAGGATCTGGTATACACCATGTAGGTCTAGGGGAAGTGGTTGTTCTTTGTTGGAGCAGATAAGGGATGCCAATTTTCTATATGGTCTGTAACAAGAGGTCAAGTCATGTTTTTTTAAGATTTTGGTAATTTTTTCTGAGGTGCCTCGGGTGTAGGGAATGGTGATGAATTTAGAGTAATCCTTGTTGTGAAGGGGATGGAGTGTTGTGGTTTACTGATTTATTTCAATATTTTTTGGAATTTGTTTGGGGGAGGGCATTGGTTTAGAAAGTGTTGAGGATGCGATTTAGTTCAGTGGTTAGGGCATTGCCATTTGAATAGATTAGTTTAGTCCTGTTGTTATAGTGTCTTAATAACTCCATATTGTTGTGGGGGGGGTAATTGTTGCTGAATGTATCTGCCTGTAGGGGTGGGTTTTCTATAAACTGAGAAAACCAAGGTTCCATCAGGCAGGTGGGTGACTAGTGTGTCAAGGAAAGGGAGGCTGTTGTTTTCCTCTTTTTCCAGGGTGAACTTGATTCTGGGGTGTTGGTTTTTTAAGTGTGTTAAGAAGGAGAAGAGTGTATCAGAGCCATGTGGCCAAATAGCAAACACATCATCAACGTAGCAAAGCCATATGGTTGGTTTTTGTGGGGCAGAGTTTAAGGCTTTCTCTTCAAAAGTCTATTAAAGAAGTTGGCCAAGGGTGGGGAGAGTGGTGAACCCACGGATGTCCCTTCTATTTGTTTGTAGAATTTTCCCAGCCAAACGAAATAGCCTGAGTTCATTGTGAACTGAAATAGGGCTGAGATATCGGGAGGAAATTTAGCTTGGATTAGCTCTATGTCTGCGTGGGACATTTATGAATAAAGAGGAGATGTCAAAACTGACCATTATGTCAGTATGTTGGAGTGTAAGGTTTTTCTATGCTGACTTTGAAGTTGGCTGAGTTTTTTATGTGTGATGGTGTGTTGCCAGTATAGTGTGTGAGCGCTTTGGCCAAATGTTTAGCTAATTTGTATGTGGGGGAATTAATGCCATCTACTATGGGACGTAATGGCACATTTTCTTTATGTATTTTTGTACATTCACCAACAATCCCCCCCCCCCCCCCCCTCACAACAATATGGAGTTATTAAGACACTATACAACAGGGCTAAACTAATCTGTTCAAATGACAATGCCCTAACCACTGAACTAAATCACAGCCTCAACACTTTCTCAGCCAATGACTACCTCCCCAGTAAAAAAAAAAAAAGAAATCCAAAAAATATTGAAACCAGTAAACCACAACACCCCCCCCCCCCCTTCACAACTCGGATTAATCTAAATCCATCACCATTATCTACATCCGAGGCACCTCGGAAAAAATTACCAAAATCTTAAAATAACATGACTTGACCTCTTGTTACAGACCATATAGAAAATTGGCATCCCTTATCTGCTCCAACAAAGACCAACCAATTCCCCTAGACCTACCTGATGTATACCAGATCCCTTGCAGCTGTAAGCTGTCCTACTTTGGCCAAATAGGCAGGACAGCGAATATCAGAATTTCAGAACACAAGGACTACATTCGTTTTCACCAGTATAGCCACTCTGGTTTTGCAGACCATGCTCTGGATACACGCCACAGAATATGGTGGAAGAAAGCCATACTATGCTGTAGCAAGTTCAAATTTGAAAGACTTTTCATGTAATCAGCCTCAGCCCTCAACAAATTTGGTTGCATGAGACTGTCCCAAATTTGGGTGACGTACAACAGGAGACCTTCAGCCAAGAATACCTACATAGTCCTCTATAGGGCACCATCAGGACTTTTAGGAGAAATAATAGCTTCCTAGCTTCATCCTCATTTACTGTATGTAGTGCCTGCGTGCACGTGTCTTTATTTTAAGTTCCTTTGAAGATGGCAATATGACGTTGCCGAAGTATTGGAAATATATATTAAAGCTTAATTTAATTTATATTCTAGTGTATGTTGTGAATTCCTTAATTAATAATTCATGAAACAGGGTGCCTATTGGAATGTGACTGAAGGGAGTCTGTGAGGAAAGGGTAACCTAATAACAGATTATCCTCTTCTGTATGTCGTCGAGAATTCTTTGGGAGGTTTTGGGAGCATCACCCCAATTATGAAAACAGTATTCCAATATTGGTCAGATCTGAGACTTATAGAGTATTATAAGTTGAGTAGAAGAGAATGTTTTATTATTATTATTATTACTGGCAACTCCAAGGAGTCCTTAGACTCATCAAGGGAGGCCCTAAACATCATGTCAAGAACTATTCAGCATTTGCACAGTATCTATACTTTGCTTTGAACTCATTCACGGCCATGGCAACCACAACAGACTTTGGCAGCTTATTCCACTCATTCATCACTCTTCAAGTAAAAAACCTAGTTCTAACATCCTTGCTAACTACACTGTTGCTCAGTTTCCATGGATCGACCCTAGTTCTCCCACCACCAGACCTGTTCTGAAAAATTTCCTCTGAATTAATTTTGTAAAAAACTCTCAGTAATTTGAATGTCTCAATCATATCACCCCTTTTCTGCTTATCAACCAATTTCTGTAACCCATAGATCTTCAACCTGTTCTCGTAAGGTTCATTCCATAGAGCAGCTACCATCTTGGTCACTCACTTATGGATCTTCTCTACCACCTCCCCATCAAGAAAAAACCCTGGCTCCCAGATCTGGGCACAGTAGTCAATATGGGGTCTTTTCAAGGCTCGATAAAGAGGAACAATAACCTACTTGTCTCTTCTCTTCAAAGTATTCTTCAGTAACTAAGTGATCTGATGAGTTGATTTAGCCACTTTTGCTATGTGTCCCCTAAACTTCAACTCCATGTCCACCAACACTCCCAAATCTCTGGCTTCGTCAATTTCCTGGAGTACAGTTCCACCGATGTGGTATACTGCTGCTAATCTTTTCACCCGAAAATGCATAACCTTAAACTTTGCCACATTAAACTGACATCTATTCTCCTTAGCCCAGTCTGCCAATCTATCCAAATCCTGCATAATTTTGACATCATGTGTATCCACTATTGCTCTACCCAACTTTGCATCATCTGCAAATAAATGAACAGTTCCTCTCAGATCCATTCCTATATCATTAATGAACAAATTAAATAGCAGTGGTCCAAGAACAGTACCCTGCAGCATACCACTAGTCACAGGCCTTCTTTTGGACTCTACTCTGAATAAACTACTCTCTGATATCTCCATCAACCACCCTCCTATCCATCTCACCAACCCTATATCCATTCCCATGTGCTGCAGCTTACTGATTAGAATTCCATGTTGTATCCTGTCAAGGCCTTAGCAAAGTCCAGCAGTATCACTGTGAACCTATTACCCTTATCCAATTCACTCGTCACTGTATTATAAAACGTGAGCAAGTTTCTGAGGCATGATCTACCCTTCACAAAACCATACTGCTCCTCCATACAGTATCTCATTTCCATCTATCCATTCCTGTATTTTGCTCTTGACTAATTTCTCCAAGACCTTGATAACAACTCCTGATATGCTGATAATTCATATGGTTGGTAATTTGCAGCAGCAGTCTTGGAGCCTCCTTTATGCAATGGAACTATTTCTCTCCCCCCCCCCTCTTTCTCTCCCCCCCCCCCCCGGGACTAACCCAGAACTGAGACTTAAATTAAACAATATGGTCAAGGGCACTGACAATTTCTTTGCCAGTTCACGTAAGACTCAAGCTGGTATACCATCCAATCCCACAGATGTATTCACATTAAGGTTCTGTGATATACTATTCACCTGCATTTCATTCACCTCAATTCCTGTATAAGCCATTGGTTCCCTCATTCCTGCAGTATCACTGCCTGGATGATATACTCTTGCAAAGTGTTCTCTTAGTAATTCTACTATTTCGACTGATTCAGTTACCTCCCTACCATCAGCATTCCTTAAAATCATTCTGCCGTATACATTTTTTCTTTTACTTGCAGCATATCGAAAGAACTGTTTGGGATTCTATAACTAAGATGAAAAGCCAAATGGATTTTTTTATCCCCTTAATTTGTTTGGGATTCTCTTTAGCTTGTGTTGCTAATTTCCTTTCATAATCTGCTTTTTTTTGCTTTTCTTACTAGTTACCCTTCTGGCCTGTGCTTTGTATTGTTCGTGTGCCTACTCACCTGTCTCCTTAAATTCCCTCCACAATTGTTTCTTTTTTTGCAGCTCAAGTTTAATGGTGTTATTCATGCATTTAACTCTCACTTGATTTACTCTCCAGACAGCAATTAGATATGCAGTCAGCCATTACCTCCCTCAAACACCCCTTTACCACTTCCCATGCACTATCACATCCAGCCCTTGCAGTTTTGCATGCTATGGCACTGATCCAAGTAATCTCCTAAGCTTGTCATACTTACCAGCCCAGTAATTCCACATATACCCTGTCTTAATTGAAAATTCCACACATTTAGCCACCTGAGAGGTGGCTAAATGTGTGGAATTTTCAATTCTCAAGACCTTATGATCACTCTCACCAGGTGGTGGCTATGTGGTCAAATTTGTTATAGTCAAATTCTCAGATGCAGTTACTTAGATTGAGCACTCTTGAACTCCTAATATATTCCATTTCATGCTGTCTCAGGTAATTATCCCTTAGTAACTGCATAAAATCCATTTCCTTCATCCCATGTCCTCTCCTTCCAATCAATGTTACCATAGTTGAAATCCCCCATAATAATTACCAATTGTCTTCCACTCATTGAGTCTATTTGCCTCTGCATACTATTTGCTGCTATAGACCATCATCTATTCCATCACATGGTCTATAGCAGCACCCAACTGTATATTTTGTTCTGCTGGCCTTAGTCTCACACCAGATAGCCTCAAATGTGCTATTTTCAGTATCCTGCAGTTGAACTTCTATTCTCTTTGGCTGCAGTTCATCGGCTGTCATCAATAACAGCCCCCCCCCCCATTCTTTTCTCTCTGTCTTTCTTGAATACACTATATGCTTGTGCGAGAAATTAACTGCATGTGACAGTCATTCTAAGAAGAGAAAGATGAAACAAGAGCAAATCTTGAAAGTAATTTAGAACATTATCAAAAAAAAAAATGGAAGTGAAGTAAGATCTTTCATGTAGGTAATAAGGGAGGCCTGAGTTTTTATTGCAGTGAAATTTACTAAGTAAGACAACCCATTTGAGAATGTTTCTGAGAACAGTGTTTAAGTCATTAGTTAATGAAGATCTTCAGGCTTCCATCATTTGAGTACTACAGGATTTTTTGAATAGGGAAGAGGAATAAAGAGTACTGTCATCAGCAAAACTGTGTATAGGGTTTGAAGTCAGGGAGAGAAGGTCATTGATATAGAGGAGGAAGGAGCATGGATGAGAGTACAGAACCCTGGGGTATTCCAGCAATGATAGAGAAATCTGATGACAGGAAGCTATCCACCATGACATGCAATGAATGCAGTGAGGAAGTTAGCAATCTAATCACATAGTGGAAGAGGAAGACCACAAGATTATAGCATGTTATGGAGGCCTCAATGCCATATTCAATCAAACACCTTTGAAATATTATTATTATTACTTGACACCTCCAGGGAGTCCAAATACTCATCAAGGAAGGGCATCTACTCTACAACTCTATCTCCACCACCCACAATCCAACAACTACACCAGTGCCATCTACTGCCCACCACCACCACTAGTATTTTTACAGACAATCACAAACATCCATGACCATGGCAGGATTCGAACCCACAGCCTTTTGGCTGGAGAACAGTTATGCTAACTACTTGGCCAACCAGGTCAGCAATTTTTGAGAGTGACAAAATAGGTTTCTCCAAATCTCTTCATGGTCTGTACTCATAGATGAGGGAGATTAACAAAGACCATTAAGAGATTTGGAGAAACTCGATACTTTTTCCAGAAGGACATCAGGAAAACCCAATTAAACTCAATACTAATAAGACTACTAATAAACCCAAGAATTAGCATCCATCCTGTATTGTCAATATAAGCTATCATATTCAACTGGTATCTACCCATTGAAGCAGGCCTTCATCCAGCTTGAACCTAAGAAGGGAGACAAAAGTCAGCCGATTATCATTAATTATCATCCTATTGCTCTCACCTCAGTAACTTCAAAAGTGATGAAGAAGGTTATCAACAACCAACTTCTTCACTACCCGGAGACTCATCAATTAATTCGCAATTACCAATATGGATGAGTCGCCAGGTAGTGAAGAAGTTGGTTGTTGATAAATAACCTTCTCCATCACTTTTGAAATCACTGAGGTGAGAGCAATAGGATGATAGTTAAATGGCTGACTTTTGTCTCCTCCTTAGGTTCAACGAAGGCCTGCTTCCATGTGGTAGATGCCAGTTGAATATGATAGCGTATATTGGCAATACAGGATGGATGCTAATTCTGGGGTTTATTAGTATTGAGATTAATCAGGTTTTCCTGATTTCCTTCTGGAAAAAGTTTAGAGGAGGCTTGCAGTGGGCAGTTTGTGTTAGTGCAGGAGGTGATTTGCCTTGGTTGTCCAAGAAAGAGTTGGGGGGGGGGAACTGGTCTCAAGAGGTCCACCTTTTCTTTGGATGAGGTTATCATCATGCTATAAGAATGCAAGGGAGGTGGGAACAAAAATGAGCAGAAGTTACTCCCAACAGACTTAGTGAGGGACCAGAAGTCTTGACTGCCAGTTGAGCAGGAACAACAATTCCAAAGCAGATTTCATAAATCTTCTATGGAATTGTTGATAACTTTTTTTTGCACTAGTTTTGGGCTATAATGTAAGCTGAATGAGAAGCTAGAGTTTTTAATTTAAACCATTGAGCATATGCTGCATTTTTATCATGAACTGCAGAGGTGCATTTTTTTGAGATATAGGTCAAGGGTTTGGATATAGGTCAAGGGTTTGCAGTGAAGTGTAGAATGAACCCTCATTCTAGTGAGGATTATTTCAGTTAATAGTTCAGTGCAGATATTTGGATCAATAGAGTGAAAATAGTAATCTGACCATGGACCAGTTACTGAAGAATATTTTTTAATATAGTTACTCTGCATAATAATATATGAAGGATAGGTCCAAGGCTAAATAGTTAAAAACTCTCTTTGATGATTAAACACAATACTTGTGCTACTTCATGTCTCAAATAAATATGGTGACGCTTATTGGAATTGTTGTTTTGATGATAAAGGTTTTCTGAGTCCACAGCATATTTAATATCAAAGCAAAGTCTTTACTCACTGAATATGCTGTGGACTCAGAAAATCTTTGACCTCAAAACAAAAATTCCAATAAGCACCACCATATTTATTAGAGACTTGAAGTAGCATAAATTAGAGATCTGTGATACTGTTCTTAACCTCTCTACCAGCTGAGTGAATGAAATAGTGAGACCAAATTGCACTTCTTATCCATGTTATTCAACAGATGTTACAGAATCGTATCCAGATTTAGCTGGACATCTATAGACGTCATGGCCGGCTGTGGTATTAAACATCAGAGTTTAAGAACAGCATCATTTATGGTGAAGAGAGTTCTTGTATAAGGATTGAGATGAACTCCAGCTGCATAACTTACTGGTATATATACCTTTTATGGCTGTATGCAAGATTTCATAACAATTTATCATTTGATAACTCTTAGCAATACTTGGATATGCTTATGAGAGCCACTAAACAATTTTATTAATATGTTCATGCAACAATTACTGATAAATTAACATTGAAGAAGCTTATATTCCTGTTGTAGTTAGCTAATTATGTTAGCTACTTTTTGGAGGATATGTCTTCTTGGATGGGTGTGGATATTTGGTAAGCTGAATAGAAGAGACTGCCTGTAAAAAGTTGAAGTATTCAGGAAAAGGAATCAAGAATTATTCTTTAGTTTTATGTTGAATTTTAAATTGTTACTGAAACTGTTTGAATCATTGTGGAAATGAAGATACTTCTTGTGATTTAATGAGTCTGGTGTCTGACTGCAAAACACAAACATGTCATACTAGATAATAGCTGAATGATCAAGAGTCTCCATTTGACTACTTTGCTAGATTGTGTGATGAATTCATCTAAATATCCAATGCTATATATATAAAAGTTTGACTGTTGTTAATGACATCATAAGAATTTAACATGCTCTCTACAGGGCTTGACAAATTATGCAAAACTGTACTCACCCAAGATCCTCATTTTTTTAATGATGTGTCTCAATAAGTCAATTGGAGTTCCACATAATGATTATAATAGTCCTACACTATGGTTGGAGAAGCTGTTTTATTAAATAAAAAAATATTCTGTTTTGTTCAGTCTGCAGCTCCTCACCATCTATCAAAATCTACTCCCCATGGGAAAGTGAGTGAGCATTTTTGTTGAACCCTGGCTCTGTATATACTCTTTTACTTCCTTAAATATTTTTGATAAATGATTGTGTTAGATTCTGTAGTTGGCCTGTCATGGCTGAGTAACTTGACTTCATACCCCTATTGGCTTTGGATTATCAGTTTTGTGGGATGAAAAACCTTGCAAACCCCCCATATGAAATCACCTAACTCACCTTGAATTGAAAAGTCCTTATAAAGGTTCTTTCACATCCCAAATGAGATTCCAACATAGCCCTTTCCAGGCAGAGGGTGCCATCATTATCAATTGAGCTCTGGAGGCTCCTATCAAATAATAATAAAAAGAAAACATGCCATATATAATGGATAATTGAAAGAAATCTGGCCTGTTTTGAAATTCATTATATATTATTCTTAAGATGGTTATTTAATATATAGTTGTATTTATATGGAGTGCTTATATTTATGGTTTTATTTTAATCTTACACTTAATTTCATGTAATAATAACTCTCTTGCTTCCTTTTAATTTTTGATAACTGATTGAATAAAGTGGATAGCTTTCATTTATGATCAATTCATTTAAAAGCATCAGGCTTGCTGTGAAATTCTTGATATTTTATTATTTAACATTATTCTTTTAAAAAAATGTATGCATGTTTATGCATATATATATATATATATATATATATATATATATACACACACACAGTGCTACCTCGACTTATGAACCACTTGACACACGAACTTTTCGAAATGTGAACCATGATGCTTTTCTTTTCAAATGAACTAAAGCCTGTTTTACATTATACTTTTTTTTTAACTTTTTAATGCACGTTTAGCTGAGTACGCCCTGAACCGTCTCTAGTGTAACGATTGTTGTTACTACGTCATATTTATATGAAATACGACGAACACTGCACGTATTTGCTTTTTTGTGTATCTATTTTGGTATTTGTGTAAACAAACAATACACTTCGTGAAGATTTTTTTTTAGGTGTGTATTTATTATGTGTACTGTATATATTTCTTTTTATAAGTGATGTGTTTTATTGTGACTTCACATTTATTTTCTGAATAATCTACTAGATAAGCGTCATTTCACTGATCAGCGTATTATTTTCAACATGGGGCCAAAGAAAACTAAGAAAGAAGAGAAGAAGAAAATCACAATAGAAATTAAGAAAGCAATTGTGGAAAAATATGAGAAAGGAGTCAAAGTGATCCGTGTAAGCAGTATGACTTTTCAAAATCCACCATAGCTACAATTGTCAAGAAAGCAGATTTTTATAAGGAACTGGATGTGGCCAAAGGAGTATCTATCATGTCATCTCAAAGAAATAAAGTTATGGAAGAAATGGAAGCTTTACTACTCGTCTGGATTAATGACATGCAACTGAAAGGAGATAGTGTATCTCAAAACATGATCTGTTTACAAGCTCAAACTATTTACAAAGATCTTTCGCAGAACTTGCCACCCACTAGCAGTAGCAATGACATCGGCAAAGAGTTTAAAGCAAAGGATGGCTTGAGAAATTCAAGAATAGAACCGGTATCCATAGTGTTGTTAGACATGGAGAAGATGCTAGTGCTGACAAAGAAGCCGCTGAAAGGTTCGTGAAGGAATTTCAGCAACTGGTGGAATCAGAAGGTTACAGACCAGAACAAGTTTTCAACTGCGATGAAACTGGGCATTTTCTGAAAGAAAATGCCTAAGAGAACGTTCATCACTAAGGAGGAAATGGCATTGCCAGGACACAAGCCAATGAAAGAAGACTAACTTTGCTTTTTTTGTGCCAATTTCAGTGGTGACCTGAAGATAAAACCTCTGTTGTTTTACCACTCTGAAAATCCTAGTCTTTAAAAAGCAGAAAGTTAACACGCACAAACTCAGCGTTATGTGGAGAGGTAACAGCAGAGCCTGAGTAACCAGGCAATTCTTCTGTGAGTGGATGACAGAGGTCTCTGCTCCCAGAGTGAAATGGTATCTACAAGAAAAGGGTCTGCCTGAGAAAGTTCTTCTTATAATGGACAATGCTCCAGCACATCCACCACAGTTGGGAGAAGATTTGGATGAAGAGTTTAATTTCACCAAATTTAAGTTCTTGCCTCCTAATAACACACCACTCCTGCAACCAATGGATCAATATGTTATTTCCAACTTCAAAAAGCTTTATACCAAAACTCTTTTTCAAAGATGTTTCGAAGTTATCACCGACACAGAATTAATCCTCAGGGAATTCTGGAAGAATCACTTCAATATTCTTCATTGTTTGTGTCTTTTTATGTGAAGATATTTCTGTGAGAACTCTAAAATCAGCCTGGAAAAAGTTATGGCCCAACTATGTCTGAGGAACTGCATTGGAAGGACCTGAAAGCAAAATTGACATTGTAGATACAGTTGTTTCCCTGGGCAAGACCATGCATTTGGAAGTTGATAAAGCAGAAGTAGAGGAGCACAACGTTGAGCTGACCACTGAAGAGCTACAAGAGTTAAGAAGAGAGCAGGAAAAAGAAAGGGATGAGGAGGAAAAGCAAATGTCTTCAGAGGATGAAGAAGACACCAACAAAAAGGGAGCAATTCCAACAAGTTACATAAAAAAATCTTACAGCACTGGGGCGAATTGCAAGAATTGGTTAACAAGTGGCATCCAAATCAAGGTGTTGTTTCTAGAGCCACCAATATCTTCAATGACAGTGTTATTAATCACTTTAGAAGGTGTTAAGGCAATGACATTCAGTCAACGTTGGATAGGTTTTTTAAACCTCCCTCACCTAAGAGACAAAAAAAGAAGCAACTGATGACAACAAATCAAACTCCTGAACCAAAAAACCAACCTCAAGAAAATTGAGTTTTTTTGTAAAAATTTAATATGTAAATAAATTAATCATCTTCCATTAAAAAATTGAATGGAAGATGATTTTCATACTAATCATGTAAAACCAAAGATTTCATAAATAAAAATTAATATGTAACGATATACAAAATGCATATTTATAGTATAAAAATGCTCCTTCTCCATTTCTTTGCATTTTCTTCATTTAGTTGAGAATAGTTTTTTAATTTTTGAACCTGGGAACAAATTAATTGATTTTCCATAAGATATAATGGAAAATTGGGTTTCGAGATACGAACTGCAGTCAGGAACGAATTAAGTTTGTCATTCAAGGTACCACTGTGTGTATAGCTGATAACTTGGACAATCAATTTTCTAGTTCATTAACTGAGGATTAAATTAATGTTATAATAATTAATTTATATATTAAAATTAATAATTCATTTAATATTAAATGAATATATTGTTACGTAGTGCTCTATCAGGAGTCAAGATGAGATAATCATTGAAGGTTGTTAATTGAGGTTTGGTAATTTGAAGGTCATATAATTGAGAGATTACTGTAGTTTTATCTTTATCAAAAACTTAATTTCCTGTAATAATAAATGCATCAAGTATCATTGCATTCATTCACTTATAGATACAAAAAGTAAGAAATAAGAAACTGTGGGAGCGCTACTGCCATAGAAGACGGGAAGTTTCAGAAGAAAATCACAGCCAGTCCAATGAAAGAATGCTGTTTCATGGGTCTCCATTTATTAATGCTATAGTTCAAAAAGGCTTTGATGAAAGGCATGCATATATTGGTGGAATGTTTGGAGCAGGTAAGTTTAAAATGTGAATTGGGGTGTGTGTGTGTATGTGGGGGGGGTGAAATTTTAGATAAATGCTAACAGTTTCAGAGATATGTTTGTAGTTATATTCAGTATTCTGAAACATAGTATCATCATCCATTGTTGATCCACTGTTGGATGAAGGCCTTTCCAAGATTACTCCAAAAACTGTCCATGGCTCTCCTTTTCCATGTCACTCCTGCAAATCTGACGATATCATCAATCCACTGTGACTTAGGTCGGCGTCCTGGTCATTTTTCCTCTCGTGGAATCCGATCCAGTACTTCTTTTGTCCATCGCTGACTTTGTCTTCAAGCAATATGGCCAGCCCATTGCAACTTCAGATGTTTCACTCTTCCTATGATGTCAGAGACTTTGGTTTGATTTCTTATCCATGTATTCATTTTGTGATCCAATCTTGTGATACCAAGCATAATTCTTTCCATACTAAATTGTGTTGTTCTTAATTTTTGAATTTCCTTTGCATTCAGTGTCTGTGTTTCACTGCCATATGTCAGTATAGGAAGAATACACTGGTTAAAAACTTTTCTCTCCGGGCACAACGGTAGTTGGCTTTTGAATATTGAATGTAATTTTCCAAATGCTTTCCATCCAAGCATTGTGTGCCTTTTAATTTCATCCATGATATTTTGTTCCATTGATATCTGTTGTCCTAAGTATATGTAATGATCTACTTGTTTAATTTCCTCATTATTGATTTTTATTATTTCTGGTTAGACATGGCTATTGAACATAACTTGGGTCTTCTTTAGGTTTATCTTTAGGCCTGCTGTTCTGCTAGCAATTTGGAGCTCATGGATACGAGTCTGTAATTCATGTGCAGTTGAACTAAAGATAACTATCTTCTGCAAAGTGTAAATGGCTTAAATATCTTCCATTTATCTTCAGACCTTTCCCTTCCCAATCAAGAAGTTTGAATATTTCTTCTAGGCATGTCGTGAATAATTTTGGAGATATTGTGTCACCCTGTTTTATACCTCTCTGTATTCCCATAGTAGAAATGTTTCCATTGAAATGAATTGCTGCTGTGGCATTGGTGTATGCTGATTTGATGATTCTGATGTAGGGTTCCTCCACTTGTTGGTTTCGTAATACTTTAAGTATTGCACAAGTTTTAAGTGAATCAAAGGCTTTCTCATAGTCAATAAAACCAAGATATAGTATTAATTGATATTCATTACACCGTTCAATAATCTGCTGTACAACTTGAATATGGTCCATTGTACTAAAGCCCCTTCGAAAGCCTGTCTGTTCTTTTGGTTGTGCTAGGTCTAGAGTCGCACAAAGCCTATGAGCTAAGACTTTTGTAAACACTTTGTAGACCAATGATAGTAGACTGATAGGTCGGTAGCTCATCAAGTCTTCTATCTCATCTTTTTTATGTATCAGAATTAGGGTAGCCTTCTTCCATGTTGTTGGTACATCATTTTTCTTCAGACATAAACTAAATAGTTTTGCTAAGAGTTTGTAGATTATTTCTCCACCTGTTTTTAGAAGTTCTGCTATAACTCCATCCTCACCTGCATCTTTCCCATTTTTGAAGCTTTGGATGCTCTGCATAACTTCTGGTTGAATCTGTGGTACTTCAGCTGTGTCATAGTTGTCTTTTTCTTCATTTAATTCATCCTTATATAATATCATCATCATCATCAAATTCCTGCCATGTACCCTCCAAGGGTGTACAGGATATGACAGTACTACATGAAAAATTTACATCATTACTAACTTCCTATCTACAATTTTTCTCCAAATCAGTCTGTTACTTGTCAAGACTCCAACATTATCAGATCTTATATTTCTATCATCTAAGGCACTTTGTACCGTATCAGTCCACCTATATCTTGGTCTTCCTCTGGGTCGTTTTCCTGCCAACCTGGCAGAGAACACTTGTTTTGCTAATCTTTCCTCTCCTATTCTATTTAAGTGACCATACCACCTGAGATTAGCTCTGCTAACGCATTCCTGGATGCTGACAATGTCAAGTTCTTTCCTAATATCCTCATTTTTAATATGATATTGCCATTGATGCCATCTGTTCACGCCTCGAATCTTTCTCAGGACTCTCATATCTGCGGTCTCTATTCTTTGGTCAAGTGTTTTACTTCTGACCCAGCTCTCAGATCCATAAGTTAAAACTGGTTTGAACACTGTCTTGTATACAGCTAATTTATGTTCCGACTAATTTCTCTCTTATTTTATATGAATTTATTCAATTGACTTCCCACCATACCAGCTTTGCTGATTCTGTTGTCTATTTCTATATTTAATTTACCATCTTCACTAAAAATCGTGCCTAAGTAGCCGAAATGTTTTACTTGTTCCACAGGTTCTCCATTCAAAACACAGTTGACATTTTCAATGATTCTGCCTATTTTCATTGTCTTTGTCTTTTTATTGCTGATCTTCATACCATATCTATTACAACAGCTATTCAATTTAGTCAGAGAATCTTGCAGACTTGTAGTGGATTTATTTAGAAGTATAACATCATCCGCATAAAGCAAACAGCTGACATTAACATCTCCAATTTTGATATCAGGTTTAATACCACTTTCCTTCATAATGTGATCCATATAGATAATGAATAACAGAGGGGATAATGTACATCCTTGTCTCACACCAAATTTAACATTAAACCATCTTCCTGTACTTCCTTCAATTCTAACTGCTGACTTACAACTCAAATAAAGACTAAGTATTGCTTGATATAATGCCCCATTGACACCATATAACTGCAGCGTATTGAATAGCTTCTCTCTTGGCACCTTGTCATATGCCTTTTCCAAATCGACAAAACTTAAATACAGATCTTTGTTATATTCCCATGCTTTCTCGACTATTTGTCATAAAGTGAAGATCTGATCCTGACATCCTCTATTTGGCCTTAATCCAGCTTGTTCTTCACCAAGCTTTTCTTCCACAATTCTTCTCAACCGTTTCTCAAGTATACTTGCATAGATCTTGCCAGGAACACTCAGTAAGGAAATACCTCTGTAATTCTCACATTCAGTTTTATTTCCCTTTTTATATATGGGTACTATGAGAGCTCTACTCCAGTCATCGGGAATTCGTCCCTCTGTCCAGGCTTTCTGAACTATGCAGTGCAGCCACTGCAAGACTTTTATACCACCATACTTCAGCATTTCTGGTCGAATATCATCTACTCCTGCTGCCTTTCCACATTTCAAGCCTTTGATGGCTTTTTTTACTTCAAGTATGGATATATATTCCTGACTGCATGCCTGGTCAGCGTTTTTTATCACTGTGCTGTCATCACTGCTTGTTTCATTTAGCAGTTTTTCAAAGTAATTACTCCATACTTCAAGGATATCTTTTTCTCCTGTTTTCATGTCACCTTTATCATCTCTAACTCCTTTTACAGTACTCTTTCCTCCATTCCTAAGCTTCTTCAACAGCCTCCAGAATATTTTGCCACCTTCTTGATATTTCTTTTCTATATTATTGCCAAAGTCCTCCCATGACTTTTGTTTAGCTAGTTTTACACACTGTTTAGCTTTCTTACATTTGTCTCTGTATTCTGTAAGAGTAAAAGCTGACTTATTTGCCAGGAACTTTTGATATGCTTTCTTCTTTTCCTTCACTGTCTCTTTAACTTCCTGTGTCCACCAGGGAGTTCTGATTTTTTTTTTATCCTTGCACACAACCTCACCACATGCCTCCCTGGCAGAATCAATCAATGTTTTCTTCAGAGTTTGCCACTGAATCTCCAAGGTTTGATTCCTGTTCTCAAACTCTTTCATTTTCTTTTCAATAATCTTTCTGTATTTTAGTCTACAGTTCACATCTGAGAGCTGCTCAACTTTTATTCGCTTTAAAACTTTCTTACATGTTATTCTTTACAATATGAAATTCAATTTTATCCTGCTCAAGACTAAATAGTGATCACTTCCAATTTCAAATCCTCTGTACACTCTGGTGTCCTGCACCAGGGAGAAAACATCACAATCAACAATAACATAGTCAATGAGACTTTTCTTATTCCTAGCCTCTTCTCTCCATGTGAATTTGTGCACATTTTTATGTTGGAACATGGTGTTAGTAATAACCAGTCCATGTCCTGACCAGAAATCCAACAGATATTTGCCATTATTATTAGTTTTGCTCTTTTCTCCAAATTTTCCCAAAATATTTTTGCATGTCTCACAATCATTTCCTACTTTGCTATTTAGATCCCCAACAAGGACCAACTTTTCCTTTTTCATGTGTCAGTTGCTTTTTCTAAAGCATTAAAAAATTCCTCCACTTCTACCTTAGTAGAACCTTCTGTGGGACCATAGGCACAAATGTCTCATTGTCCAGTTCCCCATTCTCATATTTGCTCACATCACTCTACTTGAGACTGACTGCCATACAATAGGATTAGCCTCGTATTTTGTGTTGAATACTATGGCTACTCCTTCTTTTCCTTGATTGTCATTGCCTGAATATAACATTTTGTGTTTATTGCTCAGAAAGATCTCACCAGTTTTGGTCTTTTTTGTTTCAGTCACCCCTATTATGTCGATCTGGTGCTTATCTAATTCCTCAGCTAGCTCCATTTCTTTGCCATTCAGGCTTCTTACGTTGATAGTACCGATCTTTAACTCTAGTGATGTTGAGTTGGGGTTTGTGTTCAGATTTGTTCCAGTAGCTGACTTTTCGCTGTTCGCCCTGGTTCCCTGGCGAAAACAACGGGGGGCCTTGTTTAACCGGGCGACGCCCTAGCTGGCAAGAAATTTCTTCATGTTGTTCCATCATTTTTTATTTTGGTTTTAAGCCAATAAGAATACAATTTGGTCGGCTAAATCCCAAATTGCCAGCCCATCCTCGTTCGTTCAGTATCCAGGTAGATACCCAACAGAGTGCACCATGAGAAGGTGAGGATTGGACATTAGGTCAGAAGCCCTGGTCGGTTCTCTGCATTCCTTTAAAGGCTATGTGGAGGTCTCCTCTCAGTTATACAGCTTTGACCCTTAAGCACCTCCCCCCCCCCCCGATATAATATTGAGTAGAATTCTTCAATTTTTTTTGCTATACCATATCTATCTCTGGTGATGGTCCCATCTTGTAGTTTGACTGCAACCATCTGTTTGCTGTTCATCAATTGCTGTTTGGCTTTTTTAGATAAAGGAAATTTTAGATAAATGCTAACAGTTTCAGAGATATGTTTGCACTTATATTCAGTATTCTGATAGTATATGAGCAAATATATAGACATCAGATAAGGTGTTATAGAAGGCTGCTGAGGATATCATATTCTGAAAGGTAGTCAAATGTATGAGTTCTAGGAAAGATGACTAGAAAGGTTGGTCGATTGGTAGAGCCTCTGCTACTAATGGCTCAGCAAAAAGTTAAGCAAGTTTGAGCACGGTTAGTAGTTGGAAGGGGTATCGTTCACTGCTGTTGGCACACTCTTCCTTGATGAGTCTTTGGACTCCCTGGAGGTGTCACATAATAATAATAACTTTAAGGCTTCTTAAAGATATTGACAGAAGAAAGCTGAAATTCTTTGGAAACATTGAAAGAATGGAAGGTGGACTTCTCCAAACAGTAATAGAAGGTAAAGTTCCTTCCTGTAAAAAGAGGAAGGACGAGACCTACATCATTGAGGTAGATAGATTTGACTGATTTTCAGAGAGTTAACGTCTCCAGAAAGCATATGACAGGACCACGTAGTGAGGACTGGTGTGTAACATTATCATTTAATGGAGTGACCATACTGCATCTGATAATGCCCATTGAGCTGGTGGATGAGTTGATAGATATGTTTATATAATAATTTTCATAATTGAGATGAGTAGAATAATGATATAATTATGATAGATTTGCATCATGACAAAGGTATTGTGCAGGGGAAATGGTGTGAAGTATGTTGACTTTGATTGAAAGGATTTTTTGCACTTGCAAGATGGACTGCACTGGAAGGGTTTTAGTGTCAGGTGCTTGGAGAAATTGATAATTAGTGAAAGAGTGAATGAAAATTGTCAGAGAAACTAAATATGGCCAGGTGGTTTCATGAACATGTGGATATGCATATTGAACTTATTGGTAGAAATTTTAAGCATAATAACAAAAGTGAGACAGAGAATGTTAGCTTGTTAGGGATGACTTCAGTAAATACAGGCCTAATTTGGTCAAAATAAAATAAAAGTGTATACTGTGCAAATAGGGAGAATTGGTGGAGGAATCACCTCCAGTTCCTATTTAAACAGGACATGTTTCAATAATTACCTTAACACTGATCAGCTTAATGATCAACTTGCATGCATATACACTAATGACAGAAGCATCAGGAATAAAGGTGAAATGTTCTTAGCAAAGGCAGATTTTGTGGAACATTATCGACTTTAATGAGACCTCTCTGAAAGAGGAGAGATTGTTACAGAATAGAATGTGATGGTTTCAGGGAGGAGAGCAGTAGTACTTCTAATGATTACAGAGGAATTAAATCTTACTACCACTGGAGATATATACAAGATTAGAAATCTTCAGTGAGTAATGTAAGCAATAGAAGGCTCTTTGGTGCTTCCTCAGAGTTAGAATAAATTGGATTGGAATATTAATATGAATAATACCATAAGGTAACAGCTTCATTAAAAAAAAATAAATAAATACTGTGGATCTGATATCATAAAAAGAATGATGACAAGGCTTCGGAATAGTACAAAGAGTAGGCTGTGAAAGAGTGATAGCCAGATCAAATTATCATTAGGCAATCAGACCAAAGAAAATCCAAGAGAATTTTATTACTGTACTGTATTTGCAGCAAACAAAAGGAGGAATGCTCATGGAAGAATATCCTTTGCAGTCTGGTTGGCCAAATGGCTAGTGTATCCGCTGTTCAGTCAACAGAATCAAATTTTACACATTTAAATTCCTGTCAGTAATGTACTCACAGGATTATTAACTAGTTTTTCTTTTTCATTTAATAAGACAAATTAGTATCAGGAGTATTGTTATAAAAATTAGTTAACTAAAATTATCAATTATATATTTGGTTTCCAAGTGTAAGCAAACAAAGTTTGTGATAAAGGTGGAGTAAGTTCTGATCACTAGCCTTAGTATCTCCCATAATGCTATGCATTAAGGGAAGAGCCACTACCCAGACCAGTTTCAACCTTTATTGAGATCTCATCAGTGGGAGCCAGACCCAGAGGTGGTGATACTAAGGTGGAAGTAATGCGGAAGTCATATCACCATATACCAGTTGCCAAAAGGTGTCAAGACCTTATTATTAAAATTCTCTGGATTAGAGATAGTTGATGGATTAGTTTAGGTTAGATTAGTTAACTAAAATATTCAGATTAAGTGAGAGACAAAATAAATTTTAAATTAATATCTTTATTTACAAACAAATAATATTTAACAGTGATAGACCAGTAGAAAATTTTCAAGAAAAATGCAAACAAAAGTAGGTAGAAAAACTAGACATGCTTAAATATGAAGGTATAAAAGTTTTGTAGTGGCTGCACTGCATAATTTAGAGTATCTGGTCAAATTCTTTGAATTCCCGATGATTGGAGTAGAGCTCTCATAGTTTCCCATCTATAAAAAAGGGAATAAAGTTGAATGTGAGAATTGCAGAGGAATTTCTGTACTGAGTGTTCCAGGTAAGATTTTATGCAAGTATACTTGAACAGAGGTTGAGAAAAATTATGGAAGTGAAATTTGGAGAAGAACAAGCTGAGTTCAGGCCAAAGAGAGATTGTCAAGATCAGATTTTTACTTTACAACAAATAGGTTAGAAATCATGAGAATATGACAAAGAACTGTACTTGAGTTTTGTAGATCTAGAAAAGGTATATGACACAGTGCCTAGAGAAAATTTTTTCAAAACACTATAATTATATGGGGTAAATAGGACATTATATAGAACAATACATTGTCTATATTTAAGTGATTGGGCAGCAGTCAGAATTGAAGGAAATACAGGAAGATATGTAAAATCAGGGAAAAGATAATGATGCATGTTATCTCACCCTTAATCATCATCTATATGGATTGCATTATGAAAGAAAGTGGCATTAAACCTGATATTAAAATTGCAGTTATCAAACTTAGTGTACAGATGGTTATGTACTCCTAAACACATCCACTATAAGTCTTGAGTGTTCTCTAAATTGCATAACACCTGTAAAAGGTTTGCATGAAAATCAATAATAAAAAGACCAACTTATGAAATGCAGGAATATAGAAAACTTTAGGTGCATTCTCAGTAGAGAATCTAAAGAAGTAGTAAAATATTTCAGCTATTTAGGCATAGTTTTTAGCAAAGATCGCAAATTAAAATTGGAAAATAGATGACAGAATAAGCATAGTTGATATGATGGGTAGCCAGTTAAATAAATTTAAATGGAATAAGACAGAAATTATCTAAAACACCAAACTAGCATTATACAAGAGTGTGTTCAAACCAGTTTAAATTATGGATCTGAGAGTTGGTTATAAATAAAGCACTTGATTAAAGACTAGAGACCACGGATATGAGGATTTTGAGAAAAATTAGGAGAGTGAACAGATGCCATCAGTGGCAGAATCATATTAAAAATGATGTTATTAGAAAGGAACTTAACATTGTTAGCATTCAAGAATGCTATATATCCTTATATGAGCAGAGCTGATATAAGGTGGTATGGCCACTTAAATGGAACAGGTGAGGAAAGTTGGACATAACAGGGGTTTGATGCCAAGATGGCAGTCAAGAGACTCAGAGAAAGACCAAGGTCTAGGTGGATTGATTCAGTCAGATGTGGCTTAGAAGCACGGCATGTTAGATATGACAATATTGGAGTGTTGACAATAGTCTAATACAAAGAAAATTGTTCATAGGAAATTAATAATAATGTAAACTTAATCATTTTGTTGCTGTTAGCCTGAACACCCCTTGAGGGTGCATATCAGGAAATTGCTAATGATAATATTTCATATTAGTGTAAATTATGGTATTGCGTGGATGTAATACTGTAAATGTGAAATGTTTGTTTTACAAGTGCTATGTACAAAGCGGTACTATAAATAAAACTTATAATCTAAAGAAAATGTGAAAAAATCTTTCTGGGCTACAAAAATCTTTCCTATATCTTCTCTTCAAGATCAGTATTTGATAAGAACTTACAAACAAAATACCCGTTCAGGCTATATAATAGCACTACATGATTTTGTCGTAATTAAACAGTTTGCAACAGGCCATAAGCTAATACATATTTCTCTTATACAAAACATTACTAAACAACTTACTAATAAAAAAAAAAAAAAGCAGAAAAAAAGAAAGGATAAGAATTTAGTTTAATTATATATGTATACATTTTTAGCAAAATGCTTACATATATAATTAAACTAAATCTTATCCTTTCTTTTTCTTTTTTTGATAAAAACAGTCGACTGTTGCTAAATGTAAAAAGAAAACTCTCTTGTTGCTCAGATATTCTATATCACTATGGGTATCGATGTTTATGGTTGTCCTCATGTGGCAGATGAATTTCATCTCCTGGTGTGGGATCACTACCCTTCTTGTTGGATGCCTATAGCAACTTGAAGAAGTTTCTTTTTTTGTTTCTAGAGTTTCCAAACTATGTAAAAAAATAAATTGCAAAAAATATGAAATTAATTTAAATAGAAAAAAATCCTCCACCCATCCATAGTACTAACATACTACATGCACGCCCTGGGCATACAACAAGTTTGGTTCCAGACCACTAAACCATAGCGAATCACTTTTTTTTTTTTTTTTTTTTTTGCAGATGCATATAATAGTTTAATAACATTTATAAGCATCAAACACACATGTATTTATGACATAAAGCATTTATTTATGCCCGATAAGCAAACTAAACCTTTAGAATAATTTTCACAAATGAAAAGGTTATTCTAAATAGCTTAGCTTAAGGAAACATGGCAAACAAGTTTAGTCATTAGTCTAACACTGGTGTAGACAAAATTTTAATTACCCATGTACCCCTTTTAAAATTTTAGTAACACTAGCATATCCCCTCTCAGGCAGATGCAATTTATGAGAAGTTATATAACATTAGAAGCAAAAATTTGAAAATTAAATTTTCAGTGATAAAAAAAAGAATTAATGACACAAATGAGATTGTTTCTGATGGGAAGTGAAATTTGACTCTGTTTGTGATTTTTCTTCGTAAGATGGGAGGGGGGAGGCATCAAGAAGACAACTTATGACACAAACACAATTAGACATGTATAGATGCATGCATGCATGCATGGAACAATCACTGAGGACTGTTTTGATTTAAGATATAAATTTAGCAGCGAGTTCAGATGCTTGGTTTGAACTATTTGAATTTAAATGTTTAATGTGTGCATGGTTGAAATGCAATCGTGATGTCAACAGAGGTTATTCGATATATGCCAAGAGCATTTGTTTAAAACTTCCTTGAGATTTTTTTAGTAATTGAAAAGAGAAAAAAAATAGAAATAGACCTGCACATATTTGTGACAATATGGTGACAAATATATAAAAATAAAAGATGTAATCAAAATGAAAAAAAAAAAAAAGAAAGAAAGTGCCACATACACTCTTTAAAGATCTCTTGCAAAGGTTTCCATTTCGGTAATATGATTGCCACATATCAGATAACTGTAGTGTTAACTAGCGTAGCACTTTTCACTTCACTAAAAACTTTATCTTTGTTTTAAACAACTGTAACAGCAGCAGGTAAATTAAGGTAAATTGAGCCAGCAGAGCAGCCTATCTCAGTGTTCAATATACCATCATCACTAAATTTAATGATTTTAATCTTAGTATCTAATGTAACAGGTTTAAGCATCTTCGTTTCACTGGAAGCAACAGCACTATTACTTGGAATTTTATCAGTCATTATTAACAACAATAAAATAGTTATAAACAGTTTATAATTCACAGTGAAACACCAAAACATAAAGAGATGTAGTGAACAACTATATCATAAACAATCTGTTTACAAAATCTGCCTGGGAGCGTCATGTCATTAAAATCATCATATGAGTGAATGCAGTGTTGTATAAATGGGCATTGGTCATAATTGAAAAGTGTTGTGTAGATCCTCATGAAGCATCTTAAAGATTACTATACATGTTTATGAAAACCTATGGATGATTTATGGGATTAAATGTGGTCACCTGGGCATCACATTAAATAACAAAAAATGTAGGAAACTTGCATAGCCAATAGAATTCTTAAGTGTTCACTTCAGTATGTCAAGGGAAATTGGAAGAAAAAGTAGAAATAGACAAAGTAGAGTTTTAATGCTATTGCAAGAGCTTTATATGAATACAGCCATTGCATTGAATAAGGTATTGGCAAAGGTGCTGAAGAAATGTACAAGAGAGTTATCAATGCATCGTACATATGTTGAGTTTCAACATATGTACAATGTTAACAGAAAAGTAATGAGACAAAAGTTGTATGAAATCGTGTATTCAATTAATTGTCTGATACATGGTCACCTTCAAAGTAACTCTCTCTCCCTGCATGAAACTCACTGGTTTCATTTCAAAGTTCCTTCCATGTGATGTAACAGAATTGGAAGTCTTTTTCTGTTAGCTCATTTATGATCTTTATAACAGCTCATTGGATATTTACTACAGTCTCAAAATGGAATCCTTTCATCTTGCTCTTGGGTTTTTGGAAGAGAAAAGTTGGGTGAGTATGGTTACTGTTCCAACATTGGAATGCATTTTTTGGCTAAATACCAGTTGATAGCACAGAATGAGAAGTGCATTGTCATGATGCAAGGTTCAATCATTGGTAGTCTCTGAATGCACCCATAAGATGGGTTTTTCCAACTGTTCTGACAGTCATTCTAGGACGTACAAATTCTCAGTAGACCATGCCATGACTATCGAAAAAAGGTGACTATTATAGTTCTCATTTTCGATTTGTTCATGCTTTCTCTCCCCTTCAAAAACATCTTGTGCTATTTAAACACTTGAGTGCATGATAAAGAATCATTACCATATGCCCACTTAATTTTATCAAATGTTTTGGTAGCACTGTCATTCAATTTAACACAAAATTTAATTGCACAGCATTCTTCAAGATTTTGCTTTTCTCCATTTTTGTGATACATACACCAGACATACACTTGCTAAAAACACAACTCAATATGTTTACCCTATCAATGGGAAACTGGTGCTGATAGAAAGAACAGAAATCACCGTAACATGCTACATCATTGGTTCGGCAGTGTTGCCAATTGTCATTATAAAAAAAAAATCTCATTACTTTTCTCCTAGACTTCCTATGATTTCCTAGTATGAAGGGAAGCAAGATAATTCCATTATACACGATAGAGGTAGGACTGATGCAGTGATTTATGGACCATTCGGTATCTCTAGTGGTGTCATCTAGATTTTGGAGAGGCTGATTAGAAATCATATTCAGAGGTGGGTAGACAGCACTGGGATCATCTACATAGGACAACATAAGTCTTGCTTTAACAATCTTCTTGTGTTCTGTAATAGTGTGACAGTGGAGTTAGATGGGAGAGGGAATGGATATAGCACATTACGTTTAGATCTTGGTAAGCCATTTGACAGGATTTCACATGTGAGGTTATTACATAAACTCAAGGATGGTTAATAAAATGGTGTATGGAGGTGCTGTCTAAGAGAATGAAGGTGATCTATGGTACCTCATGACTGTGTTTGCTGCAAGTAGTCACTGAAGTTGGAGACTTTGGAGAGGAGAGGGGTTATAGTGAATTAAAGTTTAAGGGTCACGTTGCAGAGTTAGTTTAGTCATCTCATCAGATTTCTATGTTGTTGAAGAGAATACTATCTTGTAAGAAAAAAAGAAGTTATTCTTCCACTTTAGAAGGCTTGGATAAGAACATATCTGAACAACTGTACATAGATATGGTCATCTGAGTTAACAGGAGACATTTGAAAAGATCCAGAGGCAAGTAACTGATGATAACTAGTATGAGGATAGATAGATGAAAGAAATGGAGGTGTTCATAGTTTGAGGAATAGATAGATGAGAGGAGATATGATAGAAACATACAAGTTGATAAGGAGCACTTAAGCATAGATATAAGTGACATATTGCAACTTGTGAGATGTAACTGACATTGTGGTCATCCTGGAAACTGGCTAAGGACATAGTTAGGAAGCATGGGGATCAAGATTCTTTTCATAGCAAGTGATGAGTGTGTATGGAATGGACTTGTAGATGTATAGTAATCTAATGAGATGACTGAATGCACATTGTTGGGACAGGGAGAGGTTTTGGGTTATAGAGAATAGTGAATTAAAGTTTAAAGGTTACATTGCAGAGTTGATTACATATTCTTTGAACATATCAACAGAATATTTTCAAAGTGGAGAAATTTTTCAAGGCATTAGAGAAGGGAAATCTAACTGGAAATCTTCACTTAGTCTATAAGGAAAGAGAACAGACAAAGGTTTTTGACCTAACTTCGATCCTTGCTTTCCAATGAAGTTCCGTTAGACTTCTGTTTGGATGTTGATGAACAAAATGAATGAGCTAGTACTTTGGAACCTAGTAAACTAATTTGTATTTTATATTGTGTGGAACTGAAAGCAGGATTCAAGGTTGTTGCCATTAACATAAGAAGGATCATTGGAAAAGAAATGGAACTATAAGAATAAGTACCAAATCAACATAGTAGTACTGAAATGAAAACTTAGGCATATACAGTTATATTCAGGAAATAATGATCAGGGAAAAACAGTAGCTGTAACATTCAGCACAAAATATAATGATAATCTTCTTCAATGGCAAGCAATATCAGTTAGAATGATGTGGGCAAATATCGAAATTCAAAACTGGACAATGAAACTCAATGTGTATGGATCCACAGAAGTTTCTACTAAGGAAAAAGTGGAGGAATTTTTCAAGGCATTAGAGAAGGCAGTTGACACAAAAAAAAAAAGTTAGTCCTTTTTTGAAAATCTAAACAGCAGAGTAGGAAATGATTACCAGACACGGAAAAAATTTGGAGAAAATAGCAAAGCTAAAATAATAATGGTAAGTACACACTAGTTATGATCTCTCTTCAGGACATTGACTAGTCATTTTTAATACCATGTCCAACATAAAGATGTGCACAAATTCATATTGAGAGAAGATGTGACGAATTGGAAAAGTCTCATATTATTTTTGTATACTACCTACCTTCTGTTGAAAACCCTTAAAAGTTTCTAATATCCTAGATGGCATTTCAACCCAGGTCTTTCTGACCAAAAGGTATTATCGTGAATACTGACTGAGCTATGAAAGTCATGAAGATAATCCAGAAATTTTGCTCTCAAGACTAAATGTGGATTGTTTGTGAGCCTTGAATAAGCAGAGTGGTGGTCGATCATCCAAAGGTTTACATAAACATCCATGCTGACAACAAGTTTCACCCCACAAGCCTGTTGGTTAGAAAGTGGAAATTCATGGGTTCAAGCACAATAAATAAATAAAAAAATAATAAAAAAAGGCTACAATTAGCAGGCTTGTATCATTATTTGCATACAATACAGCATAAAATTGGTCATAGTTAAATTGTCATTTGTTGGTAATTGCCATAATTTTTCTTAACAATTGAGAACTATCACAATGTTAGACATTTAAAGTATACAAATGGCTCTACCTAATGGTAGTACTACTGTAAAAATTCAGTAAATGTGTTAAATGTTAATTTATTCATAAAATGACTCATATATTTTGGTAGAGATCTAAAAAAAAAAAAATCAATATTCCAAAGAAAATGCTGAGGAACTCATGATTTGATTGATAAACCATCTCTGTAAAATAACAAAGGTGACAGAATGAATGTTCTGGAAGCTATTGAAATAGCTAGAAATGGAATGCAAGTAAATATACATAAACTATAAATATATAAAATACAACAAAAAGAATCAAAGATCATAAAGATGATTATAAAAACTGTATGGATGTCTAAAGTAAATATTTGAAAGATTGTTCATTTAAAGGGAGAGGTTCATTTAGACGTGCATATCTTTCCTTGAATGCGGTCACTGAATGCACGCACAACATCTAGTGATAGCTCATGATTTCCTCTGTCTTTATGTTGGCCATAGCAATACTCATGCATAACATATAATGATCCCACTATGTCTATTGCAAGAAGTAAAACTAGTGATGCCAAAGCCAAATGCATTTTCTGTGCAATTTTTCTTGCTAGTAGACACATATGCTAGCTGCAAAGATCAGCAAATTAGCACTCAAAATTCTGACCAGCTTAAGTAAAACAATTCTTGAACTTGGAGAAGCTCATTGACATCTTGGAACAGCACCTTAACATACTTAACAAGAAAACGTTCTTCTGTAAGATCAATGCAATAGAAAGAAACTCAGTGATCCACAATCATCTTGATGATAATTTGCTGGCACTTTCTTCTTCTTGTCACTGAAAGTGCCATGTGAAAAGTCACTTTCTTCTTGAAAGTGAAAGTGCCAGCAAGTTTTGCAATCTCATTGCCTCATCAGTTCATGACATAATTGATGCACAAACAAAAAAATATAATGCTAAACCACCACTCAGAAACAGATGCAGATGCTAAACAATGTCTGCATGCTCGCCACATAATGTGACTTTGACTTCATGGAAAATTGTCAGGTTCCACCTGCTTTGGGCCTACTTTCTAACTTTCTATCATTGGTTAAAGTGACCTGCAATGTGCCAACAAGCAGATCAGCATTCATAACGACCATGAATAACAAGTTGAAAGTCACCTCCTGCCATCATGGATACAACCCAGTAAGATCTTGTCAATGTACAGTGAGGGTGGTGACCCAACTACAAGAACTGTAAACAAAACACCAAAATGGAGATGAAGCATGGACATTGTTATAAAAAAAAGAAACAATAGTGCAAAAATTGAGGTCATAACCAATAAGGAAACCTTAATTCAAACACTGGATAGAGAATGTGTGTGACCCATGCAGTCAAAGGCAAACTTTGCAGATTCTTCCAAATCGACTTTACATTTATGCCTTGTCTCATTTCCAACCTCAAACTCAGTTTGCAAAACCTCACCTTTCCTGACAAACTCATATTTCAATCTGTGTAAACACCACTCTTCTCAGCTTTCCCAGTTACACACTCTTTGACTCCTTTCACCTCAAAGGTGGAGTTTGCACATATGTTAGCTCTAATTCTCCATCAAGGAGTATTCAGCCTAGAATCTCCTGATTTTAACCTCCTTTGACTGAAGTTCTCTCTGTCTCTGCCCCCCCCCCCCCCCAACAACCATTGTGAGTTGTTGTTTTTTATTTCTTTTTCCTTAAATGTTGATTTTCTTCAGTCCAACCTTCCTAACAGTGAAGGCTGACTCATCACTTTTAGCATCACAGATCCAGTAGAGAGGCTGCAACTTTTGCTATCACTAGTGATCTTACACAAATTGTTCACATTCCTACAAGAATACCAGATAACCTCAACACCTCTTCCTTGTGATTCGTCTGAGTACACTGTGACTGTTATATGTCCTATAAGCAGACCACAATCTAATACAGATCTCTTCCTCCATGGAATAACACACACACACCATTCACATCCATGAATTGTATAGCATTATAAAAAGCTGAGTGGGATGATCTCAGAAATTTTTGTGCATAATTTCTTTCTTGTATTATTATATCCAACCATTGATCCAAACCTATCCTATGCACTAAACCTATTATAGAAATTATTCTTATCAGTTTGGAAACATTTATTCCCCATTCTGCTCTAAATTCCCATCTTTTATCTAAGCCTTAGTTCTTCCAAAGATGTACCAAGTATGTCAAGAAGAAGAATCGAGTATACTGTAACTGGCTTGCATCCAAAATTGTCTTCCTGTACTGCTTAGACCAAAGCAGTTAGTCATAACTTTTGCTTAACACTACTACCACTACTATTACATCATCCCCCAAATTCTTGCAAAGATGATCTTAGTAAATGTCTTCCAACCATTCTAAACATCACCCAATGTCTCATATGACCTTTCACCAGAAAAAGATGAGAAAAATGTTTTCCAAATTGGATATCAAAAAAGTCTTCTGCTCCTGCTGGCATTCCTCCAGTTCTAAGGGTTTGTGTATCAGAGTTAACCCCATTCTATCCTTCAGTCTAGAAATTAGCTCACATACATCCCATTGATAAATCTTTACCTTCAAACTGCCATCCAGTCTTTCTCAACTCAGTTCTCTCAAAAGTAATGGAAAGCACTATCAAAAACTCATGTTATCTTGAAGGTAGCATGAGTTCAAACTTTCTACATTACCTTAAAGATTCTCAACTAATAAATCACAGCCAGTATGGATTTTTTCACTGTCAGTTAACAGGCAATCTGTTCACTTATGTCAAGGAAAACTGCTTGAATCTCAAATAGTTTCCGTTGATATCTCAAAGGCTTTTGAACAGGTTCGTTAAGTACGTTCCCATCTTACTTAATGGACCTGTTCAAAATTTATCAATATTTGTGTTGCCAGCTTTCTGATTGGATGCACACTTCATGTGATGGTAGATAGCCCCTTATCTTCAAACTGTCAAAATAGTTAATACTGGGTTCCCACAGAGTTGTTACTGTGTACTAAAGGTAACAATTTTCATTTGACTAACCTTGCAATGCACAAATCACCATAATCTCTATAACTTTGACATTTACTAGCCTAAATTGAGATAACATGAAATTCATCGATGGACTTGGATGACCTTGTCAATTTCAGTACTTGCAAAATATAGTTCTGCTTTATTTCTAACAAAAAAAAATTTTTTTTTTCCCAAATATTACCTTTGTCAAAACTCTAGACAAGAGATATTTCTCTCCCTGGAATTACTGACATCAAGCCTCTCTTGCATAAGCAAATAACCATTGTCTTACTGGGAAGAATCTGTATTTAACATGTGAAAAAGGCATATGATAAAGTCCCAAAAGAAAAGCTGTTCAAACCCTGCAATTCTGTAAGGTGTAAATCAGCTGTTGGCTTCATGAGATGATCTTGCTCAGTAGCTGCACCCAGTTAAGTATTTTGTCTTGTTAATTCTGTCACACTATGCATCCTCGAACCCATTTCCTGTAATACTCATACTGCCATTACCATTGAAGAATTCTACTGAAGGTTAAAGCTTGAAACTTTTGAAGCAGGTACACAAAGAGGGTTTGAGGTAAAATCACATGTAAGACATGGATGTGTTAGATCGTGAATGGGAGACTTTATTCACAAAAGAATCACCAATACAGGATCTTACAGAATGTGCTTAACTGGATAAACATACTTGCCCCTTTTAGCAGTTAAACTTAAATTCACTAAGGAAATAATGTCATATTAACATAGAAAGAGTAAGATAAGAGAAGAAGTATTAAATCTGAGATCTTATGCAATCTAAAACGATGTAATAGAATAATGTAATTTGAAAGTATGTTAAAAACTTAACCATTAGAATTAAAACTGCATGCAAGAAGGTTAACACACTGCCAATGAAAGGTCAAAGGTTGCAGAAATACCACGGTTACGACACATCGACCGAGGCTGCAGAATTCGTGGAAGACATTCTGGGGCACGCGTTCCCGAAAATACAAGACTCCGTAAGGTGGCAGAATGATGTCACCCAGTCAGAACGAATAGGGGCCTACCATGTGAGTTTCGAAGCGAAAAAGAGGGCACTGAGAAATGAAATAAATACGGCAGCACAGGTCAGAATCCGCCCCCATTTATTTCTCTGTTCCGGTGATGTCGAGTCTCTACGTTCCCGTAGCTGACTAGCATAAGTTCTGGCGAGGCGATGCATTAGATAATGGCAGATCCAAATCAAGGGCCATCGGCGAGAGAGCAAGCCGATGTTAGATAGCAAAGATGAGTGCCAGATTCGTATCGTGCATGATTCCCACGTGGCAGCGTGTTGTAACAACAGTGAAATTCCACTAGAAGCGACAGACAAAAAGATCTCGATGCGGGCCTAGCAGTGTAGATAAGTACTGTCAATTTCTTATTACATTATTTAGATATTTGTGAATTTAGATCCTTTCTGAAGGGAAGTGAACTTTGATGACTTAAAATAGTCAGGAATACTCGAAAATCTCATTGGACTGTTTGACTGAGAATCCTAGTATTGTGTGATTACAGCAGTTATTGTATCATCCTCATCATCAAATTCCTGCCATGTACCCACAAGGGGTGTACAGGATATGATAGTACTACATGAAAAAATTATATCATTACTAACTTCCTATCTACAATTTTCCTCCAAATCAGTCTGTTACTTGTTAAGACTCCAACATTATCAGATCTTATATTTCTATCATCTAAGGCACTTTGTACCGTATCAATCCACCTATATCTTGGTCTTCTTCTGGGTCGTTTTGCTGCCAACCTGGCATAGAGCACTTGTTTTGCTAATCTTTCCTCGCCCATTCTGTTTAAGTGACCATACCACCTGAGATTAGCTCTCATAATGCATTCCTGGATGCTGACAATGTCAAGTTCTTTCCTAATATCCTCGTTTTTAATATGATATTGCCATTGATGCCATCTGTTCACGCCTATAATCTTTCTCAGGACTCTCATATCTGCCGTCTCTAGTCTTTGGTCAAGTGTTTTACTTCTGACCCAGCTCTCAGACCCATAAGTTAAAACTGGTTTGAACACTGTCTTGTATACAGCTAATTTAGTGTTCCAACTAATTTCTCTCTTATTCCATATGAATTTATTCAATTGACTTCCCACCATACCAGCTTTGCTGATTCTGTTGTCTATTTCTATATTTAATTTACCATCTTCAGTAAAAATTGTGCCTAAGTAGCTGAAATGTTTTACTTGTTCCACAGGTTCTCCATTCACAACACAGTTGACATTTTCAATGATTCTGCCTATTTTCATTGTCTTTGTCTTTTTATTGCTGACCTTCATACCATATCTATTACAACAGCTATTCAATTTAGTCAGAGAATCTTGCAGACTTGTAGCGGATTTATTTAGAAGTATAACATCATCCGCATAAAGCAAAGAGCTGACATTAACATCTCCAATTTTGATATCATGTTTAATACCACTTTCCTTCATAATGTGATCCATATAGATAATGAATAACAGAGGGGATAATGTACATCCTTGTCTCACACCAGATTTAACATTAAACCATCTTCCTGTACTTCCTTCAATTCTAACTGATGACTTACAACTCAAATAAAGACTAAGTATTGCTTGATATAATGCCCCATTGACACCATATAACTGCAGCGTATTGAATAGCTTCTCTCTTGGCACCTTGTCATATGCCTTTTCCAAATCGACAAAACTTAAATACAGATCTTTGTTATATTTCCATGCTTTCTCGACTATTTGTCATAAAGTGAAGATCTGATCCTGACAGCCTCTGTTTGGCCTGAATCCAGCTTGTTCTTCACCAAGCTTTTCTTCCACAATTCTTCTCAACCGTTTCTCAAGTATACTTGCATAGATCTTTCCAGGAACACTTAGTAGGGAAATACCTCTGTAATTCTCACATTCAGTTTTATTTCCCTTTTTATATATGGGTACTATTAGAGCTCTACTCCAATCATCAGGAATTCGTCCCTCTGTCCAGGCCTTCTGAACTAAGCAGTGCAGCCACTGCAAGACTTTTATACCACCATACTTCAGCATTTCTGGTCGAATATCATCTACTCCTGCTGCCTTTCCACATTTCAAGCCTTTGATGGCTTTTTCTACTTCAAGTATGGATATGTATTCCTGCCTGCATGCCTGGTCAGTGTTTTTTACCACTGTGCTGTCATCACTGCTTGTTTCATTTAGCAGTTTTCAAAGTATTTACTCCATACTTCAAGGATATCTTTTATTCCAGTTTTCATGTCACCTTTATCATCTCTAACTCCTTTTACAGCACTCTTTCCTCCATTCCTAAGCTTCTTCAACAACCTCTAGAATATTTTGCCACCTTCTTGATATTTATTTTCTATATTCTTGCCAAAGTCCTCCTATGACTTTTGTTTAGCTAGTTTTACACAGTGTTTAGCATTCTTGCATTTGTCTCTATATTCTCTAAGAGCACAAGCTGACTTATTTGACAGGAACTTTTGGTATGCTTTCTTCTTTTCCTTCACTGCCTCTTTAACTTCCTGTGTCCACCAGGGAGTTCTGATTTTTCTATCCTTGCAGACAACCTCACCACATGCCTCTCTGGCTGAATCAATCAGTGTTTTCTTCAAGGCTTGCCACTGAATCTCCAAGGTTTGGTTCCTGTTCTCAAACTCTTTCATTTTTTCTTCAATAATCTTTGTGTATTTTAGTCTACAGTTCACATCTGAGAGCTGCTCAACTTTTATTCACTTTAAAACTTTCTTACATGTTATTCTTTTCAATATGAAATTCAATTTTATCCTGCTCAAGACTAAATAGTGATCACTTCCAATTTCAAATCCTCTGTACACTGGTGTCCTGCACCAGGGAGAAAACATCACTATCAACAATAACATAGTCAATGAGACTTTTCTTATTCCTAGCCTCTTCTCTCCATGTGAATTTGTGCACATTTTTATGTTGGAACATGGTGTTAGTAATAACCAGTCCATGTCCTGAGCAGAAATCCAACAGATATTTGCCATTATTATTATCTTTGCTCTTTTCTCCAAATTTTCCCAAAATATTTTTGTATGTCTCACAATCATTTCCTACTCTGCTATTTAGATCCCCAACAAGGACCAACTTTTCCTTTTTCATTGTGTCAGTTGCTTTTTCTAAAGCATTAAAAAATTCCTCCACTTCTACCTTAGTAGAACCTTCTGTGGGACCATAGGCACAAATAAGTCTCCTTGTCTAGTTCCCCATTCTCATATTTGCCCACATTACTCTACTTGAAACTGACTGCCATTCAAGAAGATTAGCCTCGTATTTTGTGTTGAATACTATGGCTACTCCTTCTTTTCCTTGATTGTCATTGCCTGAATATAACATTTTGTATTTATTGCTCAGAAAGATCTCACCAGTTCTGGTCACATCCAAACAGTTATTGTAATGAAGCTGATATTAGAACTTGAATGATCTGAGAACCTGAATAATGTTTTGTGCCAAATACGCACCAGAGAATGTATAATTAATGTAGAATTGCTTAAATGATTCTTTAATGCAACAATGATTTGTATATTTAAAGTGAGAGAGTTGTGCGTGAGATTCTAAACAGTTCTTTATCTTAGTATTGCCATTAACATTGTTTTTCCTTGTAATCTTTAGTGGTAAAATAACCATGAATTTATATTTATACTTATGTGTGTTTTGAGTATGTTGACTAACTTCACCACTCATAAAATATCGAACCTATGCATGCGGGGAATATCCAATGTAAATTAAGAGTGAAGGGCTACGACTGCAAAGCTAAGGTATCCACAGCCCCCTGATCTAATTTAATATTATTGGTGACACTTGATCTCTGTGAACTTTCCTTAGGATAAGGTATTTCTATCCTTAGACTTAGGCTGGCGCATCAATAATCAAACAAATTTGCCTGAGTTAAAAGGGGGACGTCTCACAGGAATCAAGTTAAGAGATAACCTTAGAGGCCCTATAGAGTGAATAAGATAGACAAATTACAGAAGGTAACGACATAACAGATGCATGTATCTTATTCATCATCTCACATTATGAAGGAAAGTGGCATTAAACCTGATATCAAGATTGGAAAGGTATCTGGCTTTGTGTGTAGGTTTCCTATAAACAAAAAAGGATAGTGAACCAAATGGTAGTAATGTAACTAGTACATCTAGGAAAGAAAGGGGAAGACAATTGTTAGTTTCTTTGTCTGTAGTGAAGAGTATTTTTAGATATTGGCTATTTAAACATACTATATGTGTATTTAATATGTCTAAGCCATAAGGCCAAATAGCAAACAGATCATCTACAGAGAATAGCTAAAGTGTTGGTTTATGTGTAGCTGCATTGAGTGCTTGGTTTTCTATAAATTTTATATAGAAATTGGTTATAGTGGGGGGCGCTCATTGCAGTCCCATGTAGCTGTCTGTATATTTTTCCTTTCCATGAAAAATAACCAGAATGTATGTTAAATTTGAATAATTCAAACATCTTAAAGGGAAGTATAGCTTAATAAGATCAAGGGTCTCTGTTACTAATATATTGATAAATGATGAAGTAATATCAGAGGAAGGAAAGTTGCCTATATATTGGGATGGGAGAGAGGAGGATAAGTTTGCTAATTTTTTGCAGGTTTATAGGTGGGCCAGTCTATGCTCACAACTATTGAATGGCAGGAATGGGTATTGGGTTTGTGAATTTATTGACCCCCTCCCCCCCTTATATCCAAGTTAGTTTGATAGGTAAGGTTTTAGTTTTTTGGTAATTTCTTTATGCCAAGATGCAACTTTTTATAATAATTTATACACTTTTTTCCTTTTGAGATTTGGTAAAAACGTGATCTATATAGGAGTCTTTCAGAAGTTTGCTCAATTTTTCTGTTATATTCTGCTACCATTATCTGCTTTGGGTATCAATGATTTCTTCTTTTTTTTTGTAGAAGTTCTTTAAGACTGACATGTCTTTAGGTGGAATGTTGCTCTTAAGTGGTTTGATTTTGTTGGAATTCTGGTCACATCCAAACAGATATTTTTATTAGCCACTATGGGAGATAGCCCTAGTGAGTGACTTGTTTATACTGCAAAGCATTTATTATGAATAACCACTAGTAACTATCTATGGTTTGATTTGATTTTTTATGGTGCAAAGACATCAAGGGTCATACTGTGCCAGGACAGGTTACAGCAGCACATATGGTAATTGCTTAGTAGGAAATCACAAACATCTGTTCCCTTGGCAGGATTTGAACCTGCAGCCTCTTGGCTGGAAAGTGGATATACTAACCACTCGACCAACCAGGCTGGCCTATCTATAGTGTCTCATACAAATGGATACATACTCATACATACTGCTCTTTGACCAGTAGACAAGTTTTTCTTCTCTTGATCCTTTTAAAGTCTGATTTGAATTTCATAATGGAATGACATATTTTATTTCGTATATTTTCAAAAACTGATTGGTGGATATTTATTTCATTGTGGATTGTCATTTTTAAGAGGCCAATGTGTGTAATTTGCAAACTCATCTTTCACTATTTACATTATCCACCTAAATGTAGATACTTTACTTACGGATTTAGGGATACAAAACACGCGTGTCGAAATTATTATTTTACTTATTATTAATAAAATAACAATTGATGTTTCGACTCCTGTATTGAGGTCATCGTCAGAAAAATACATGTGTATACGAAAACAAACTACATGCTCTTGCACTCTATAAAGGTAAATTGAATCTATGCTGTTAATTGATCTTTTACGTAGCCTGACCTCTAGTGAGTAAAAAAAAAATACAATAAACCCTGCTAAAGTTCTCCCGTACTAAGATTTTCTTCTGTACTTTTACAGTTCAGGTTGCTATTGAATGTTAAAGAAGAAAAAAAAATTAAAACAAAAACACTTCAAGTCTTCTTGAATTGAGATATTGATATTGCAAAGGAACTATTTGGCTTGTTCTGGTTGCTATAATGGTTGCAAATGGATCCTCCACATTATTATTATTATTGGTATCTCCATGGAGTCAGTAGACTCATCACGGAAGACCCAAACTGTTAAAACAATATCTATCATATCTGTTCTTGAATTCATTTACAGACGAAGAACTCACAACTGAGTCAGGCAATGCATTCCACTCATTCATCACCCTCTAGGCAAAAAATCTCGTTCTCACACCCTTGTTAACCACACTTTTCCTTAATTTCCAGAGATGACCTCTTGTTCTTCCATCACTATCACACAGCTGAAATATTTCCCCTGCATCAATCTTATAAAAACCTTTTAGTAATTTAAATGTTTCTATCATATCCCCTCTTCTCCACCTATCAGCCAACCTCTGCAATCCACAAGCTCTCAATCTATCAATGTAAGGCATTTTTTACATAACTCACCAACTTAGTCACACTCTCCTCTGAACCCTCTCCTCATCTCCAAGGAATCTAGGTGATCAGACTTGAGCACAGTAATCTAAATGTGGAAGTATCAATGCCTTATAAAGGGAAATAATAACCTCTTTATCTCTGGATGTTAGTGTGTTCCTCAATAACCAAGTAATCCTATGTGTAATCTTGGACACCTTAGCAATGTGTCCCCTGAACTTCATCTCCATATCCACCCCCCCCCCCCCCCCAAGTCCCTAGTCTCATCAATCTCTTGGAGTACCATTCCATCAATGTAATACACAGCTGGTAATCTTTTAATCCCAAAATGCATAACTTTACATTTTTCCACATTGAACTGACATCCATTACCTTTTGCCCATTTTTCCAGCTTAAATCATTCTGCAAACTCTAAACATCAGCTTGATTTTTTATTCCACTACCCAACTTTGCATCATCAGCAAACAACTGAATGTCTCCCGTTGAGCCATTTCCTATATCCTATCCTATCCCAATGGCTTTAACAGACCTTTAAGGCCCACAACCTTCCAAGCATGCTTGGATTTCGTAACCAAAGTATGAGGATAGAATGGTCACCCCTATGCCTGGTAAGTATTCCTGGCTGTATCTCTGTGTGTTCACTGGGCCAGTTTGCCTGCTTGCGAGATGAAAAACTCCAGATAAACTGGCAGAAAAAACCCTGCTGTCCACGCCCAAGACCGGCTAACTTCGCCATGGCTGAGGGAGATCCTTTAGCTCCTCACGTCTCCGACGGGAATCGAACCTAAGACACTCCTTCCCCAGGCATATGGTTGCGAAGCGCGAAGCCACTAGGCTAACCGCGCGGACGTATTTCCTATATCATTTATGTACAAATTAAACAATAACGGCCCAAGCACAGAGCCTTGATGCACACCACTGGTCACTGCCTCATCCTACACTCTGTTCCTTCATACAACACTTTCTGGTATCTCTCCCTGAGCCATTCTCTTATCCATATCACCAGTTTAATATCCATCCCCATCTGCTTCAATTTGCACAACAGTATTCCATGGGGTATCCTGTCAAAAGCCTTAGCAAAATCCAGAAGTACCACTATATAGCCATTTCCTTTGTCCAACTCGGATGTCATTCTGTTATAAAAAGTTAATAAATTGCTAAGGCAGGATCGATCTTTAACAAAACCATGTTGGCCCCCTATAGAGTATCATATCCTGATCCATCCATTCTTGAATTTTGTCTTTAACCAACTTTTCCAATACCTTTACCACCACTCCTGAGATGGTGATTGGCCTGTAATTTGCTACTGCAATCTTAAGAGCCTCCTTTTTTTGCAAAGGAACTATTTTACCTTCCTTCCAATCCTTAGGGACAACACCAGAGTTCAAACATAAGTTAAATAACCAAGTAAGAGGTGTTGACAATTCCTTTGCACATTCACGCAACACCTGAGCTGATAGTCCATCTAAACCTACAGCAGTATTTGCATTTAAATTTTGCAATATTCCAAGTACCTCTGATTTATTAACTTCAATACTCGCATTAGCTATTGCTACAGGTACAGAGATATCCTCACTTGAGTGATAGACTTTTGAAAAGTGATCACTCAGTAACTCTACTATTACATCTGAATTGGTCACCTCAATACCATTAGCACCCACTAAAGTTATCCTTCTGCAGTCATTCTTCCTTTTACTTGCCACATAGCAGAAGAACTCTTTGGGATTACTCTTGATCTCCTTGACTAAGTCTTCTCATAATCTGATTTAGCTTTTCTTACTATGCTGGTCCCGGAGCAGAGCTGACTACTACCAGGTGCGTCCCCAGGTGGCGGATCGGGGAACAGCCTTCAGATATGGAAGCTAGCTGCGATATAAGCAGAGCAATCTGGCGAATAAGCAGCCGTGGACCAACAGCGACTGAGCTATCAGGGCGTGGGGGAGCAGAAGTGGCAACTCTGTTTCACTTAAAACCTTACAAAGCCCAATGACAACTCGGTGACATGGCGAGTAGTGCTGCCATTAAATAAGCACCTGCTGGGGTCACTGCCCCTGACATTTGGAAGCAGCATTGTCAGTACTGACACAAGGTTGAAGCCAAATGATGACGGAAAAGCTTGTGATCAGAGATTTGCAGATGGCAATATGATTGTACTGTGTACGTCTGTAATACTGCAGAGCAGAAAGCAAACGGAGAAACTACTGCTCTACCTTATCTCCAGAACAACCACCATGGCGAGCAAACCCTTACAATTGGCCCCAAGTTCCCGGCATCCCTTAAATGGGACAGGGGTGCGAAGAATCTCCGGGCTCAAAATGGTGTCCACTTTTAAAATTGCAACTTGGAATGTCAGAACTCTGTATGAAGCTGGCAAATTAAGAAATGCCACAAGAGAAACGAAGAGGCTGGGCATCCGGATTTTGGGAATTTGCGAGACAAGATGGCCAGGATCTGGAAAGTGTCAACAAGATAATACGACAATGTATTACTCTGGGAATAATGAGAACAAACATCGACATGGTGTAGCTGTAATAGTAGATGAAGAAATCAATAAATCAGTAATAAATTGGATTCCATTTTCTGAAAGGATAATGCTGTTACAACTTAAGGGAAACCCTGTTAACATAAATATCATCCAAGCTTATGCACCCACAGCTGACAAAAGTGAAGATGATGTTGAAGAGTTTTATGAACACCTAAAAGAGATTAAAAACCTAACAAAGAAACATGATATAAACATAGTGATGGGTGACTTCAATGCAAAAGTGGGAAGAGGGGGTGATGGAGAAATTGTTGGCGAACATGGCTTAGGCACCAGAAATGACAGAGGAGATCGCCTAGTCCAGTTCTGTCAGGAAGAAGATCTAACAATAGCAAATACCTGGTTTAAACTTCCACCCAGAAGACTGTACACTTGGAAATCGCCTCAAGATAACCAACATAACATTGTCAGAAATCAAATTGATTATATACTGATAAATAAAAGATTCCACAGTAGTATAAAGAGTGCAAAGACTTATCCTGGAGCAGATATCTCATCAGACCACAATCCCATAGTTGCAGAAGTACGTCTTAGATTAAAATCAGCTAAAAAATCACAAAAGAAGAAAAAGAAAATTGATGCAGAAAAACTGAAAGACCCAAACATGAATAAAAGTGCCAAGACACAGCTTAACCTGCGATTACAACAGATTAACATAGAAGAAAATAAAAGTGTGGAATCTCTTTGGAATAGCTTAAAGAATGCCATCGTAACAAGTATTGAAGAAGTAGGTTATGTGAATAATATAAAACAACAGGAATGGATGACAGATGAGATTCTTTCTCTTATTGATACAAGAAGAATGTACAAAAACAAAGACCTAGCCAGGTATACAGAAACACATAACATCATCAAGAAAAAAATAAAAGAAGCCAAGGAAAATTGGATGAAAAATTTATGTACTGAAATTGAACTGCTTCAGAAGAAACATGATAATTTCAATCTGTATAAGAAAATCAACGAAATTTCCGGGAAACTGAAGAAAAAGCAAATAGTGTCTCTAAAAGACGAAAATGGAAAAATAGTTCTAGAAGAAGAGAATAAAGCACAGATTTGGATAAAATATGTAACAGAACTTTTCAATGATACTAGACAGAAGCCTATAAATATAAAATATAACATTCAAGGACCAGCAATCATGAAATGCGAAATAGAGAATGCTATACGAACGAGTAAAACAGGAAAAGCCAGTGGACCAGATGGTGTGCAAACAGAATTTTTAAAATTAATCGAACCAGATAACATCAAACTTCTTGAAAAACTATTTAATAAAATATATGAAAGTGATGAATTTCCATCAGATTGGCTCAAATCTACATTTATCACTGTCCCAAAGAAACCCAAAGCGAATTCCTGTGGTGACTTCTGACTTATTAGTCTAATGAGCCAAACATTAAAAATATTTTTGAAAGTAATTCACAATCGCATTTATAGAAAAAGTGAAGAAACTCTAAGTAAAACACAATTCGGCTTTTGGAATGGTTTTGGTACTAGAGAGGCCCTTTTCTGTATCCAAATATTGATACAAAAATGCATAGAAAAACAGAAATCTGCCTTTATGTGTTTCATAGATTTTGAAAAAGCATTTGAGAAAGTCAGACACACTAACTTAATAGAAGTCCTTCAACAAATAAGGCTAGACGAACAGAACATAAGACTAATAACAAATCTGTATTGGAATCAGTCAGCTACCATTCAATTAGACAACATTACCACCAGTGATATTAACATCAAAAGAGGAGTGAGACAAGGATGTGTGCTCTCACCACTCCTGTTCAACATATATGCAGAGGTAATCTTTAAAAAAGCATTGGAAGAATGTCCAGAGGGAATCACAATAAATGGAAAGATTGTTAACAACCTACGATATGCAGATGACACCGTGCTAATTGCAGATAATATTATGGATCTCCAAAAACTCATTGACAAAGTATACATAGAAAGCCAAAGAATGGGAATAAATATAAACATCAACAAGACAAAATACACGATCATCAGCAAACATCCAGCCTCATCAATGAAACTGACACTCAATGGGAAAAATATTGATCAAGTGTCAAGATATAAATATCTTGGTTGCTGGCTTAATGAACGGTGGGATCCAGAAATAGATATAAAGACAAGGATTGAAGTTGCACGGCAGTCCTTCATGAAAATGAGAACACTATTCTGCAATAAAGACCTAAACATGGAAGTCAGATGCCGAATGCTGAAATGCTACATGTGGTCTATTCTGCTCTATGGAGTTGAAACATGGACATTGAAGGCGACAACCATCAAGAAAATCGAAGCCTTTGAGATGTGGCTATACAGAAGAATGCTAAAGATATCATGGACAGAAAAAATTACCAATGAAGATGTCTTAAAATCCATTGGCAAAGCTAAACATCTTGTACAAATAATCAAGAAATGAAAAACATATCTTGGACACATCATGGGAAACAGCAAATACCAACTTCTGCAAACTATTTTGGTAGGAAGAATTGATGGCAAAGGAACTAGAGGAAGAAAAAGAATATCATGGTTTGACAACATCAAGAAGTGGACAGGAAAGAGCAGTGCACAACTGCTCAGATTAGCACGAGCGCAGTTTGTTCGCCAAGATGGTCGCTGACTTTGATAGAAGATAGCCCACTAAGAAGAAGACTATGCTGGTAATCTTCCTAGCTTTAGCCTTGTACTACTCATGGGTGTACTGATCGCCTTTCTCCTTGTAAATTCTCCATAACATTTTCTTTTTTTGCAGATCATGCTTGATGCTACTACTCATCCATATCTTAACGCCTACCTTGTTTGTCTTCCTGACCATGGGAATACATTCTGATATTGTCTTCCTCAGATACTCGCTGATTTTATCCCATGCACTGCTAACACATCTTTCCCCTGCAATATGTTCTACCATGGGACAGCTGTAAGCTCACTCCAAAGTTTGTTATACTAGCCTAACCTGTAGTTCCGTATATACCCCTTTTTTAAAGAGAAATCCACAAATTTTGCAACCTCCCAAGTCAATACCACATGATGGCTTTCACTAATTGGAGGTAACGAGGACACCTTACTTATGCATGTCCTCTGACCCAATGAATAGGTCCAACACTCTCACACCACATGTCCCTTCAGTTATGTGCTGTTTCAAGTAATTATCTTTTAGAAGATGTATGAATTCCATTTCCTTTTTTTGCCACATGACATTTCCTCCTTCCAATTGATATCACCATAATTAAAATTCCCCATAATAATCACTAATTTGCTGATGCATGAATTCAATGTCACACCCTGTACCCCCCTGGTCTATAACAGCAACCAACTGTATATTTGGTTGCGTTGGTCACTATTTCACACCAGACCGCTTCAAATGAACTACCATTCACATGTCTATCCTCTTGATATACTACTTTCTTTGGCTGCAACTCATCAGCTTTCATCAGCAGTACTCCTCCCCCATTCCATCTTCTCTATCCTCCCTGAAAATACTGTACCATCACATTCAATTCCAGTAACCACATCTTCTGCTGACAGCCAAGTTTCACTAATGCCTACAACTTTTGGTGAGATTGCACTGACTAATGCCAAAAATTCTCCCCTCTTATTTTGAATGCTTCTTGCATTAGTATACAAAAAATTGCAGATTCCCTTTAGTTCTTGTACCAGCTTTAGAACCGATGTCACTAATTTCATAGTCCCATGCCGATTTTTATCCACTCTATTCTGCAATTTATTCCACATATAAGGATCAACAAATATACAACCACTGCATAAGTTTCTCCCTCTTGCACTCCTTTTCACACAACCTTTTGAATTTTAGTTTCCCTGCCCAATTTCTTCAACTTGTTCAGAAAACAGTAACTTCTTCAATCGCTTATGACCTTCCATTTTCAGATGCAACCCATCTCTTGCATACAGCTGTCTTTTGCCTTCAAACATACTCTAGACATCAACAAATTCCAGACCTCTTTTTTTTTTTTTTTTGCTGCACATTCTTGCAATCATATCATTCATTATCATCGCTCATCTACTTAACTCATATTTGTCAAAACGAGGCAGCACACATTTCTGTCCTCCCTTTGACACTTTTCTTCTTCATGATATCTAACAATGTTCTTAAATCTTTTACTACCCAATTAATACTACCACTCAGGTCATTTGTACTCACCATAACTATCATCTTTTCTGCATTGTGCCCTCTCTTTATTGCTAAAGCCACTCTCTATTGTTCCACCAGCCAAGCACTCCTCAGGCATACTGCTCTCCATGTAGAATCACCATATATTTTACCACTCATAACTTCATTCAAGTCCAAACAAGCATCACTCACGGCCCATTTTCTACGCTATTCAGCATGACTCTCCCAGTTTCATTACTTACTCTCACGTCTAGTTTCTTCCACACCTCTTGTGCTTTCATTCTGTTGACTCCTGATCACTCCCATACTTAATCCTGTTCTAGTTACTTTGGCTAAAGTAATTTCCATAGTCCTAGTTTCTCTATTCAATGGATTTAACTCAGTTTTAATTTCTTTTTAATTTAAATTCACTTTTCATTTTCACAAACTCTTGCCGAAGTTCTTCCGCTATGGTCCTGACACTTCTCACATTTGTCGACGTTTTTATTCTTCTCATTTAGCCAAACAGTCCACAGATCCTTCACATTTTTTGACGCATACATATACCAGTTTCCACAACGCATCCATTGCGAAAAATTGAAGGCAGAGCCAGACATTCGTGTAGAAGTCCTCCAAACCGCAGACATACGTCTCTTGTTGGATGGCATCTTTGGATGCTGAAGTAGTGAAACAAACAGCAGCGAAAACACAATATATACAACAGAGTTTCAAACATTAACATGACTGAAGGACACTTGTATCCAACCAAAGCACAACTGCAGCACAATTTGAGACAAAAAAGCCACGCTATACTTTAATTAAAAAACACATTTTCTAGCATAACTCAACACGACCGCCACTTTCACTAGCGCCATCCCTCTTGGAATGGTTAGACCATCATTTTTCTTCAGGTTAGGATTGTGTTTGAGTATTTCATTTGCTTCTTTAAATTTCCTCTTGAACCAGGTTTTGGAGCAGTGTAGGGACTTAGTACCTTTCCAATTAATTCTGTGGTAGGTCTGAAAGGCTGGTTTTTCCAAAATGGAGGTATTTAATGTGTCGTTTGTGTTCGTGCTTCCTAATTGGGATGGTTTGCTCTGTTTCCCCTATGCATGATAGGTTACATGTGCATTGTATTTTGTAAACCCCTGGGTGGGCTAGGTGTGGAAGAGGATCTTCGGAAGAACTGAGTAGGTGTCTTAATTTTGTCGGGGGGTTTGAAGGTGACTTTGTTGTATTTGTGTAGTGTTCTATCTATTTTTTCTGAAATACCTCTAACATAAGGTATGGCAGTGGCATTTTTGAAATCTTTTTTATTTTTAATGGTGTCTCTGTGAAGGACCTTGTGAATAGTTTTTTTACTGTATCCATTTTTTATAAATGTATGGTTGATGATCTCGTATTTCTGGTTTAGAGCTTGCTCATTTGAACAAATAGTTTGAGCTCTGTGTTTAAGGGTGCTTATGACGCCTAGTTTTGTATGTTGGTTGGAGGTAAGAATTTTTGTGTATGTACTGGCCTGTGTGTGTAGGTTTGCAGTAGACTAAGAAGAGACAGCCTGAGGGAAGATGTGTGATGAGCGTGTTCAGGAAAGGAAGAGAGTTGTTTTTTTTTTCAATTTCAAAGGTGAATTCGATACGTTGGTGTTGTTTGTTCAAGTGCCAAGGAATGTATTTAGTGCTTCACGGCCGTGGACTAAATGGCAAAATATCATCAACATATCTGAGCCAAATTTTGGGCTTTAGGCATGCTGACTCTAGAGCTCGTTGCTCAAAGTCTTCCATATAAAAGTTAGCTATTGGAGGGGAGGGGGAGCCATGGCTGTACCTTCTTTTTGAAGGTAAAAATTGTTTTGTCACACGAAATATCCGGAGCAGAATACGTTGGCAAAGAGGGCCGTGATGTCGTGTGGAAATATGTTCTGTAGGAGCATAATAGTATCATCGATCGGGACATTGGTGAAAAGGGCAGTTATGTCAAAGATGACTAATAAATCCTGGTCGTTGAGTGTAATGTTTTTAATGTTGTGTATTTTTTATGTAGGAAGGGGAATGACCTACCAATTCCTTGAGTGTGGACACTAATCTTTTGGCTAAGTGGTAATTCAGGCTGCCGTTTCCTTCAATAATTGGACGTAGTGGTATGTTTGTTTTGTGTATTTTTGGCAGGCCGTAAATTCTGGACACTCAGGCATAATGAGGTATTAGTTTTTTGGTTGTTTCTTCTGGCTATGTGTTAATGGATTTAATTAATTCAGTTGTTTTCATTTTGATGCGGTTTTCGTAGGGTTGTAGTTTACCATTTGGTAGGTGTTGTGGTCCGATACCAAATGGTTCATTTTTTCTATGTAGGTTGTCATAGATCTAAAACAACAGTAGCATTCCTTTTATCTGCTTTTTTGATCATAATGTCTTGTTATTTTTTAGGGATTTGATGGCCAGTTCTTTCTGTTTTGTTTTGGTTGCTGCTTAGTTTTTTGTTTGAGTTTAGTATGTAAGATGTTCCATACGTATTTTGTCAGCTTAATTGGCAGGGAGGGATCTTATACCTCTCTCTCAATAATAAATGATACCCAGTTTGTTTACTGACCTTGGCGCAATGGCGTAGTTTAGGCCTTTTTCCAGCATCGAGAGTTCACCTTGGGTGAGGTTGTAGTTTGATTTGTTGATAACAAGGCCGTGGTCCGATGGTGGTTGGTTGCCCCTAACTTCATTTGTGGGTGATTGGCTGCTCCTTTGGTTATGGCATCCTAATTGTCTTGTGCTTTCTTGCTGTTTTAATCCTTGGAACTTCATTATTAAATTTTCCTTGTTTTTGAGTAATAGGTGCTTGGCTGAGTCATCTGTGATCTTGTCTAAAATATCCCAAATTTTAGGATTAACATAGCTGGATAGCTCTAATTTTACTTTTGTCATTTTAGTTTAGTTGGCTTGGGCAGATGCTAAATTTTTTCGTGCCTCGTGGATCTGTTCCCTTAACAACGCTTTTTCCAACCGGGCATAACGGAGCGCTTTAGCTGATGTAAACTTCTTTTTTAGTTTAATACAGTTGGGTATTAAATTGCTGTCTCTACATCGTTTCAGAAAGGCTAGTCTATTAATTAACAAGGAAATGCATATCTTTAGCTTACCGTAGAGGCTGTACTGCTTGTGGGTCAAATCTCAATGGATTATGATGACTTTCTTTTAAGGTTACATGGTGATCAGCATTCATATATATGAATTTAGGGACACAAAACACACATGTCAAAATGATTATTTTACTTATTATTAATAAAATAACAATTGAAAATTGTTATTTATTCATCAGAAAAATCACAATCACCCATCAGAAAAATATGTGTATATGAAAACAAGCTACATGCTCACACTCTATAAAGGTAATTGAATCTACACTGTTAATTGATCTTTTACTTAGCCTGACCTCTAGTGGTAAAAAAAAAAAAAAAAAAAAAAAAAAAACTGCTAAAGTTTTCCCATACCATACGCATATATTTTTCTGATGATGACCTCAATACAGGGGTCCTAACGTCAATTGATTATTTTATTAATAAGTAAAATAATCAGTTTGACACTTGTGTTTTGTGTCCCTAACCCGAACAAAAGATGACGGTCTAACCATTCCAAGAATGTGGAGGACCCATTTGCAACCATTATTATAGCAACCAGAACAAGCCAAAGAAAAATCTCAATACAAGAAGACTTGGTAAAGAGGTTTTTTTTTTTTTTTTTTAATGTTCAATGCAACCTGAACTGTACAAGTCCAGGGACTTCAGCAGTTTGAAGTTTTTTATTGTAGTTTTTTTTTTAATAACCACTAGAGGTCAGGCTAAGTAAAAGATCAATTAACAGTGTACATTCAATTTACCTTTATAGAATGCAAGAACGTGTAGCTTGTTTTCATATACTCAGGTATTTTTCTGATGATGATCTCAATACAGGGGTCGAAATGTCAATTGTTATTTTATTAATAATAAGTAAAATAATCAGTTACACGTGTGTTTTGTGTCCCTAAATTCATAAATATGAATGCTGATCACCGTGTAACCTTAAAAGAAAGTAGATACTTTACACACACACACACATCACTGGTATCGCATACCCATTTCAGTTGGGTGTGCTGTTGTGTGGCTAATGCAACCCATGCTACAAAATTCATGTCATTTCTACCAAATGATTTCATTTTTATCGATATATGAAAGTTTTAAGAGTGCATAATGCATCAGAACTCATCTTAATTGGTCCAATGCAATTAATTGTAGAATAACTTTGAATACTGTAATTTATTAATTAATTGTAACCAAATCTGCATTAAGAGGGAGACAATGTGTTTAAGATATATTAGAAAATAATAATGAAGGAGAATGCTATATTCATTTGTTATATGTAATTACTATTAAATTTGGAAGAGAAGGACAAAGTTCTTTTGACTGCAATCATACAATTCACAAAAGCTCTGGCAGAAAACAGGACATTCAGTATATCATCAACACTTTCCCATTGTAAATGTGGGAAAAAAAGTTATAAATTATTTATAGAAAATTATATATATTAAAAACTTATCTATATTGGTGTCCTAAACACATCGGTTTACCATTGACGCACGCAAAACAGATGAAACTCGGAAAACAAAAACAGCAACTAATGACAAATGACAACATTCAGTCGGATTGGTTGACACAATAACTAATCACAGCCACTGATTTCTGGGTGCTATTGTCTCAGCGCACACCTTGCCTGCTGGGTGGTTTAAAACCACTGCTAAGAATTTGACCCACTACACCATCTATATGTCTATTCAGAGGGCTCAAATGTGTTTGTGACTGCACACCCAGGCTACTAACCTGAATGTCATGCAATGTTTATGCATCGAATAGTGTCGTCCTCTTCATGAAGCATTAGTATGTTGTGTTTAATTTTAGAAGCCAGGAAACAATTAGGGAGTCTTTAACAGGAATAAATACAAAAATATAATATCGGTGTTATTTTTATTCTGTGGGTGTGCACTGTACACCTAGCACACACTGAATATTTGTCCCTGATATATATATATATACAGTATATATATATATATATATATATATATATATCACTCCCACTTCATGAAAATTTAGTAAGCTATAGCACCTTTAGTACTATGGACGGGCATACTAATTGAGAAACCCTAACCAAACATAACTTTTTTTTGGCTTCTAGAAAGTAGGGTGGGTGGTGGTTTTACAGTTACACAATTAAATGGCAGATGACAATAATCATCTGCCATTTAAAGACATTCACAAACATACATGCCAGCAGGGATTCAAATACATTGTATTGGTTGCAGAGTGAAGATGTCCATCCAGTCAGCCATCTATGCTAACTCAGGTGTCATGTAAATTACTGTAGTTTCATTTTTTGCATTATCGATATTAATATTTTTATTTCATGTATTCACTTGCATAAAAAAAAGTTAGAAAGTACTTGTTTCTAACATTTTCAGGTATTTATTTTGCGGAAAATTCATCAAAGAGTAATCAGTACGTATATGGAATAGGTGGAGGCACAGGTTGTCCAGTCCATAAAGATAGATCGTGTTATATATGTCACAGGTTAGTACTGCTGATTTAATTAAATCGAAATGGTATTTAAATTATTCACATAATATTGATAAAAGCATTGGTTATTACTGATAATTAAATTGAAATGGTATTTGAATTATATTAACCTTGAAATAATATTGATAAAAAAATTGGATGAAATATCTTATAAATATAGATAGCTAACGTTGAACATTGTTAAATTCAGTTTTTCAGTTTACATCAGCAGCATTACAGGCACATGAACGGTATAAAGTGCAGGCCAGAAGGGTAACGAGTGTGGTAAAAACAGCAAAAGCCGATTATGAAAGGAAACCAGCTATGCAAGCAAAAGAGAATCCCAAACAGTTCTTTCAATATGCTGCAAGCAAGGAAAAAACTGTACATGGCAGAATGATTTTAAGGAATGATGATGGTAAGGAGGTCACCGAACCAGTCGATATAGTGGAGTTACTGAGCACGCACTTTGCAAAAGTATATCATCCAGGTGGTGACATTGAAAAAATGAAGGAGCCATTAGTTTATACGGGAATTGTGATGAATGAAGTGGAGGTGAATAGTCTATTACAGAACCTTAATGTGAATACATCTGTGGGATTGGATGGTATACCGGCACGGGTCTTGCGTGAAGCGGCTAAGGAATTATCAGTGCCCTTGACCATGTTGTTTAATCTGAGTCTCGGATCTGGTTTAGTCCCGAAGGCGTGGAAAGAGGGGAAAATAGTTTCACTGCATAAAGGAGGATCCAAGACTATAGTTGCAAATTACCCACCGATAAGCATATCAGGAGTTGTTGTCAAGGTCTTGGAGAAACTAGTCAAGAGAAAAATACAGGAATGGATTGATGAAAATGAGATACTGTACAGGGGACAGCATGGCTTTGTAAAGGGTAGATCATGCCTGAGTAACTTGCTCAAGTTTTATAACAAGGTGACGGCTGAACTGGATAAGGGAAATGGGTTTACAGTGATAATGCTGGACCTGGCAAAGGCGTTTGACAGGATACCACATGGAATTCTAATCCGTAAACTACAACATATGGGAATGGATATAGGGTTGGTGAGATGGAGAGATATCAAAGAGTGGTTTATTCAGGAGTGGAGTCCAAAAGACGGCCTGTGACTAGTGGGGTGCCGCAGGGTTCTGTTCTTGGACCACTGCTGTTTAATCTGTTCATTAACGATATAGGGAAGGATCTAAGTGGAACAGTTCATTTGTTCGCTGATGATGCAAAGTTGGGGAGGGCGATAGTGAATGCAGAAGATGTCAAAGTCTTGCAGGATGACTTAGATAGATTGGAGTTCTGGGCTAAGGAGAATGGATGTCAATTTAATGTGACAAAATGTAAGGTTATGCATTTTGGAGTGAAAAGATTAGCAGCAGTATACCACATTGGTGGAACTGTACTCCAAGAGATTGATGAGGCCAGGGACTTGGGAGTGTTGGTGGATAGGGAGATGAAGTTTAGGGGGCACATTGCGAAAGTAGCTAAATCAGCTCATCAACTCACTTGGTTGTTGAAAAATACCTGAACGAGCAGAGACAAGCAAGTTATTGTACCTCTATACCGAGCCTTGATAAGACCTCATCTTGACTACTGTGCCCAGATTTGGTCACCTCGGTTCCTTCTTGATGGAGAGGATCCAGAGGCGAGTGACTAAGGTGATAGCAGGTCTATGGAATGAACCATATGAGAACAGGTTGAAGATTTGTGGGTTGCAAAAACTGGTTGATAGGCGGAAAAGGGGAGATATGATTGAGACATTCAAATTGCTAAAAGGATTCTATAAGATTAATTCAGAGGATATTTTTGAGATCAGGACTGGTGGTGGGAGAACTAGGGGACACCTTTGGAAGCTGGACAAGAGTGTGGTTAGCAGTGGTGTTAGAGCTGGGTTCTTTACTTTTAGAGTGGTAAATGAGTGGAATAAGCTGCCAGAGTCTGTTGTGGGTGCTATGACAGTGAGCGAGTTCAAGGCAAGGTATGATAGATACTGTGAGAATGTCGTATAGTTGTGTGGACATGATGTTTAGGGCCTCCCTCGATGAGTCTAAGGACTCCCTGGAGTAGCCCAAAAATAATAATAATAATAATTACCAAATTTTAAAACTCTGCATTACAGGGAGAGTAGGAAGGAACGAATCTATACACTTGTGGAGCACATACAAAAACTATAAAGTGCCCATCTAAAGTTCTTGGTATGTGTGTTGAGTGGGGTGGGGGTGAAACAGATTGAAAATCTTTTTACAAGGAAGTCATCATTCTACTTCTGAATATTATAACTGGATTAGTAATTTTGATACAGAAATTCCAACTGGAATAGTCAAAGTTCAAAGTAGGTTTCTGTTAAATCCCTAGTGCAAGCATCATTCCTAGATATAGATCAAACATTAAGTCTGTGTATGTGTGGGTGGGTGTGCAAAGTTAAAAAGGATGTAAGAGGGGAGACAAAGATAAATATGAATGAATGTACACAAGCCAAGCTATAGATTACTCATTATATTCTTAATCTGTTAACATCCCCTCCCCAAAAGTTTAGTCAGTCAGTCCTCAGCCATGGGGGTTAGTTTTTGGGTGCTCCAGTTGTAGAACAGCTAAAAATTATATCTTCTTTGAGAAATACTACGCTAGTGTCCCCCCCCCCCCCCCCGGAAAAAAAAAGCTAGATGAAAGAGATGTTAGTTTAGTGAGTTTTTTTAATTGAATTGCGGATTAATGTTGACCATAGTTAATAGTTGCTCATTTTTTTATAGGCTCTTAGAAGAAATTGGAGGATAGAAGCCAGTTAGTAGACAGTGCTCACTAGAAGGGGGAAAAAAAGTATAAAGCAGAAACAAACGGCAACAAGCCAGCCTGGTTGGTCGAGTGGTTAGCTTATCTGCTTTCCAGCCAAAAGGCTGCTGGTTCGAATACTGCCGTGGGCATGGATGTTTATGATTGTCTGTGAAAATACTAGTAGTTGTGTTTGGTGGTAGATGGCATTGGTATAGATGATGAAGGTAATTGCGGTTGATGGAGAGTTGTAGAGTAGGTGCCCTCCCTCGATGAGTCTTTGGACTCCCTGGAAGTTTTATGTAATAATAATAATAATATCTGTGAGAAAACAATGGGAGTGAATGAGAGAGAGAGGAGTTAGCTAGATTATCATCTTTTGGATAGCATCATGAATTTTTAGGAGATTTTTGGTTTCCCCACCAAATACAAGGAAGTTTAGCAGATTTGGGATTTATATAGGGTTAGCAGATGTGAAGGTAGTGCCCCTGAGCAGAGCATTACAGTGTTTTGGAGGATGGGATGAGATTAGGTGTGATGTGTTATGTTGTTATAGGAAACACTAATGATGTCTAAAAAAAGAAACCTGAGTTTACCTGGCAGTCTTAATGTCATCTAAAGATATGGTGATATGGAATTTTTCCTAAGAGAATGATAGGGAAAAAAATTATAAGGCTGAAGCACTTATAATTGTTTGCATATGGTAGAATTTGCTGTTGTTCAAAGAGATTAGGATGAAAACCAATTATAGTATGCCTGGTTATTCCTGTGTACATCCTTAGCATACCTTTTCGAGAACCAAGAGTATCTATTAAATTTAGAATCTCTATTAAAATTTATCACTTCATTTTACTTTTAGTGAAACCATTTTGTAGTAACAAAAATTAGATGCATTTGCAGTGAACAAGCCAAAAATTGCACTCTCTAACTTTATGCACGCTTGTTTTTAATATACATATATATAGAAGCACTGTCCTTCAATAGCTTTCTTTGAATGCCATAATAGTTTTTTGCAAAAATAATGAAAATATCAAAAATTCAACTCTTTCAAAGTTGAATGTACTGTTCATTTCCATAGTCTGTGAATATTCCTTCCACTCCTCTAGCCTAAAGACCTGTTCCCAACGATCACAAAAATTATCATCGCAAGAATGGCCTTCATTCCCCATCCTTCCAAAATGCTTATCTAGTTTCCAAGCATTGTTCAGCAGAAAGTATACTAAAGCACTTTAAGTTGGGGGGGGGGGGGGATTAACCAGATGTGGCTTGCATCGAGAATCTTAGCTTCACACTTAATCTATGTCAAAACAGAACAGTTATCAGCAGATCTAAATAACAGCATAAAGGCCAGGAGCAGAAAACTTGCCTCCTGTCCAAATGGAAACATGCCTTCTTGCTAAGACCATCAGATGCAACTATGTATAGATTTGTAATATGTGTTAAATGAGAGGTAGCCTGACAGAAGGCAGTTTGTGTGTTTTCAAGAATAATAAAATGTTGTTTCTATCATAAACTGCACACATTTCTTTTGGTTTCTTTAGGTGGCAGAGGAAGGTATCAACAAATGACAGAAATGTAATTCATGTAAGCTATACTTTGGGTTTTAGAATTAAGAAAAAAACAAAACCATTGTGTGCATAAGTTAGTGATTAGAGAGGAATGTAGAGAATCTCTCATAACTTCTTGTTATTGATAAGTTACTTTGCCTTTAAGAGGCCATAATGTTGAGTAAGGATTGTTTTGTAATAAGAATTGTGTCATGGGGGGGGGGGGGGTGATAAAGAAGATATGTTAAAGCTGAAAAATAAATATTATCTAGTATGAAGTTTTATGTAGGAATGCAAAAAAAACTTACAAACTCCTTGAATGTTACTGCCAGTTTCTGCTTGGCTAAATAATATACAGAGCTGTGTATACCTTCCACTATCAATCCCACTGAGACACATTTTTATGCATTTTAAGGACTCCATTAATTTTACAGTGTTTTAGACCCACTATTAATTTCTTAACTTCAGATGGCCAAGATGTAGTCTGTCATTTCCTCTGTGTAAGCTCTCTTCTCAAGAACAGCAGTATCATTCCCAGTAAATATGTCTTCATTTGTTTTCAACAGATAAAGACATATTTATTGAAGACATGAAAAAATTTGTCCTCAACCCGATGCCCAGGAAAATGCATGTCAAGAATTTCTCAGACAATAAGAGCCCAATGTGGCAGTGCTCCATTTTGCTGGAACACTACATTTGGCTGATGATCTTCTAACTGGGGTAACAGATATAGCTGTATCATGTTTAGATAGTTCACCACTTCACTATTTTTTTTGTGCAAAGCACACCAGACACTCACCTTCGAACAATCTCTTTCAAATTTTCTGATCCCCATATTCTGCAATTATAACAATTTATTCTCCCTGATACGTAAAATGTTGCTTCATCACTAAATATCCATCAGCATCCATTTGACTTTTGACATATCGTTTTGGACAAATTAGAAACAGTGGGATTTATCATCTGGCCATAAAGCCTGCACAATCTGCAGTTTATAGGCATGGAGTTGAAGGCGGTTCTGAATAAACCTCCAATCAGTCATTTGTAGTATACCTAACTGCAAAGAAACTCATCTAGTTGATTTTTGTGGGCTTCGATAAAATGCTTCCGGATTCGATCAGCATCTTCCTGTGAAGTGTTCAGTCTCCCAGCTCCTTTTTTGGTGCTGAATGCAAACAGCCTCTTGAAATTGCATTATCTGAAGGTGAATGTTTTCCATACTGAGTTCTGTAATGACATTGCATTGTGATAATGGACTTTGTTTCGAAAAACCAGAGTTCATACATTGGTTGAACAGTCGCCATTTTGAAGTATGGCATCATATTATCTCCCAGTCAATGTGTGGCAAGTACAGCATTGCCAAATAAAACTTTCCGAGTTACATTTTCATATTCTGTAAGGAGTTTTATATTATTGTTTCTGGTTTGAAAATTATAGGCCACGAAACCCCAATAGTAATTTAGAATCCTTTCTTTCATGCTTAGATGGTGATCAGAATACATTAGCAAAAATGTTTTCAAAATTAAGATTAAGGAGACAACTACCGTGTTAGAGCAAAACTTTAGTTTAATATAAATTCAAAATGAACACTCAACGACTCAATCTTCATATCAAGGTCGTCATCTGGAGCATACACATATATACAAAGAAACAAGCTGCACTACAATCTACATGGTTTGCTAAAGTTACTGACCAACCGTTACAACAATTATTGGTCTGACCTCTGGTGGTGGTGGTGGGGGGGGGGGGGGGGCAGGGTAAAAAACCCTTTACTACATCAAAGCTAGAGTCCTATTATTATTAACTATTAGGTTACAAAATTAAATTGGGCTGGAGAGCAACATGTTTATATATATATATATATATATATATATATATATATATATATATAATGGTGTAGGATTCTATTGATAACCCTTTAGTGTATGGGATGGCTATGGTTTTAATGTAATCTATGTTCCTTTTTGATGTAGTTTTATGAAGAACTTTATTAATAGATTTTTATTATAGCCATTATTTATAAATGTGTTGCTAGTAATCTTTAATTCTTGTTTAAGAGCTTGTTGATTAGAGCAAATTGTTATAGCAATGTTTTTAAGGGTGTTAATGACTCCAAATTTTTGTGACAGGTGGTGATATGAGTTAGCATGTATATATTGGCCAGTATGTGTCAGTTTGCAGTTAATCGTGAAGGATAGACAGCCTGAGGGAAGATGTGTGACCAGTGTATCCAGGAACGGGAGTGAATTCTGATTTTCAATTTCATTAGTAAATCATATGCGTTCATGTTGTGTGTTCAGGCGGCTAAGAAATGTGTTTAAAGTTTGTCGACCATGTGGCAAGATAACGAAAACATCATCAACGTATCTAAGCCACGCTGTAGGTTTTAGGGTAAAGGAATCAAGAGCACTTTGCTCAAAAGCTTCCATATAAAAGTTAGCAATTGGAGGAGGAATAGTGGTCAGCCCATGGCCGTACCTTCTTTTTGTAGATAAAATTTATTTTGCCTCACGAAGTAACTGGAACATAGTACATGGACAAAGAGGGCCATAATGTCAGGCGGAAATTTGTTTTGTAAGAGAAGAATTGTGTCACTGATTGGGACATTTGTGAAAAGGGCAGAAATGTGAAAACTACTAATAAATCATCTTTTCTGAGTGTTATGTTTTTAAGTATTGTGTGTTCTTTATATAGGAGGGAGAATGATCTATCAACTCCTTGAGTGCTGATACTAATTTCTTGGCTAGGTGATAATTAGGGCTGTCTGTTCCTTCAACTATCGGCCAAAGCAGAACGTTTAGTTTGTGTACTTTAGGAACACCATATATTCTGGAAGAACGGGCTTAATAGGGTATAAGTTTCTTAACAGTGTCTATTAAAAACATAACACTCGGCAAAGATGATTTATTATTCAGTTTTGACATTTCTGCCCTTTTCACAAATGCTCCAATCAGTGACACAATTCTTCTCCTACAGAACAAATTTCTGCCTGACATTACGGCTCTCTTTGTCCACGTACTACGTTCCGGTTACTTCGTGTGGCAAAATAAATTTCACCTACAAAAAGAAGGTACGGCCATGGGCTCACCACTATCAATCCCCCTTCCTCCAATTGCTAACTTTTATATGGAAGCTTTTGAACAAAGTGCTCTTGATTCCTTTACCCTAAAACCTGCTGTGTGGCTTAGACACGTTGACGATGTTTTCGTTATCTGGCCACACAGTCAACAAACTTTAAACACATTCCTTAGCCACCTGAACAAACAACATGAACTCATACAATTTACTATTGAAATTGAAAATCAGAACTTGCTCCCTCTCCTGGATACACTGGTCATAGATCTTCCCTCAGGCAGTCTGTCCTTCAAGGTTTACCGCAAACCAACACATACTGGCCAATATATATATGCTAATTCGTGTCACTACCTGTCACAAAAATTTGGAGTCATTAACATCCTTAAAAACAGAGCTATAATAATTTGCTCTAATCAACAAGCTCTTAAACAAGAATTAAAGATTATTAGCAATAAATTTATAAATTATGGTTATAACAAAAATACTATTAATAAAGTTCTTCATAAAACTTCATCAAAAAAGAATATAGATTACAGTAAAACCATAGCCATCCCATACATTAAAGCAGCGTTTCTCAGCTGGGGTTCCATGAGAAATAATAATGAATGAATAGCAGTGGCAAATAAATGAACTTAAACAGTGGAAGAAAATGGTAAACGTTCTCTAAAAGGAATAAATTCGAGTTCGCATTAGTTGTATTAATCTCCCGCTAGGATTCGAGGCAATGCTGTCCATGATCCACTTATCATACGGCAACTGGAGCTAGTTCTAGCGCTAGCTAGTGTCGCTTATGAGTCAGTGCAAGCAAGAAACTCGAGAAGCGCAGTCGGTCTCTTATCAGTCCCATGTGTTTTCTAGCGTATAGGTACATATTCACTCATTAATATGAAAAGTTGTATGTTTTCTCGGCTAAACTCCACTTTATGGTGATTATAATTTTCGGGAAGGTTACTCCTTTATTTCAGGTTGCAGTCGATAGTTTGAGCAATATTATGCTTTTTCTATTATATTTTTAATAATTTACTAAATATTATATTACTAACAACTGAATCTGTTTTATAAACTAATTTTCTCTGCCCTTCAATTTAACAATTTTTTAAAAAAAACTAATACCTTTAATGATAGTGTCGCATGTATTAAGTATTTTTATTGTTTCAAGACTAGTTTCATTTGAGTTACGCGGCAACCACTGTTAGCTAACCTACGTGAAAATATATCATACTTTCAATTCAATATATCGATAGTTTGTTCTGAATGGTGAATAAGGTTACATAAGTGCTTTGTGCGATGTAAATAAACAACGATCACCGTATACTGGAGTTGTTCCGTTTTCTCTCTCTCTCTCTCTCTCCCCATTTTCCAATGTATTTCTTTTGTTTTCATTTATTTATGTTTTGTGCTTCAGTTTTATTAGTCTAATTTTGATTTATCATCTTTTTTACATTTTTTATTTTATAGAAATTTCTAACCGTTAAATTATGAAAATTTTTGAAGAGAAAAAATCCAGACAATTCTGACGAGGCTAGTGATGAAGAATTAGAATCTCATACAAAACGTCAAAATACAAAAACGAATACAAAAAAGGTTCGTCTTTACAATGAAAATTACTTATCAATGGGCTTTACATTGACTGGTGATCCAGATTGTTCTCTTCCACTGTGTCTCGTCCATGACAAACAACTTTCAAATACAGCAATGGCTCCAGCAAAATTGAAAAGACATTTCACGAAAAATCACAATGATATGGAAAATAAAAGTGCTGATTATTTTAAAATGCTATTGCAATCTCGAAAGAAACAGAGTGCAGTTTTTATGAATAAATTCAGTGTCAGTGAAAAGGCTCAGGAAGCAAGTTATTTTGGTAGCAGAAATTATTGCACAGAAAATGAAAAGTCGTACAGTTGGTGAGAACCTAATAATGCCAGCATGTAAAATTATAGTGGGTAAAATGCTGGGGCAAGATGCAGTACGAGAAATTGAAAATATTCCACTTTCAAACAGTACGATAAGTCGACATATCCATGATATGTCAAATGACGTCGAGGAGGTTTTGTGTGATAAACTGAAAAATAGCAGTTTTTCCATCCAAGTTGACGAGTCATCAGATCTTACCAATAACTGTTACATTGTAGCTTTTGTAAGATTTGTTAATGAGGATGAAATTCAAGAAAACTTTCTCTGTTATAAAGAATTACCTAAGACAAGCAGAGGAATAGATATATTCGATATTTTATCCTCATATCTGAAAACAAAAGGTCTTTCTTGGAAGAACTGTATTGGCATCTGTACTGATGGTGTCCATCCATGGTTGGCTCCATAAGAGGTTTTGTTTCTCATGTAAAAGAAGAAAATACTGATGTTGCAACACACAGTTTTATTCACAGTGAAGTGTTGATGTCAAAATCTCTTGGAGATGAACTGAAAAAAGTTTTTGATGATGCCACAAAAATGGTAAACTTCATTAAACAAAGGCCAGTTCACTCCAGAGTGTTTAAAAATCTGTGTGAAAACCTGGACAAAGAGCATATAAATCTTTTACTCTATATAGAAATCCAGTGGCTAAGTAGAGGAAAAATTCTAAATAGGGTGTTTGAGCTAAAAGGTGGATTGCAAAGATATTTTCAAGAAAACAATAAACAAGATTTTGCGAAGTGTTTTGAAGATCAAAAGTGGGTGCAGATGCTAGCCTATTTAGCCGACATTTTTCATTACATTAATATGCTGAACAAGTCACTGCAGGAAATATATTAACTTCAAGTGACAAGATTCTTGGGTTTAAAAGAGGGCTGAATTTTTGTAAAAATCATGTTGCAAAAGGGAATCTTGATATGTACTGGTGGGGCATAAAAGTAAAGAAGGATATCATCAAATTTCAAGTCTTATTGTAACCCACCTGGAAGAACTGATGATAAAAATCGAACATTATTTTCCATCCCTTCCAACACAAATGTATGATTGGGTGAGAAATCCATATTTGGAATCTTCTGCTCATCCTGAGAACTTGACCTTAAGAGAAGAGGAAGAACTTTGTGGTCTGCAATCTGATCGTACATTCAAGATGAGATTTACTGACCTATCCCTGGACAAGTTCTGGATTTCTGTTAAAGAAGAGTATCCTACTATTCATAGGAAAGCAATAAATATATTGCTGCAGTTTTCGACGTCCTACATGTGTGAGCAAGCATTTTCTTGTTTGACAAGTATTAAGAGCAAAGACAGAAATAGTCTCCTTTTTGTTGAAGATGAAATCCGTGTTTCTTTATCTAAAATCCAACCCCAAATTAAGTATTTGTGTACCAAAAAACAAGTACAGGTTTCACATTAGAAAATTAAACTTTATTATTCATATTTGTTTCAAAAATAACAATTCTTTGGCACATTTTTGTTTATATGATATTTTACTTTAATTTATCTGATTATTTTGAAAATTACAAATAAACGATAAAGATGTTATAGCACTTATTATTTGTTTTCCTCATGAACTTTAAATTCATAAATAATAAAGAAAGATACTAACAATGATATATAATAATTATTATGTAGGGGTTCCCTACAACATGGATATTATTTCAAGGGTTCTGCAAGGGCAAAAAGGTTGAGAAACACTACATTAAAGGGTTATCAGAAAAAATCAATAGAATCCTAGACCATTATAATCTTAATGCCACTTTTAAACCACCTATAAAATTAAAAAACTTATTCAACTCCTCTAAGGATCCTCTCCTCCCATTGGCACATCCTGAAGTTTATTGCCTCTACTGCACCTTTAACTTACCTTATATTGGTGAAACTGGACGTGCAATCCCTATACATAAAAATTGAATACAAAAGACTCGTAAATATAACAATTTTGGTGAAACAGGCCTCTCAGATCATGCTCTCAACACCCTACACCAAATTGATAGGAAAAGTAACTTACATCATACAAAAACCTGGTATGAAAGAAAATTTAAAGAAGCCTGTGAAATTCTGATTAACCACCCTAATCTCAACAATAATGGTGGCATAAAAATTCCAAGAATTTGGATGGCACATATTCAGCCTACTTAGTTTCCAGCATACTTTTAGATTATAAGCAATTTTCAGCTTTTATTGGAAACTATTGCATACCAATTGGTTGAAATTTATATATATAATCACATAGTTTTATATATATATATATATAAACATGTTGCTCTCCAGCCCAATTTAATTTTGTAACCTAATAGATAATAATAATAGGACTCTAGCTTTGATGTAGTAAAAGTGTTTTTTTTTTTTTTTTTTCCTCACCAGAAGTCAGGCCAATAATTGTTGTAACAGTTTGTCAGTAACTTTAGCAAACTATATAGATTGTAGTGCAGCTTGTTTCTTTGTATATTTTTGTATATTTTTTTTGTATATAATTTCACAGGCTTGTATCTTTGTATATTTGTTTCTTTGTGTATGATCCAGATGATGACCTTGATATGAAGGGCGAATGTTCATTTTGTTTATATTAAGCTAAAGTTTTGCTCTGACGCAGTAATTGTCTCCATAATTTTTGATAAAGTAATTAAGAATCACCCTGTAATAATTTTTTTCTCGCAATGTCACAATCGCCAGATTTGTAGTTTTACATAAACCCTTTCTTTACTGAGAATTCCACGTTTTGAGCAACTTTCCCAGAACAAGACTGCATGGTTATTTTCCCTGATCGGAGGTTGGGTTGCTATTGTGGTTATGGATAGATGTTTTGATGCCATTGCTAGTCCAGCACTCAAACCCCGTGGTACCCTCCATCATGTGCTGCTTCAGGTAATTATCCCTTAATAACTATATAAATTCCATTTCCATCTTGCCATGTGCCCTTTCTTCTTCCAATCTATATCTCCATATTTGAAGTCCCAGTGATAATTTCCCAGCCTTCACTCGTGCTAATCTGCTGATGCATGGCATCCACATGTTCCTCTTGACCTCCCTGGTCTATAGCAGCAACAAACAATATATTGTCTTATTGGCCTCTATCTCACACCAGATAGCCTCAAATGAACCAACTCCCTCAGATGTGAAATCCTCTTTAACTTCTGTTTTTGTTGGTGGAAGTACTTCAGCTGTTATTAGTAATACTCCTCCTGACCTATTCCCCTCTATCCTCTCTGAAAATAAAATACCTCAAACATTCTATACCTGTAACCTGTATATAATTTTCTGTTGACCAGGTCTTGCTGATTGATAATTTTTGGCCAAGTTGAGCTGAGCAATACCACAAACTCCTTTCTCATATTTCTAATACTTCTGGCATTTGTATTCATGTATTTCATCATTCCCTTGCATTATGTCATTACCAATGCATTCAGATTCGAAAGCTGAAAGACTAACAAGCTATTCATGATCATTTCTACATTCATGCTCATTTGTCCCAGGGTGGCTAGTCGCATGCTTGACTGCATCCCAGTACCTTTAGTTTCTGTGCATTTGCACTTCCAATTGCTTACTGAACAACACTTGCTCAAAACATCTAACACCAAGACCATTCAAATGTAGTCCATCAGGCATATACAAATCCTTTTGTCCATCAAATTCACTTCATACATCTTTAAACTGTGCTGTTGTTTTGGAATGCTTGAGGACAGTTGTTCCAGATGAGAATAGATGGAAGAAAAGAGGAATAGAAGAATCAAGTTTAATGTGTACAATAGAGCAAAAAAAGGAATATTAGGCAGCTGCTGCTCTTGTTTTAACAGGCCTAACAGAAAGTGGAAGAATGACGACCAGTTTAATGAAGCAGCGACTCCATTATTAATATGATGTCTTGGCATAATTCAGGATAGGCTTGGAGGTAAATGTCTATCCTAGGAGAGAGAGAGAAAGAGAGAGAGATCTGATTCTGTCTCAGAATTTGTGTATTACTTGGGTAAGGGAAGGTGAACTGAGATCCCTTTTGTTAAGGAAAAGATAAGATTACATTCTGGTTGCATTGAAGGTGAATAGTTATTCTTGCTCCCATTGAGGGATGCTGTGGCAATCACCATTTAAGGCATTGGTGAGGCACTCCTGATTGATAGCAAAGCTCGAAGAGAGTTAGTCGTCTACCATGACAAGGATCAAATGGCTAAAACTGGCTGTCCAATTACATAGGGTTGCAGTTAGACTGAGGGAAATGTCAAGAGCAACATGACATTTTGGCAAACCTTTTCATGGCATGTGGTGAGTGATGGCTACGGGGAGATCAGTCATAAATCTAGATTGTGGAATCCATACTGATAGTCACTGATTGATTGCAGGCCTCTATGTAGTCAAGAAGTTGGTTTATTATTTTTATGGCTATTTAGCCTATTTTTGTTATTGCATGCTTTATCTTCCGCTGAGTATGAAGTTGGAGTTCTTGATCTAGGGCAGGGGTTCCCAACCCTATGCCTGCGGGCACCATGGCGCCCGTCGACCAATTTGTGTGTGCCCGCTGCTGTTCAATCATGTGCCGTATAGTTTGAAATAATCACGCAACAATTCATGGCATGCTATATGATCAATGCGTTAATGACACATGAAGAGTATTAAACGCATACAATGTAAAGTAGACGCTCATTCGAAGTTGTTCATTCCAGTTTAAGAACTGGAATATCATCATCTCCTGATTATGAAGCACTGGCCAATGAAATGCAATGCCAAAGATCACACTAACTTACATATATATATTTAAATTTTTATATAATGTAAACTTTTAAGTAATAAAACATTTGATTATATTGTAAACTTTGTATGTATTCATTTAAAAAGAATTCAAAAAATTTGCTTGAAAAAATAGATGGTGCTCGTCGCCCTACCGGTATTTTAGAATGTGCCCTAGGAAACAAAAAAGGTTGGGAACCCCTGATCTAGGGCTTGTAAAATGGATAAAAAATTTTGGTAGTATAGAAGAGCAAAAGCAGTAGTCAGACCATGGAAAGGAGTAGAAGTTTCATAGGTAATCCCACTTTGTGCCTTTGTATGTGCTAAAGGACACAGGGTTAAGAGTGGTTGGAGGGAAGATGTTTTATGTGAGAGGAAACTTGCACAAGATTGGAATCTGAGTTACCAAGAGGAGAGGTAACCTCTATATCTAGAAGAAGTGAACTGGAATTTGGGTAATGTTTGGTGATTGCTCATAGCAGAAACTTTCCACTCGCATCCGATGAGTTGATCACTGGTGTTGGAAAGAGTAACCAGTTGGAGTTGTGAACAGTTAAGGTCACTTAAGAGGATGACTTTGCACCTACCAAATGTCTCATAAATGCACAGGTGCTACTCTTCTGGCAAAGAAATTATGGACTGTAGTTGATGTAACTGCAATTTGAGTTTTTGTCAAAAGTAGGCAGTCTGGTCTAGATGCTAGTAAAGTGATGGTATTTACGCATAGATGTTAGTAAAGTGGATGTAAAAGTGGTTTTGTTTTTTATGTATTTTGTTTGATTCATTATTTTCATGGAAATTTGTTTGGTAAGGAATGTTTATTTTAACTGCAGTGACATTATTATGTCACTGCAGTTAAAATAAACTGCTTTTTTGTATATTTACAACATATATGCTAGTTTGTTGTATATTTACAACATATATGCTAGTTGTCCTCCATGTCTGGGTTTTGTACAGTCTGTGAACTAGACTACATTTCTTCTTATATTCCTTCAATAACATTTTTGCATATGACCCTGGGTATGCAGTTCAGCAGTGCTTCTCTGAAACCCTCCTTGACCATTTCCCATTCATTCATATAGTTCTTTTGCATAGTATTGCTTTAAGTGAATTCTTAAGTTGCTAGACTTTTGTATTCCTGTATTTCTCTTCACTAAAAATTCATCATCCACCTTTCAGGTTAAGACTGCATAATCACTCTTTTTGTTAGCTGCAAAGTGCCTATCCTTGATTCTTGATAAATATCTGATACTGTTAGCAAATCCAGACTCAAATCCTAGGTTACCTCCCCTCTCTCTCTCTCTCACACACATTGCAGTTTTAAGTAATTGCCTCTCAGCAGCTGCATAAATTTTATTTCCTACTTGCCATATGCTCTTTATTCCTCCCAGTCTGTGGTCCCCATAATTAGGACCCTTATAATAATTATCAGCTCTGTGCTTACTGAGCGCAGTCCTCACTGAGCTAATTTGTCAACACATCATCATCCACATTTAATTTTGCATATACCCATCTATAACAGCCTATAGGTTTCCCTGTCGTCTTCTGTCTCACATGCTTCAATTGCATTGCTTCTCGTGACCCTGCTTTTTCCTTCCTCCTGAACCCTGAAAATATTCTGTTATATTTTCCCACTTCATATGGTTGACTCTAACTATAGCAAACTCTCTCACTATAACAAACTTTGAAAAGTCCTCACCAAAGTCGAATAGGCAAAATGCTACTCTAAAAGAAGTTCACTATATCCATTACAACCATTTCTGTGATCCCTTATGGGTTTGCTATAGTGATGTTGATTGTGTATCTTCCCATCTCACCCACCTCCTTAATACTTGTAACATTCAGACAAATGAAGTTATTTGGCAGCAAAAAATTCCTTACCATTATTGCTAATGCTTCTTACATCAGTATACATTATTTGTTCATTCTTGCTTTCTTTCTCTCACTGAACACACTTTCTCTAGACATTTAACTCTTGATGTATTCAAATGTAAGTCATCGGTCCTGTGTCCTTTTTGACTGCCAATTGCATTCCATACATCTACAAACCACACACACCATTCTTCCTATGCATTGTATCATTTTAGCTCATTTTAATTTATCACTTACAACTGGGAAATTATTCAAGCAAATCCATATTTTCTTGAATATTAATAATATATCCAATAATATATCTTACATTACTGTATAACATAATGAGGGGTAAAACCTCTATACAACTTGGTTAGTATTTATTCTCCTTACTGTTTTACAATAAAATCAAATAACTTTATATGTGTCATCTGTATATAGATTGAAGCCATAAAATTTCATCACATTAAATCTATGGAATTTTCATTCTTTTGTATGGATCTAATTTTTGTATCCATTAATAGAATTTTTTGTTTTTAATTTAGGCAAATGCTGCTTTGTAGAGTGACATTAGGCAAATCATTTCTTCAATTTAGTGCCATGAAGATGGCACATGCACCTCCTGGGCATCATTCAGTTATTGGGCGGCCCAGCGTGGGAGGCTTGTCTTATCCTGAATATGTAGTGTATAGAGGAGAACAGGTATGCCATTGTCATTTACAGTTAGTATGTTTTGCTTGTTTCATAATGATAAATAATGAACTACAGTTGTTGTAATAATTCTAAAGATCAAACATTAACTTTGTACAGTAGTAAAAAAAAAACACTAAACAGCCATGCAATCAGGAATATATATTCATACTTGTAGAAAAAAGCCATCAAAAGCCTGAAATGTGGAAAGGCAGCTGGAGTAGATAATATTCAACCAGAAATGCTCAAGTATGAAGGTATAAAAGTCCTACAGTGGCTGCACTGCATAGTTCAGGAGGCCTGGAGATAGGGACGAATTCCAGATGATTGTATTGGAGTTGTCATAGTACCCATATATAAAAATGGAAACAAAACTGAATGTGAGAATTACAGAGGTATTTCCCTACTGAGTGTTCCTGGTAAGAGTTATGCAAGTATACTTGAGAAATGGTTGAAGACGAAATTGTGAAGAAGCTGTATTAAGGCCAAATCGAGGCTGTCAGGATCAGATTTTCACTTTACAACAAATAGTTGAGAAATAATGGGAATATAACAAAGGTCTGTATTTAAGTTTTCTAGATCTGAAAAAGGCATATGACAAGATGCCAAGAGAGAAGCTATTGAAAATGTTACAGTTGTATGGTGTCAATGGAGCATTATATCAAGCAATACTTAGTCTTTATTTAAGTTGTAAGTCAGCGATTAGAATTGAAGAAAGTACAGGAAGTTGGTTTAATTCCCTCAAGGGCTCACTTTAGTGAGTACGGGCATGGCAAACCCGAGGTACCTGATGCTGGACCATGCCTTACTTCATGTAATATATATCTTATATTATTCTGTAGACTGGTCCCTCCTCTTCTTTCTTTGCTTCTTTCTCCTCTCCTTGCTCCTTCCCCCTGATGCTATTAGAGTATTCGAGGGCTAGGGGTGAGTCTTTCCTATCTTGCTAAGTCATTTCGTCTGATGCAGCCACCGAAGGAGGCAAGCTAGCCTCAATAGGTGCCGGTCCCAAGCCCGGATAAATGCGAGGGTTGATGTCAGGAAGGGCATCCGGTCGTAAAACTTCAGTGCCAACTCAAACTATGATTATGAGTCGAAGAGAAAATGATATAATGGCTAGGGCGTACCCCTTAAGCGACGCACAGCCACATCGTCCTACAGCTGTGAGAAGTGGACGAGGGCTACCGCATCAAGGGCGGGTGCGGTTAAAGAAGCGAGCCCAGCAGGTGGAGAGGATGTTGCGAGTGGGAACACTGAATGTTGGAAGCATGACTGGAAGGGGAAGAGAGGTGGCAGACATGATGAGGAAGAGGAAGTTGGACATTTTATGTGTGCAGGAGACAAGGGGGAAAGGCAAAGGAACTGGGAGATGGATATAAATTGTTCTACTCTGGAGCGAATAACGAGGGAAGAAATGGTGTAGGAATTGTGGTGTGTGGCAGAATGAAGGGTGAAATACTGGACGTGGGTAGAAGGAACGACAGGATCATGCGAATGAAAGTGGGTCTTGGAGAAGAGCGGGTGGTCGTATTATGTGTATATGCCCCGCAAGTTGGTTGTACAGCAGAGGAAAAAGATGAGTTCTGGAACGTGTTAGATGAAGAAATGAGGGAATTGGAAGAAAATGAGATGGTGATTGTCGGA